>NC_080834.1:18255277-18556423 GCF_030435755.1 Ochotona princeps | reverse complement strand
AACAACCACAAAAATATATATACATAAAAATAGTTTATCTATGAATCAAAATAATTCCATCTTAAGGGCTACCTGACATTACTTTGGATTACACCATATTGCATTCTTGTTTTCCAGCTTACTGTTACCAAGTAAGCACTATTTCACCAATGCCTTTAAACCAATCAGGCCTTTACTCCTCTGAATATTCCATGGCTCTCTCTTTTTTTTTACCTGCCTGGTCACTTGGTATCATCGACTTTCCTCCTTCCATGTTCATTTGGTGTTGTACTCTACGCCATCAGTGGGTTGACAGTGGTGCCCAGAAGACTTAGTCTTCTGAAAATGTATCTATTTTACATGAAGTCATAAAATGTAAATTCAGGGCAAATTAACTAACTACGCTAAATTATTAAACTGAAATTAAGCTCACCCTTTCACAACAAGGTATCCAATTACAGAGGTGGAACAGTAACACAGGCATGTTCAAGTCGCTATAACGTTAGTATTTGAACCTGGCAAAGCCTCATTGTCTCCTGTACTGCTCCCTCTATTTTCTGTAGCATAAAAACTTAAAGCACTGCTTTGGGATACTGATATTTCAAATCATGTTTAAACTCTACAAGAAATATTAAACCGTGGAAAATATCAAGAGTGGTTTTTAAGAGTAATGAAACCAGCCAACAAGCTTGTATAGGACACAACACCAATGAATTCAATCTTCATTGAAGGCCATATTGTGATTCATTTCCATCAGTCATAATCTAATTTACAACACAGCTTTAACAGTTAAGAGGAACAGGGAAATATGCCTTTAGCTTTATATTCAAGTATAATTCAAGTATTAGCAAGTGTAAATCACGTAGCTAATACTAACACTTTTGTTTCGAATAATGCCTCAATGATCCTCAGAGAGATGCAAATGTGCTATGGGGCTGTCAATTACTTTGTTGCAAAAAATTACTGGAAAAAGGAAGAACCCAAGGATAGGTAAGAGTGTAAGGCTGAGGTTAATCCAACCTCCAAATTACAAAACAACACAACAACAAAAAATCTCTTGGTGCTTGGTTTAATGGTTAACTTAGGTTTTGTAATAAAAATAAAGAGCACAGTTGCCAAACTTCAGGCTGCGCTAACTGCAGTAGCTTTCCAGTGTATTCAACTGCACTAAAATCAATTTTGGTTACTCATGAAAAGTCATTTTGAGCTAGTAAAACTACTTGCTTGAACTAAGTAACATGGATAAAGGGGAAACTGTGTGCAAATACAAAAAGTAGAGTGATCTATCATATTCCAATGCCTTTGGAAGGCAGGCATAAACGCAAGGACAAGAAACATCTCTATTAACTATGGCATCCCAGCACAGTGCTAGGAACTCCGAACGATCAGCTGACAAAATCTCACATGAATTCAAATTTAAGAAATGTTTACTTGAAAAGACCTATTAAACAAATACCCACATTTTATAAAAATTTCCCCCAATGCATTTCTGAAATTTAGTGTTCTGTACTCTTTCCCAGCCTCCTAAATCAGATAACTTTAAAGATGAATGTTATCCAGCAGAAACGAGGGCAATAAAAACCACACTCTTACTTACCTTCAATGCTTTAAAAATTCTAGTTAAATGTGTAAGATTTTGACAATAAATTACTTAATAAATCCATAGAAACCACTGCCACTTTCCCCAAACTTTTAGTAGGGCAAATTAGTTCTACCTATTCCAATCTGTTTTTTCTTCCTAACAGACGATTTCCTAAAGTTCTCATCTGTAAGAATCAAATTAAATCTGTTAACCTGGAAAGTTATCCTGCAATTACCCAGGAAGAAGTATTTTCAACCATGACAAATGGCTTAAGGATCATTCTCATTTACCCTCAGCAAATTCTTATATTATAGCTTCCTTTATTATAGAAATTACATGAAGTAACAAAGTTAAATGGCTAAAATGTTACCCACTTTTCTACTGACTTTTTGCATAGGTGTAAAACTCCCAAAGTAAACAAAAGCAAATTTCCCACAAAATGGTATCATCAAATAAGTATTACATAGGGACATTAATCTGTTATCCACAATCCACCAAAACAGGTCTAAAAAAAGTCCATAAAATTTAAACTCCATTAAAATAATAAAAAAAACTCAATCTTTAATCCTACATTCATATACAATTTTACTCTAGAACATGAGTCAGTTTTACTTATTAGAAAGTTGGTATTTACTTTTTTAAAAAGCTAATACAATTCTGAGTTCCCCATGTTGCAATTCCTTCCACTGTACATTTTTTTTCATCTACTTAGTTCCTCAACCTTTTGAACAAAACTGATGCTTAATCCACGGCTAATCCTTTGCTGTCTCATCAACTCTTATTTCTGTGTTAATCTTCACTTGATTTATATCTATGTCAAAACACCACTCAGAATCTTAGGTAAACAATTTCAAGTAATTTATTCTCAGGTCTTTAGAGCCCGTGGGTTCCCTGATTCCGAAAGTTCTCACATAATGAATGAGTTATTTCTTCCTAAACCATCACTCAAACACCTTTGGAACATTCCAATACTATATAACATATGATGTACTTTTTAAAACCTTCAACTCCAGAAATGTTCAAGATAAAAGCCTTAAAAAAAAGGAGCCTGCTTGATTTACAGCCTCAAAATGAGGCTTCAATCCCAAAGCCAATCCTAGGGTCACACACACTCAGTACTTTTTAATAGTGCATCCTATTCCTGCTTATCTGTATCAAAACTCGTACTGAACAATGAGCTCTGCCTTTCTCTGTACCTTGTGTCAGTCTCTGTCCATAAATTAAACAAAATACAAAGTTGCATTTCTAAAAAGTAGCAAGTAGAAGGAAATAGGGGCTAACATTTTACAAATGTTACTGGGAACATCAGGTCATTCTAACAAAACTGGTAGGCAATCAAAAGTTTCACATATTTTTCAAATAATAGCATACACACTATATAAAGTAGTAGCAGGAATTTCTGTCACAAAACAGTTCTGGTTTTACTATTATGCCCTTAGTGATACTGGAAAGGACACAGAAGATACCCTCAAACTAAAAGAGGAACTTTAAAATGATAAAATATATTCTGCTTCAAAGACAAGGCACAGGAAAGAAAAAAAGGATTTGATAGGATTCCTATTAAAAACAAAAAAACAAACAACAACAGAATACCAGGCACTTAATTTTACACTTCTTTGAAGACTTAGCCTGCAAGGATTGCCATACTTAAGAATGTAGTATGAAAGTTTCCTTCTGACTGACCATTAGTAGTTCAAGAAACTAGACTACTTGAAAGAAAATGAAAACTAAAGTGAATAAACTTTGAGATAGCCAGTACCCATCTTAGGTGTTAAGAAGAAAACTAACTGGTTGTTATATGCCTGTCACGCTAAAGCAGCACAATAATATTGGTGTTTAATACTTATTTCACTACGCCAATATTTACGTGCTGCTACAGCGGAACAAGTATGCCAGTCCATCAAAAATAAAAACAAATTGGAGTAAATAGTTTTGAATGATTTTCCTTAAATTTCTAGAGCAGCAAATTATGATTCGCATATTGACTATATTATGTAAACCATGATGTGCTGCTACAGTACTTTAAGGCCTCAAAAACCTAAGAGTCATCCAACAGGGAAAACCTTTCTGGTTGGGAGAGGGGTGAGGGAAGGAAGACCTTCAGAAATCCTTCATAAACTTACCTGCAAGATTAAAAACCTATTATGGTCCAAGTCAATTCCATGGCTTCGAAGAAGAATTCCAACATCCTTAAATGTCTTTTTCTTCCCACTGATGTGATACACAGAAGTATTGTCTCTGTAGGCCGTTCTGGATACATAAAAGTTACTGTCAGGAACCACTTCATAATCGTCTCCTTCCTGTTTTAGGAGGAACAAAATCAGGAAACAGTTGTTGGTATTAACTCACAGGCCTGCTTTGAATTTTACTTCATACTGAAACTGATATTGTGGATTAAAAATTTCACTGACCAGGCCTGCAATCTGGCAAGAGTTGTCAGAAAAAACCTTGCTTAGCACAGAACAGATGCTTTTCCAGGTTGCTTGCCCCCTTTCTCAAAGATCACAAAAATCAAAAAGTGAGAGAAACAAATGCCATAAAAACTCCACTCCCAAATAAGCTAAAAATCTTTCTGAAGGGTTGATACAGTTGGACCAGAATCCCATCGAATTCAAAAGTCATTCAAAAGCTGAGAAAGACGACTCAAGGAAAAGGGAGGTAGGTGCTAACAGGGTGCTACGTTTTAGATTTTGAGTGGGTACAGAAATGCATCATTAAAGTTAAGGAGAAATACAAAGAAATAATAACTGCTAGGTTTTAATAAAGATTTAAAAAATAAAAAGCAGTTATGTTTAAATACTAAAATTTCACTTTCCTTGATCATAAAAGCTGCTATACTGAAGATCTAAATGAAAACTAATTAGCAGGCAAAAGAATACCTCATTTATTGACAATCTACTTTCTGATCCAAACTGCACAACTGAACGCATCACTGAAACAGATGCTTCTGTGCAGCCCAAGCCCTCTCACACAGAGACAACAAAAGCCGGAAGCCCAGTCATTGCCCCGTTGCATTAGTTTTTAATTTTGAACTCTATTTAATCACTTATGCTTCACGTGTTTCCTACATTTTTGTTAAACAAAAATGAAAAGAAAGCACCTTCAAAACAATCAAGCAAATAGCTCCCACTAAAGCACTCTCTTAACAGACAAACCCTGAGCCTTATGGCACATCCAGAATGCTGCTTGGAAATAACTCAACAGATCCAATTTCCAAATTGAGCAAATTTACCCTAAACAATTAAAAACATAACTTTACAAATTTAAGCCCAAACTCATAGCACTCTTAAAGAAGGCCCATTTAGCACTCAGGACCCTGAAACTGCTAAAAGCTTTGTTCAAACAGTGCAAAAATCACTTGAAGTTCAAATAACCAAGCAGAAGGCCCTTACCTTATCAATTATCTTTTGAAAATGAACTTCTACAGTACAACTCTGTATATCCTTGTGTTCATCAGAATTATGTATTAGTACTGAGAGCTTTTTAGATCTTATTTTTTGTGCTCGATAACCAAACACAAAAAGCATAGAATCGATAACATTGGATTTGCCACTGCCATTTGGCCCAATAATACAGGAAAAGCGCTGCATAAAAAAAGAAAATAAATTTAAGAGGTCATACTAACAACCACCGACTGAAATCATTTTAGTTTCTATTTGCTGCACAAGTTTTCATTGCTAACATGTTCTCATAAGCGTCAACACCTTAAATAAAATCACATCCTAAATCTTTCACAACACCGACTGCAACAGTTCTCTTCAAGCAAAAAATATTTACTCCACCCAGTGAGGAAAACTTCTAGAGGAATCAAAGATAACCAGATCAAGACAAACTTGCAATCATCGGAGACGTTTGTTAAAATCCTAGGAGACGTAACTGGTGTTTCTACGAGCGAATCGCGAGCCTAAAGTGAAGCATCTGGATAAAGAGGCATTCCCTCCCAGCAGTTCTCTGCAGCGGACGCTACCTTATGGAAAGGTCCCAGGATTTTCTCCCCGGCGTAGGATTTGAAGTTCTGGTTGACGATGTGCGTGATCATGAGCCGCGGCGCGCCGGCCTCACTGGCCATGGCCGGGGGCGGGGGAGGAGGAATGCTGCTCAGAATCTCGGCCAGGGTTCTGCTGTCCACCTCCTCGCCCGGCGCCTCTGCGGGGAGCAGGGGGCACAGGGGAGGGGTGTTAGCTCACTTAGGGCAGGATTACTGCTTGCTGGTCCGTTAACAAAAAGGGAAGGGAAGCAGGACATCGCTTGTGCAAACTACGCAGCATTCCTCCTACAGGGACACAGTGGCATCCTAAAGCACTCTGAGCTTTGTTTTACTGAAAGCAGCACCTGCACCACCGAGTGCCCCGTCTAGCAGGCCAGGAGAGGAGTCGCCCAGCCTTGTGCAAACCCCGCTCCCCACCCTCACGAGCAGCACCTTCGGGGCGCCCGCTCACCACGCGGGGACCTCGACAAGGGTCAGCGATCTGTCACCGGGCACGCCAGGAGCCACAGGCACAGCACCCGGCGAGCGCCTGGGACGGGGCTCACCTGCGTCCGCGGCCGGGCTCTCGGGCTCCGCGTCGCTGCCGTCCAGGGCGGCCGGCCCGTCGTCGCGGCTGCGGGCGGTGGAGGGCTGGGTGCCTCTGCGCGGCATGGTGGCTGCGGCGGGCAGGGCGGGCGGCGCGTCAGGCGGACCGTTCGGGGTCCGGGTGCAGGGCTGCGGGGCCGCCCGCCAGCCGCGCGTCCCGGGCACCGGCTCCGTCCGCCCCGGGCAGGACCGTCCTCGCACCGCGCGGACATCGAGCGGCGCCCGCCCTCCCCGACAGCCCGGGGTCGGCGGCGGGCACCGCGGGTCGGGGGCAGGGGCCGGGGCGGGCACCGCGGGGCCGGGAGGCTGACAGCCGCAGCCCCGGCGCCGCCGCTCCCCTCAGGCGCCCGCGGCCGGACAGGAAGTGCCGGGCTGACAGCCTCGTCGGGAGCAGGACAAGCCCCCCGCCCGAGGGGCGGCCCGCCTCGTCCGGGGCTGCGGACGGCGGACAGGCCTCCCGCCCGTCACCCCGCCGCGCGCACACACATACACACACACACACGCTCCACTCCTACCGCTGCCTCGGCTCCGGGTCCTTCACTCGAAAATGGCGCCTAAAATACAAACTCGAACGGAAATTCGTTACAAACGCGCGCAATGGCTTCTGGGAACCCCCAATTTGAAAAAAAAAAAAAAGTGCGACCGTTCCCCCCCCCCGCCATCTTCGGGTCGCTCACGCGCATGCGTGCACTCCCCACCACGGGCTCGGGTGGGAGGGGACGTCTCTGCTACACGACGAAGAAAAGCGAAGGATTGTTTTCTCTGTGGTCTATGGCAGTGGCAATGTTCTGGAAGATTTTTCAACAGATAGCTTGGGGGAGTTTTGTGAAGCAGGAAGAAGAGACAGGTTACGGTGCCGCCCGCGGTGGGGGCGGGGCCCAGCCCCACAAGTCCCCTGCGGGAGAGGCGGGCTTTGTGGAGCGGGCTTCAAGGCCCACTCGGATGACGCCAAGCGGGGAAGTATCGCGAGAAGAGGGAGGCTCCGTGGCTCTTGGAAGTCGCTATGGTGACGGGGAGGTCGGGAGGCTTCTTGGCAACCGGTCCCAGCTCTGTGAGAGCCATCACCGCCTCTCTTCTGGAGCCTGAGGTAAATCCATTCCGCTCTGGATAGGGTGAGGGACGGCTTTGAAAGCCGTGGCCGTCGCTGGGTGCCGCCTTACTGCCTAGGCGGTGTGCTTTCGGCGCATCAGTTATTTTTTGTCTGCCTGGATTTAGTGGGGTTCTGGGTGCGGCTGTTGGGCGCGAAGGAGGCAGCCCTGATTTTGAAGTGGGTATGGGGACAACGGGGAGAAGATCCGGCTTAGGGGATGCGTGGATAGTCCACCCGTGAATGGCGGAGTCATTATTGTGGAGTTGTTGATGTTAGGTCATAGGTGTTACTATGGAAGGGAAGACTGCCAGTTGTCTCATTCTATCTGTGGAGAACTTATTCATTAGCAGAGATTTCTACATAGCTTCTGTGTGTGTTGTACTGTACAGGGCGTAATCCACAAGTACAATAATCCCCACTCTTGGAATATTTATTTTTAACGGATTTTTAACCTGGATAGATGATTGGGCTGGGTTCCATTTCCAATAACAGATGATTGGGCTTCAGCGTTCATAACGCTTATGAAATTGTGTCTAGAATTTCGTGTGCTTGTGAATTTTTCCGGGGAAGTGGTTTGTCCATAAGCTTGGTCAGATTCTCAGACTTGGTCTTGACCTCCCACAGTATGCAAGAATCCCTGACTGGGTCCAGAACCAGGAAGAATTTCGTTAGGGGAAGAGACTGGCCTGATTGACTCAGTATTAAAATGAAGTTTTATATTTGCAGTTGAAGAAAATAATTGTTTTTGTAAGATCAACTGTAGAAGATCAAGCTCAATGAATTTTGGCTAGTAGGCATATCAAGAAGATAGAATTTCTGGTGCCTTCTGGAATCTTGTGTTTTGAAAGATTGTAAAGCCCTACAAAAGCTGAATTTGAGAGAGATAGCAACTATAAAACAAAGGATAGACCAAATTGAGTGATTAGTTGGGGAACAGAATACAATATAACAGCAAGATGGAACATAAAAGTTAAAATCTCATCTTTTTTCAGTTGGTATATGTTTGACAGTTTGCTCAGTTTTTCAACAGTTTGGAGAACAGGAAATCAACATACAGAATTATTTGTGATTGCTCATCTGGTACATACCCAGTAAGCATTTGATCTTGCTCTATTCATGACATTGACCTCAGTAGGGTATGTGGTAAAGCTGAATAATAGGATGTCAGGTTATAGAAAGGTAGTTGATGAAGGATCTTGAAAACTAAATCAAGGATTTTCCATGAAGGAGACAACCATTTGAAGAATTCTTAGTCAAAGAATGACCTGGAAAGGTAGGATTAATCATTAGAGGCAGTGATGGGTTGAAGGGAAGGGACTGAGAAGAGTCATGGCGTTAGGTTGTGACTGTGCAGTACTCCATGTGGAAGGTGAGCAGGAAGCATGCAGTAGGGCGGAGAAAAGGCATAGTTTGGAACATTGGACTAGCTTTGTATATTTTGATGATTAAGAGTATAAACACTTTGGGGCCTGACGCAGTAGCCTAGTGGCTAAAGTCCTTTCCTTGCAAGCACTAGGATCCCATATGTGTGCCGTTTCGTATCCCAGCTGTTCCACTTCCTTTCCAGCTCCCTGCTTGTGGCCTGCAAAGACGTAGAGGATGGCCCAAAGCCTTGGAACCCTGCACCCATGTGGGAGACCCTGAAGAAGCTCCTGGCTTCAGATCAGCTCAGCTCTGGTTGTTGTGGCCACTTGGGGAGTGAGCCAGCTGATGAAAGTTCTTTCTCTGTTCTTCTCACTATAAATCTGGCTTTCCAATAAAAATAAATAAATCTTTAAAAAAAGATTATAAACATTTCGAAAAGATAGTAGTCTTTGTGAATCCTTGAATTAGTAATGAGGGGTGAGAAGAGCAAGTCATAGATAATTGTGGTTTTACTGCCTTGTCTGATTGTTGTCAATATGCAGGGTCGCAATGACACATGAAAAAGTTATGTAGTTTCAAAAAAAACCAATAAATGGGATTAGTGCCCATAAATTCGTTGGAACCTAACCATACCCCACTAAGAGCAATATTTTCAAAAACAGGCTTAAACCTGGTTCTTTGACGAAGAAAAGGCTTTAATAGCTATAAAGTTGGATATTTATATACACAATGAACTAAAGCACTCAGGAATAGCGAGAAAAAGAGAGCGTGTGCTATCATTTGCTGGTTCTTTCCTGAAAGCTGGCAATGGCCCTTACAGGACTGAAACCTAGGTCAGGGGACTCAGTCCAGGTGAGTGTGTGGCGGGAAATGAACTGTTCCTGTCGAGGTCTGCGTCAGCGGGAAGCTGCTGTGCAGCCAGAGTCAAAGCTGGTGGCCTGGTGCAGGACACAGGTGTTTAATCAGTGTCTTCACTGCTAGGCAAAGCACCTCGGCCTACGTGTGATTTCTGAGATAGACTCTGGTTGATCTTTGCTGATGCTTGGTGTAATTTTTAGAGTTTGAATATAAGGAAAATCTTGTCTACTTGGAAAAGCCTGCATGATGGCCATTTTATAAAATATGACCATCTTATTTCCTGGTAGAACTGCACCCACCAGGGTGCACCTTTGTCCTAGAGGTGAAGATGTGGGTTAAGCTGCCTGCGTTCTTCTTGGAGTGCCTGTGTTTGATACTTAGCTCTGCTCCTGGCTTCAGCTTCCTCTTAGTGCACACCCTGGAAGCAGGACTGATGGCTCAAGTATTTGGGTTCTCAGCACCGTGGTGGGAGACATGGATTGAATTCCTGCTTCTGGCTTTGGCCCAACCCGACTTTTGCCATTACAGGGCTCTGGGGAGTGGGCCAGGGGAACTCTTGCCCTGCCTCTGACTCTCAAGTAAATAATAGAAATGAATCAAGTTGTTTGCTAACAAACCTTGGTGCGGTTTCAGGCAATGTGAGGAGGGAAACTTCACTTTTTTGCCTTGGAAATGTAAAATTTTACCCTACCAGAAGAAATAAGTTCAAAGAGAAAAATTGAGATTAGTTATAATTCTCTTTTGCTATTCTGTAAGTGCTGATTGAGTTTTGAACAATGTTTTTTCTCTCTTCTAATTGAATTTAGAAGTCTGAAATTAATCTTTTGAGTAAATGTTTAAAAGTATTATGATTGTAAATATTTGGATGAATTAGGTATTAATACACAAAAGTAATAAGCATGAATTTATGTAAGATATAAACATTTAGATAATATTTTTCAATGTTAATACACTTGACGTAGACTTAGTACAGATAGAAAAGAATATTCTTCTTGCCAGTACAGGTCCCATAAGGGAAGGCGTGGTGGCAAAAAGGCTTGAGCCATTCTCTGCAATGCCAGTGGCAGTTAGCATCCCAGCTGGTCCACCCAGTCCTCCTTCCTGCAGTGTGCCTGGAACGGGTGCAGAAGATGGCCCAAGAGCTTGGCTCCTGCACCTGCCCCGAGGCCTGGAAGAGGCTCTTGGCCCAGTGCGACGGCTCAGTGCTAAGTCTTGCCTTGCACATACCGGGATTCAGAATGGACATTGGTTCGTGTCCCTGCTGCTTTGCCTCCCATTCAGCTCCCTGCTTGTGGCCTGGGAAAGCAGTCGAAGATGACCCAAAGCCTTGGGACCCTGCATATGTGAGGCCTGGAAGAGACTCCTGGCTCCTGGTTTCAGACAGGCTCAGCTCTGGCCTGAACATCTTTATCTCTTGTTTTCCTTCTCTCTGTAACTCTTTCAGTAAAAATAAATAATTTTTCTAAAAAAAAAATGTTAGTCATTTCTATTTTTTTTTTGCATGGTAACAATTCTCTTTTGTTTTCAAAGATTGATTTATTTTATTGGAAAGGCAGATGTACAGAGTGGAGGAGAGACAGGGAGGAAGATCTTCCGTCCAATGATTCATTCCCCAAGTGACCGCAACGGCCGGTGCTGCACTGATCTGAAGCCAGGAACCAGGAGCTTCTTTCCAGGTCTCCCACATGGGTGCAGGGTCCCAAGGCTTTGGGCCATCCTTGACTGCTTTCCCAGGCCACAAGCAGGGAGCTGGATGGGAAATGGAGCTGCCGGGATTAGAACCAGCACCCCGTATGGGTTCCTGGCACGTTTAAGGCAAGGACTTTAGCCATTATGCTATTGCACCGGGCCCCATGATTGCAATTCTTTAGGCTCAGGATTTCCCCTTCCATCCTCCCAATCCTCTTCTCCTTCCACTGTTTCCCACTATATTGCAACATCAGTGGAGTCCTTCAGCAGGAGTCACAAGTCCATGATTCTACTGTGTAAGTGCATCCTGATATTGTAGGTGTAGACCATGGTGGAAAGCCCAGCATTCTATGGTCAAGATACATTTAACAGTTTCTTTGGGAGTCCATCTTTGATTCAGAAGTAGAGATGCATGCGGTGGTGTGTCTCCACTACGTGGCATACTTGCCTCTGTTGTAGAGTTCCTGTGGATGACTGTATGTATATACATGTTTACCTGTAGGTCTATTGATCTTATATTTTGCATGAAGGTTGCCTTATATCAGAGAGAACATGTAATATTTGTCCTTCCATTATTGGCTTATTTCATTGAGCATAATGGTATCTAGTTGGGACCATTTTGTTGTAAATGGTAGAATTTCATTTTTTCTAATAGCTGAGTAGTATTCCGTGGAGTAGATATACTAGTTTTTTTTTTTTTTTTAAATCAGTTTCTCTTTTGACAGGCATCTGTGTTTTTTCCATGTCTTTGCTAGTGTAGATTCTGTTGCTGTAAATATAGGACTACAGGTCGCTTTCTCATATGCAGATTTTGTTTCCTTTGGATATATTCCCCAAAGTGGGATAGCTGGGTCAAATGGTTGATCAGCTTTCACTTGTCTTAGCACTCTTTATACTGACTTCTATCGTGGTCTTAAACCCAGTTTGTCAATGAATCCTAATGAATCTTCCCTCAAAATATATTCAGAGTCTGTCTGCTTTATCATGTGTTTTATAGCCTGCCTTGTTTTTCTCTTACAAACTACTTTCATCTCTTGTAGGAGGACATTGTGACCCTAGAAGGTCAGTGAGCACAGGATTACAGTTGGTTGGATAATATTTGGAGGAGAATAACCAAATGGCTACCTTTTGTATACCTTATTGGATATCATTTGCATAAGAACAGTTGAGTGGACAGTATGTATATGAGAACACCTGGTGGAATATACAAGACAAAAGAGTTCCAAACAAAAGCATTGATGGTTTTGTTGATGAGCTCAATACTTCCTCCCTTATCCTGTATGGCCCTCAGTGTATAAAGTTTGATGCCACTAATAAACTACGGCTTTGACCATCAGTCAGGGTCTACGTGTGTTATTATCGGCTCCATGCACCAAGTCCATTGCTGTGGGACAGCGACAATCTCTCTTGAGGATTTACTGAAATCCTAGCTTGTTTTTCTGCTTCCATTGTTGCTAACTGAAAGTGTGGGTTTTCGCATGCCACATAGATGTTTATTTCAAAATGTAAGTCAAATGGTATCAGTCTTGCTTATAACCTCTGCACTTGCTGCTGCTGTTGCTTCTCTTAAAGATTTACTTGAAAGACAAAATCAGAGGGACAGAGATCGTCCATGTGCTGATTTACTCCCAGAGGCCAGAGCTTGGTCAGGCTTTGGCTTCCCATGCGCATTAGCAGGGAATTGGAGCAGAAGAGGAGCATCTGGAACCCAGACTGGCATATGTGAGATTCTAGTGTCGTGGGCTGAGACTTGCCTCCTGTGCCACTATGGCAGCCCCCTCCTGTTGACTTGGTTCATTCAGAGGAAAAACTGAAGCTTTTCCTTTGTCTTTGGTCAGATGTCCTTTTCCTGCATGGTCTGTACTCCTCACTCCTTCCCCTGCTCTGTGTTTGTCATTACTTGTTCTGTCTTCGTTGCTCTGGACTTTGTGTGCTGACTTAGTTAAAGCAACCACGGCATTCTGTTTAGAAGCATTTGGAGGGGTAAGTGGAAGAGCAGAAGGTAAATTCCGAGGCTGCCTCTAAAAGAGGAAAGGCTGGTGGTAGTTTTTATTATGATGGAGCTGCAAAAACTGATAACATTTTTTTTCCTCCCAAATCTCATAAATATTTATCTCCACTGGACCAGGAATGGCTTATAAGTGATTTTTAATAGTAAGCGCATACTTATTATCACATGCTTCTTACGTAAAGCTACTAATTATCAGGACCCTGGGAGTTTTCTTTGCGGTGTCTTACTCCTGTTCCTCCTACCAGTTGGCCAGACCCTCAGTGACCAATGCTTTTGAGCAGACTGAAAGTGTCTCAGTGTAGCATTGAAGTAGCTCTAGACTTCTCTGAATCGCCTGTGTTCTAATGCAGCTTGTGCAGCCTTGCCGTATGCAGTCCCACACCAGAAGGCTCATATTGTTTGTTCTCATGAGCTCAGCTAAATGGAATGCTTCTGAGTAAGAGCGCCTCCTCCAGGTTTGGGATGCCTCCTGCTTCTTTCTGTAATTTATTGGTACCATGTTTCTGAGCAGTTGGTAGTCCCTTTCTTATAAAAACCAGGCCATTTTATAATTCTTGATTTTAATAATATTTCCAGCTTCTATCTGCATTTCCTTATCTGTTTTGTTCATTGTCACTTCCAGTAGCAAGAATTTCTCTGCTTTTATTTTATTTAAATCTTTATAAGCGGAGTAAATTTGAGTTATTGTGAAAAGGCAGAAGTACCGATGATGTTATTCTTTTTCTCTTCACTGATTGGAGGAGGCCTGGTGGAAAGGATAAAGGGGTTTTTGAGGAAGTTGACAAATTCCTATGATCAAAAAGTGAACCTGTGAAGTGTGTCTGGGAGAGGCTGTGTTCTAGCTCTGGCAGTGTGATACAGCCTCATACTTTTGAAGTTCAACTGAAATCACGCTGACAACCAGGAGGAAGAAATGAAAAGAATGATTTGAAATGCAGCTGTACCAGTAGTTAGTGCACTATAGAATCCGAAATTCTTCCTGGATTCAGGGTAACAAGAAAGTATCTAAGGGAGGTCTGCAAACATGATCAGCACGTCCTTTGATGTAGTTTGCGGTAACTTTTGATTGGGTAAAGGGATTTTTTCCCCTTTAATTATACTTTCACTGAATTGACTTTTGAGTTTAGGCTCATGGTGTCACTCAGAAGTTTGTAGATGTAAAATGGGGTCAGAGAACTTAGCCTTGACCTGTTTATTTTGATGACTTGGTTATTTGGAAGGTGCTACTCTTTTTTCCGCAAGTTTTTATTTGGTATACTGTGGTTTTTACATGAATTTTATAATCAAAATGGTACCCCTCTTTCTTTTTTAATAATATATTTATTTGCAAGTCAGAATTGCAGAGAGAGAATCTTCCAAGTGCTGGTTCATTCCCCAGCTGGCTACAACAGCCAGGGCTGGGCCACACCGAAGTCAGGAACCGGGAGCTCTGCCTGGGTCCCCACAGGTGACAGGACCCAGGTGTCTTTCGCTGCTTGCCTCAGAGCACTTAGTTGGGGGCTAGATTGAAGTGGAGCAGTCTAACAGCTGTTGGCTTTAACTGAACTGCCACAACACTGAACCTGAAAGTGTTACCTCTTAAAGAATTATGTTTCTCATAGCCACGTGGGAACCAAAGCTGCTGTATTCAGCATTCATTGCTTCCCACTCCCTCGCTCTCACCCCACCCCAAGCCTGCTGAGTAGTACTGCAAGACGTGGTCAATGCCATCTTATTCCCATGGGGGTTCTAGAATTAAAGCGTTTAAAAATGTAGTTCATTCCTTGTTCAGACTTTGGAGGTTTAATTTAGAGCCATTACACAGGGCTAACACTGGTCTTTGATGAGTTCCATTTGGCAGAATCTCTTCGTTTGGCCTCAGGATTGTCTGCGGCATTTTTTTTTTTACCTGATTAGATTTACTTAATGATGTCTTGGACTTGTAGGGCTGTCTCGGCAGCTTGAGGAGTACCCTGGTGCTCTGCCCAAGGCTCTGGTCCCCCTGGGGAACCTTTTCCCCTGTGTCTAGTGCAAGAAAGATGGAAAGGGCTGGAGTACAAAACTGTTTCGTCTGCTTTCTTATGTGTTTACATATGTTTCCTTTTAATCCTGACTTTTTATTTTCTTCTGCTTTTGTTTTTACAGGGAATACAATTAAGTGGCATTTAAATTTTATGGTGAAGGTGGAGACATGAGACTAAAGATATCTCTTCTAAAAGAACCAAAGCATATCCTTTTAAAACTTTGTACTTTATTGTGGTCGTCGTATAGTATTGCTGACACTTTTCATTTATTTTGCAATCTAGTTGGAGAATGGATTCCACCGTGTTAATGGTAATTTAGCTAAATTTTTTTTAAATATTTGAGGTCATGTGTTGCAGGTAACTTTCCAAAGCAAACTATTTGCTCTAAATCTTACTTTCAAATTCATATTGACATTTTTCTGACTCTATTTAAGTATTATACTTAAGTACTTAAAAAGCAGATTTTGTTTAGTCTAGTTGGATCTTAAAAGAGAAGCTTTAAAAAAAATAGTTTCTTTGCAAGTGTGATCTAGAATGTGCTCATTGAGTTCTCTGTTTCTTCGTGTTCGTGATAAAGTAGAGGACAAGCTAGGGAGAGCTGAGCAGTCAGGCTAGTATTTCGCATGAAAACATGGCAATCATTGACATTTTGCTAAATGTATGACCCCATATTTGGTGAGCATGTCCCCAGTTACATGCAAAGACATATGATTGGCCTACTATTATTTAAAGCGGTTGTACTCGAAGTATCATTTGTAGACTTTATTACACATCTGTGAAGGGATAAGCAAAGAAGTCTAAGATAAGAGCTGTGAATTTTCTATAGCAATTTGATTCTGTTACAACACCAAATACAAGATCATTGTTCAGGTAATTTTTATCTTCCAAATGTCAATTTGCACTGAATTTGAAATAAAAATTTGCTAATTCAATAGCACTAAATAATTGTTGAACTTTTTGTATTTGTTTTTTTTACATAATGTTGTCTATTTAAATGTTAAGATGTAAGTCCTTTTATTTCTCTTTAAATGAGTTTATTGGCTTTTGAAATGTGCTCTCAGCGGTTCATGACTTGCAGTTTTATACATTTTGATTGTATCCTCTTTTTACCTTTTCAAACTGAGGAATAATAACAATCATTTTAGACTTTACTGAACTGTTACTTTTCTCATTGCTCTCATGATTTTAACTGCCTTGCTAGTTTGATGTCATGTCACACATGTTTAAAGCATGCTCAGAGTAAGTTATGTAAGGTTAAGTACTTCTGGTGGGGTTTTTTGGGTGGGGGGTTAGGTTGTGTGTGTTTTCTCTTTTCCTAAGCTGCTTTCTTTCTCGGTTTTATCTAACAGTGTTTGGGTGCCCGCAGTTACTATAGACCTTTTTTTCATTAATGGTCTGTTGGTCCTTGTAAATTGTCTTTTGGGTTCTGAGTATCCCAGTGCCACTTTATTATTTATTTAGGTAGCCTCTTAAAATCTTTTTGGATTCTGTTTATGTCTTTTTGGTTTCTACTTAATACACTTTATTTTAAAGTATTAAAAAAGAAACCTAGATTGCCCCAGAATAATTATGACACCTTGTTTCTTTTTGTTTCCTTGGAAAAAGTTTAATTACTCAAATAAGTTGAAGAAAGCATTGGTGAGAAACAAAAAAGGTAAAAGGATTGAATAGTAGCAAAAACAGAAGAAATAGGCTAACCAGGAATGATCCAGCAATAGAGAAATTTTCATGTAAGCAAAGCAAAACATCCTTTGTAAATGATAACTGGAAAATCTTTTCTGGGTCTGCGAAGGTAAGCAGTTGTCCTGATGGGGCGGATGACAGCTACTGTAGCATCTCAGCTTACACAGAAATCCTCGTGACAAATCAGAGATGAAAAAAATAAAGTGAGACATAGGATACGTAGAGATACATTTTTGTTACTGAATTGTTTCCTGACCTTAATGTCAAAAATTTGGTATTGTCAATTAAAAATAAGTGAGTAAATTTTTTACAAAGTTTGGTAAGGTTTTGCTTTTGGCTATGAAACTATGGTGTTTTTGATAAGTTAAATTGATATGTGACATAAATATTTTGGGAAATTTTTATTGTTCAATTCAATTTGCTTTTAACACTTGATTTTTTTTTACTTACAAACATTGTATGCTTATCATCAGAAATTCAATGAGGCAGATATATATAAAGAAATAAAATTTATAGCTCCTTGTTCCCTCCTACCTGTTCTCCAGCATTGTACATAGTTTTTTTTCTTGCCTTATAAACTACCTTATGATCTGTTGGTTTCTTTTGTGGAACTTTGGTTTGGTTATAGAATTTTTGTAACATATTTTAAATTTAATAACTTTTTAAAAAGATTGATAGGCAGAGTGACACACATACACGCAGAGAGGGAGAGAAAGGTTGACAGAGATAGAGGGAGGGAGGGGAGGAAAGGAAGGAGAGACAGATTGAGATGTGTTGGTTCTCTGTCCAAATGGCTGCAGCGGCTGGGGCAGGTCCAGGCCAAAGCCAGGACTCCGAACCACGTCTGGTGGCAGGATGGATGGCGGAGGCCCAAGTGCTTCTTAGTCTGACACTGTCTTCCCATGCACGTGAGCAGCTGTCTTGATTGAAGCAGTCTTTCAGTCTGGGGTGTCAGGGCTGCCTGCAGTGAGATGGGCCGCTGGACCATGGACCACAGTGCTCCACCCTATAACAGATTTTCAATTTCCATGTAATCAGAGCTTTGTCTTTCCCTTTTATATCTGAATTTCTTTCTTTGTGTTCTTATGACTATTTTGATAGATGTTTATTTTCTTAGAATGTAAAAATGTGTAAGTCACATAATGAAAGGTGCATTTAGAAACTTAAAGATGTTTCATGCCATTCTGCTTCCTTTCCATAGTCTGCATCAATGAATCGTTTTGTTTCTTAAAATTTAAGCCTGTTTTGTGTTTTTTGTGCCTCCTTAACGCTGTGATACATCAAGAATTAGTAAGCTGTGTGGGCTGGACGACTGCTGAAGAGTTGTATTCCTGCAGTGATGATCACCAGATAGTGAAGTGGAACCTGTTAACCAGCGAGACAAGCCAGATAGTCAAGCTTCCTGATGACATTCACCCTATCGATCTGCACTGGTTTCCAAAAACTTTTGGTGTAAAGAAACAGACACAGGCAGAAAGCTTTGTCCTTACAAGTTCTGATGGTAAGTTTCAAATGGATCTTACGTGCTCATCTTTGTATTTAAAAGATGTGATATAGTCACCTAACTTAATAACATAACTGCACTAAATATAGTGGCATGCTTTATTGTCTAGTAAATGTTAATTTCCAGTTACAAAGTTAAAGATTTATGAAATTTGTCTGTAGTCTGATTCTCTTTTTCTTTTTTTGTTAAGGTAATGCGTAAATTTTTGTTTCCATGGGAACAGTAGGACTGTTTTTATCTGCACTGCACTCTACCTACATCTCATTTGAGAGTATCCTTGTGCACAAATGGAGTCTTTCGGTTCCCCTCAGTCCCCAGAGGTAGATGTTCAGTCAAGCTGCATCAGGTCCCTGATCTCTTTCACTCACCTACCTTCCCTTCCTTCTTCTTCTCTCCCTCCTGCTATCTCTTTCTTCCAAAAGATGTGTCTATTTATTTGAAAGGCAGAGTTACAGAGAGAGAAAGAGAGGGATCTGCTGTCTGCTGGTTCACTTCCAAATGGCTGCAGAAGCCAAGACTGGGCCGGGCTGAAGGTGGGAGGCATGCCCTCTTCTTCCACTGAATGAAGAAGCCCAAGTCCCTGAGGCAGTTTCAGCTGCTTTCCCAGGAGCATTTGCAGGGATCTGGATTGGAAATGGAACGGCCAACCCAGTCTGCCATTGTGCCGACCCCTCTCCGTTTCTTGAAGGGGCTCTCCTCCCATGGGCCTGCTAGCAGCCCAGGCTCATGAGCCTGGCCGGGAAGTGTCAGCAGAAAGGGTGTCTTCCTCACTGCTGGCTTGGTCATGTGCCCGTTGCTATGTGAGTCACTTTAGTCAGTGGAACACCACATGGAAAGAGCAGAAAGAACAGGCTGTTATCAACAGGATTGACTCGGAATTAATGGCTTGAGTTTAGGTCAGTTCAGATGAGCCGTTATTCAGATTCACTGCTTGAACATTTACCACTCCTTTTCCTTTCTCTCCACACAACATGTGTGTGTGCGCTCTCTGTATCTCTTTGACTGTTTCTCAGTAAGTATTTAAATAAATTATCAAGTTTGAAAGGATGTAGAAGTGTGAGACAGAGAATGGGATGTAGAAATTAAAAAGTGTTCAGAGAAGTTGAGTGTCATGAGGAGATACTGAAGTTTTTGTGTGATCAATAATTTTCTTTCTAGCATTATTTACTATTTTAATAATTAATGGAGCTATATACTACTTTTTAAAGGTTATATGTCTTTAGCAGTTTGTTTAATCTTTCCATTTTTAGCATTACTGAAATGCTTAAAACTTTTCAAAAGAGTTACTATCCAAAGGAATGCTGTAATACAGTCTCTCGGGAAGTCATTCAACATTCCTTGAGTTATAGTTAGTGAAAGTTGATTTTTAAATCTTGTATTAAACATAATGATATAAAAATGATTCCCACATTTGGTTATGTTAGTTAATATGCTCATTTTAAAATACACGTTAATTCTTTTTTTTTTTTTGTATCACAAGCTAGCTGTCACGGCCCCTCCCTTGGCCTGTTGCACGCGTCTCCCGTGGGTCTCCTCCGTTAACCTCTGAGCAGCGCTCGTGTGCCTTTCCTTGCTCACGCCTTCCTGTGTGCTCATGCTCAGTTTTAATTTTTAAAGATGTGCTTTGTAGGTTTTTAACCTGCTTCCTTTGTGTTTTTTTTCTCATTTATAACTTTTTCGTCTTTTTGGGTTAATTTAGACCAAACCAAATTTTTAATTTTACCTTTTATTTATAAGTACAGATTGATATTATTCCTCAGGGTTTAAATATCAACCATTAACCCAAATCAATCATTTTACATTAAGAAGCAAATCAGTTATGGTCCTGGCTGTATTCTCTTCTCATGCCCAACTTCTATCGAGTAATTGGATAAAATTTAATTGGTATATAGTTTTGGACTTTTATTTTCAAAAGGTGATTTTTGAAAAGCTTAGAAACCCGTACAGAAGAACTAAAACAATTAATTGGATTAATTATTGATTTAAAATATTTACTTTATATAATTTTCTATTTGTGCTTTATCCTGGAAGTGCTAGTTGTAACTGATACAAAAGACAAAGGCCCAGGATTGATCTTCAGATCTGTGCTGAGAGATAATTCTGTTTTTCCCAGGTTGTACAGTTTTAGCAGTTGTCAAAAAATCAATATTAGCCATTTTAAGGTAGGGAATGTCAATAGATAAAAATTCAAAAGACTAGAATAGGTTATAAGACAATGTCTGGACATATATTTCTTGCATGAGTTGATATTTGTTTGATTTGGTGATGGAGTCATTCACTCTGGAACATTTGTTTATTATGTGGATATTATGTGCTACATGATAGGCTAACATTTGCTGAAACAGACCTTTACAAATATATAGTGATCACAGGATTATTGTCACACTTACTGTATGTCACTTAAAAATATCCAAAATTTATTTATTTATTTATTTACTTGAGAGGCAGAGTGGTGGAGAGAAAGAGAGAGAGATCTTCCATCATTCCCCAGATCAGTCTCAACAGATGGGTTGAAGCCAGGAACTCCATCCTGGTCTCCCCCGTGGGTGTGAGGAGCCTGAGGACTTGGCCTGTCTTCCCGGGTGTATGAACAGGAAACTGAATTAGAAGGAGAGCTGTGGGGCACTTGAACTGGCATTCTCATTTAGCCAGCACCCTGATGTAGGATGCTGGCTTCACAAGTCGTGGCTTCACGTGCTGTGCCAATACATGTACTTCTTTGTGTCATCTTTATAGTTTCTTCTGTTGAGGTTTTTGTCTTTGATGTTCTCTTTTCTTTGTAAAGAAAAGGTATGTACAGATTTATTCGTTCGTATTTTTATTTAAAGAGGCAGATTTACAGAGAAGGAGAGACAGGGTAGCCTTCCATCTGCTAATTCACTTCCCAAATGGTCAAACGGGTTGAAGCCGAGCTGATCCGGAGCCAGGAGCCTCCTCCGGGTCCCCTCGTGGGTGCAGGAGCCCCAGGAATTGAGCCTTTCTCCATTGCTTCCCCAGCAGTAAGCAGGTAGCTGAATGTGATGTGGCGCCCCAAGGACTTGAATGGGCACCCTTATGGGATGCCAGCAACGCAGATGGAACCTTAACCTTAAATATGCCATGGCACTGGCCGCAACTCATTAGTCTCATAAAGAGAGTAATAGTACAGTTGAACTCAAAGTAATCTTGTTATATTGGAAAAGTACCCTTTAGACAATATAAAATTAAAAGGGAAATGTGGGGAAAAATAGGTGATGCTGGTGAGTGATCAGATGAGAAGTGTAGGTTGCTATTGGAGGCTTAGAAACATGAACGGAGGGGAAGAAAGCCATCAGAATGAATGAACAGAAAGAGAATAAACAGGGCATCACTTGGGTTACTGAGTTGGTTGAATTCAATAAAATGCTATTTGTTGTCAATGGAATCAGCCCATTTAGAAAAAACAAACCAGCTGTCAGTAACAACGACAACAAAATGGCTGCAAAAGAACTGAAAGTGTGCTGTTGGTGGGAATGGTTAGGTGGCACAATTTTTAAAGCTAGGCTTTACATATTGAAAGCCTACCTTAAAGCCTTTGACTTACAGATAAGTTTAATGGATTTTTGATATTAGGAAAGAATCTTGAGACTCTAGGGTAAAAAGTGAATTTAAGCAAAAGTTTGACTCAACATTTTGATTCTGCTGTTAACATTATTCTCACTGCAGAGAAAAAAAATGTTTTGATTTTGGCAAAAGTTTCTAGTTTTGCTGTGCTTTGTTACTAATGCTAGATGTTTAAAAATATTTTCATTGATCGGTTGATTTGAAAGCCGGAGTTACTGAGAGAGATGAAGATCTTCCATCCACTTGGTAACTCCCCCGATGGCACAGCAGCTGGGGTTAACAGTAGCCAGTAGCTTTTGCCAGACCATTGGCAGGGAATTGAATTGGAAGTGGAGCAGCTGGGACTTGAACTGGCATCCATATGATATGCCAAAATACCAGCCCCACTGTTGCCAGACTTAAAAATCACATTGAGCCTTTCTCAGAACTTTCTATATCACTTATTTGTAAAGTTGATTTGTCTCTTTGAAATCTTTATATCATCTGCTTATGTTCTTTAAAGATGTAATTTTTTTTTCTTTTTACTTTCTACATGTACTTGTGGGAACTTTTGAAAATGGCACTAACTGGCCTGTTTTGCCTATCTAATGTCTGTCACAGTGTGAAGTCATGTGAGTCCTTTAAAACCTGGATTATACACTTAACTACTTTGGTTCCTCTCTCCTCCAAACATTTTTAAACTTCTCCTTAGTCTGTTAAAAAATACCAAGATTGCCAAGCTGCCTAAATAAAAAATAAGCTTGATTTTTGTTCTGATGGTCCTTGGCCATATGTTAGAGTTGTATTATCCTTCTGAAAATCATTGTACTAGATTATGTGTCTGATATGCTGGTTGCTTCAAGGTTTTATAACTTTGTTTTTGACCCCGTTTTCCAGTAAATCTGTCTGTTCCTTGAGATAATATTGTTTGTGGGCCAGCAGAGGGTGTGTCAGGTGAAGGTGCTGCCAGCCGTGCCAGCGTCCTGTATGGGAGCTGGCTTGAATGCTGGCTCTTCTACTTCTGATCCAGCGTCCTGCCAGTGAGCCTGGGAAGCAGAGGAGGACAGCCCCCGTGCTGGTGCCCCATGTGGGAGACACGCATGAAGCGCCTGGCTCCTGCTTTTCGCCTGGCACGGCCCTGGCGTTTCAGCAGTCTGAGGAGTGAGGCACTGAGTACAAGATTTGTTTTCCTCTCTCTCTTCCTGTAATTTTGACTTTCAAATAAGGGAATGAAGTAGAAAAAGAATATTATTGGCTCACACCTCAGTGCCCAGTACTCGGCTCAATAGCATAGTTTAGGTACTCAACAGATATTTGTTAATTGAATAAATTAATATAATGGAAGTTTTTCAAATGTATCTTTTTTATAGGTAAATTCCATCTGATTTCAAAGTTAGGAAGAGTGGAAAAAAGTGTAGAAGCTCACTGTGGAGCAGTACTTGCAGGAAGATGGAATTACGAAGGAACAGCATTAGTTACAGGTAAGATGTCCATGAAAATAACATTTTAAATACATTTTTGAAAAAAAAAAAGCAGAATATTTTTATCTAACATTGGTGTTTTTTACTAACAGCAGATAATTGCCAGAATATGCTCTAGGCTGCTACCCCAGTGTTATAATGCAGACTGTCACAGTGTTCATTTTCCCACGTGGCTTCTGGAGACTTCTTTCATCTGCTGAGAGTTAACTATGCTGTAATTCTTTAAAATTAAAAATGTTTTTGTATAACTGACCTTTATCTCTCTTCTGTTCTACTCCAAGAATCGGTAACTGCTTTTTCCTCCGTTGGAAAGGCGGATTTACAGAGAGAAGGAGACAGAGAGAAAGATCTTCCATCTACTGGTTCACTTCCAAAATGGCGTTTATGGCTGAAGCTGAACTGATTCGGAGCCAGGAGCTTCTTCAGGCTTCCTATGCAGGTGCAGGGTCCCAAGGCTTTGGACCATCATGTTGCCTTCCTGGGCCATAAGCAGGAAGCTGGATGGTATGTGGAATAGCCGGAGTATGAACCGCCATCCACATGGGATGCCTGCACTTGAATGTGAAGGATTAACAAATTGAGCCATTGAGCTGGGCCCATCAATAACTGTTTTATTATCTATCACTTACTACAAAGCAACATATCCTGAAATATGTTGTCTAACACAAGCAACTCTTTTTTAGCTATAACTTCTCTCTTTCCCCCTTTTTCAAGTATGATATTTAAACAGTAATCTCTTTCTTCATTAGTTTCCCAACTCACTGGAATTTGGCTTTGTTTAGGACAGGTAAAAATTTAGTTGGGTAGTTCTTTTGGTTCGGTGTCTTGTGAGTCTTTAGTTGTTGGATGGGACATCAGTCATATGAAAGCTTGACTGGGCTTCTAAGTTCTACTTTTACATGCCTTACTCAACACAATTGTTGGAAAGAGTCCTTTGTTCCTTTTTGTCATTAACAGAAGTCTGTCACTGCCACCTGGGAATCTTCACAGGGCTGCTTGAATGCTTTTACAACATAGGAAATTCTCCCAATGATTAAAAAGAAAACCCAGATTTTCTAAACAAATCCTCAGAAATCATGCTTCATCATTTCCGTCACTTTGTGTACATGGAAAGCATGCTGCTAAGTGCAGCCCACACTTAAGGAGAGGGAATTAAACAAACCTCTTGAACAGAGAACTAACAAAGAATGTGTGCATATGTTTTGAAATTACCACACCTATGTTGGTCATACTGTTGGCCTTTTCTCACTGAATTGTCTTGTCTCTTATCTGTGTCTTCAAGAACTATTTTTCCAGTTTTTTTTTTCCAGCATAAAAATATGTTCAAATGTAACTTGTCTTAAAAATCAAGAAAAAAAAAAAAAAACGGAGCCCAATGCAGTAGCCCAATGGTTAAAGTCCTTGCCTTGTATGTGCTGGAATGCCAGATGGGTGCTTGTTCATGTCCTGGCAGCCTGGCTTCCATCCAGCTCCCTGCTTGCGGCCTTGAACGGCAGTCGAGGATGGCCCAAAGCCTTGGGACCCTGCACCTGCATGGGAGACTCGGAAGAAGTCCCTGCCTCCTGGCTTCGGATCAGCGCAGCTCCAGCCGTTGCAGATGATTGGGGAGTGAATCATTGGATGGAAGATCTTCTTTCTCTCTTCTCCTCTCTATGTATATGGCTTCCTAATTAAAAAAAAAAAAAAAAAATCTTTAAAAAAGATTTAGAAAAAAGCAAGTGAAAAATCTCTCCATTAATCAAATCTAAGTACAACTTCCTCTTTTTTTTTCCCCTTTTCAGTAACTTGTTGAAATTTGGTGTCAGAAGATATTTTTTATAGAATTCTAACATGGAGAGTTCAGTGACAATGGAAGTATTATTTAAATATTATCCTCGTAAATCTTTTAAGATTGAAAGAAAATAAAATTTTAATATGGAAGTTAGGGCAGTTTGATAAAACTGTTTCAGTCATTTTTACTAACAGTTTTGAAGTACTGTTAGAGTAAATTGTGTTTAAGTAAGTGTTAATGTAGTTATTTTTGGTTTGTATGCAAACTTAATTTTGTTTCCTTTAGAAAAACTTAAGTTTTTTTCTGTGTACAGTTGGAGAAGATGGACAAATAAAAATCTGGTCAAAGACTGGGATGCTTAGATCAACACTAGCTCAACAAGGTATGTTTTTTAAATGATAGTTTTATATTTCAAAATTATAAAATTACAAAAACACCTTACCATTTTCTTTCTGAACCAATTTTGTATCAATTGAGGCTGATCAAGTTCAAAACCTTTTGTCCCACATTTCAATTCATGTTTTTTTTCCTTTTTCCTTTCCATGATACATGATACCTGATGAACACCAGCAACACTATTTTTATTTCTATTTTTAAAATTTTTTTGTTTCTGATGATGTTTATAGTTTACCAGGGTGGAAAGTGTTGAGGACTAGGGGAGTGTCAGTGAGTACGTTGTTTCCAAATCTTCCCCTTCTTCCTTCTGCATAAAAGGGAAGAGGGGGAAAACAGGGGAGAAGCTCACCCAGCCGCACTGCCCCAGTACCGGGGATGGGGAACGGCCTTCTGATGCCGTCCCAGGGTCCTAGAGTCGCCGATATGGAGCCTGCTCTGAGGGATCTGCTGAGTGGTTTTGGGAGTTCTGAAATGCTGTCCATCTTGCCAATCCAAGGATGAGAAAATCCTCCCAAGGTCCATCTGCTGACAGTCCACCCCAGAGTCTCCATTCACCCTGTATTTGCTGTCTTTGCTTGGCCGGGGCAGTTCAATAATTTGTTCTGCTCTGCTTCCTCTGCTATGGTACCAGGTGTCCTCTGCAGGCTCCAGTGGACTGCCAGATCCTCCAGAATGTCAGTCCAGTTATCTTACTGTCTTATTATTCTTATTGGAACTCACAGTTCATGGAAATAGTTACAGGTGAATTTTAATCAAAAGAAAAAGTCATTTTGTGATTATCATAGAACAAAATACATCTTAAGAAAATCTCTAAACTTTTGGAGGTCTTGGGTATTTACTTTTGGCTTTATGGATTTTTCTGCTAAAGCTAATTCACTTTGTGACTAATGACTTGAGAGCAGTTGACAGAATTGTTCCAGAGGCTCAGTCCCCTGGTAGGACTGTAGGAAATTCCAGAAGTGGTTATAGTTCCTTTTAGGTGTTGCTGCTGCTGAGGCATCCTTTTTCTTGTAGTGATTTTATTGACTACAGGTGACCCAGATCTTCTGACAAATTCTCAAAACTTATCCCTCTATCTAAGAGTTTAATTCTTTCCCAAGGTCTTTCGCAAGAACCCTCTTGAATGTTCCTTCCTTTTCCTTAAGATCTTCCCATTGTTGATTCCTATTTGCTACCTTTGTATCCACCATTTTAGACTTACCCAAGTCTAAAGTACAAACTTGAATCAAGTTGGTGGATATAGATATAAGTAGTCATAGAAATTAGGCAATAATAGTGCGATTAGTTCAATACAATGGTTTAACTGTATGAGTATGCTGTACTTCTGTAAGAATCTCCTCTCCTGGGTGTGAAACCCAAACCACTACTTACTTTACTTTTATAGTGGAAGTACCCTTAGAGTTCCGACAGTTGGAAAGGCGGGTTGAAAACACCTAATAATCAACTCAGAATTGTCCATGATATTGAAGATCATAGATAATGGGCTGAGTCTGGCCCACTGGTGTGGTTCAGTTCCAACATTAAAAATCAGGACATATTAAAGCGGGCATTGGTCCTAGTGGTTAAGATGCTGGGTAAGATGTGTGCACCCAAAGCTGGAATGCCTGGGTTCAATTCCATTTCTGGTTCCTGATTCCAGGTCCTGTCATTTTGAGTCTTGTGAAGACACCAAGTGATGTCTTAAGTCCTTGGGTCTCTGCTACCCATGTGTGAGACCTGAGTTGAATTCCTAGTGCATTCTGATATTTGATATCAGTGTCTTAGCTAGTTCTGAAAGAATGCCTACCTCTGTTTTTCAGCAGATAGTGCTCCCACATGCCTCAAAGCATAAAAGGTATAAACTTATTTCATATCCTATGTTAGTATAAACTAGCACTGCATCTCATATTCTGTTTTACAGCTCACAAACTCGGTGGCAACTGATATTTTTACTTTCTTATGTAGCAAATATATTAAGTATATTTTTTCTTTTGTAAATAAGTAGTAGTATAATCCTGCACATGTTATGTTCCTTTTTTAAAAAATTTATTTATCTTTGTTAGAATGGCAGATATACAGAGAGGAGGAGAGACAGAGAGGAAGATCTTCCATCCGATGGTTCACTCCCCAAGTGACCACAAAGGCTGGTGCAGAGCTGATCTGAAGCCAGGAGCTAAGAGCTTCTTCTGGGTCTCCCATGCAAGTGCAGAGTCCCAAAGCTTTGGGCCATCCTCTGTTGCTTTCCCAGGCCACAAGCAGGGAGCTGGATGGGAAGTAGGGTTGCCGGGATTAGAACCATCCCATATGGGATCCTGGTACATTCTAGGTGAGGACTTTAGCCATTCTGCTATCTTACCGCCCTTCCCCACCCCCCCTTTTTTTTTTTTTACTGTAGCTTGAATCATGTGCTATCTTAGAGATAGTTCCTTATCAGTATATAGAAATCATCATCAAATGGTTCTCTAAATGAACATACCAATTTATATACCATAAGCAATGTATAAAGCTTCTAGCTGCTGCATATCCTAGTCTGTGCTTGTCATTGTATTTTTGTTTTTTAGAATCTTCTTGATGGGTGTGATGTACTGTATTAAGATGGTTTTGATTTGCACTTCCCTGATAGCTAATGATGTCAAACTGCTTTTCACTTGCTATTGGCCATTTGTTTGATCTCCTAGAGAGAAATATCTATTCAAACGCGTTGCTTATTTTATTTTATTTATGTTTTTTCAGTTTTAATATATTTTTATTTTGAATTTTGAATTGTGTGGTACAATTTTGTATAGGCTGGGATCCCCCCCAAACTCACACCCCCATCAGATTATTCCCATTTTGTTACAATAGTGTAGTCCTTCATAAGGAATCATAATTCTGTCAGTCTCTTATTTAAGTGTACCCCAACATTGTTGGTACAGACAATGTCAGACAGTCCAGCATCTCATTGTCTACACATGTCCAACAATTTCATTGGGATCCATCTTTTGTCTGGAAGCAGGGGTGCATGTTCCAGTTTACCTCCATATCTGTATTTGATAGACCCCAGTACTCCATCACTATACATTTCCATAAGTGGGAAGCCATGAAGCAAGGTCAACAACTGGTATGAGTTAGAATAGCCACAACAACAGCAATAACAATATCAACAACAAATTACAGCACCATGAAAAAACGCGCCACTGAGTAACCATCACATGGGTGACAAAAAGAAAACACAAAAGTATCTTGGGAAAAATGACGCCAGCGTGTAATGCATGAGTCCGTGATGAATTTGACAAGAGAAAAGAAATTATTTGGAATAAACCAAACCGAAATAAAAAAAAATCAAAACACATGGGATACAGCCAAAAAAGCAAACAAACAAACAAAAAACAGTATGGATTGGATTATTGAAGTTACACTTTCCATGTTGATTTCCTTATATAAGAGAGAACATATGGTATATACTCAATAGAAGTGAAATCTGCATATGAGAAGGGGATCTGCGATCCTATATTTGCATCAGCACAATCCACAGTAGCAAAGACATGGAAACAATCCAGATGTGCGTCCAAAGAAGAGTGGTTAAAGAAACTGTGGTACATCTACTCCATGGAATATTATTCAGCTATTAAGAAGAATGAAATTATACTGTTTACAACCAGGTGGTCCCAACTAGAGACCATTATGCTCAGTGAAATGAGTCAATCACAAAAGAACAAATACCATATGCCAATTTTAAAAGTTGATACTCCTTTTTATTGTTGAGTTATAAGAGTTTTTAACATATTCTGTACACAAGACACTTATCAGAAAAATAGTTTCTCCCATTCTGTGGGTTGTACTTTCGCTTTCTTGATGGTATCTTTTGAAGCACAGAAGCTTTGAAAAGTCAATTTTTATTTTTTTGCTTTGATTTTAGTGGTATCATATCTGGGAAACCATTTCCTAATTCAAGATCAGGAGGATTCTGTGTTGTCGACTTATGCTCTTCCCCTCTTCCTCTTCCACCTCTTATTTGAAAGGCACCGTGACAATCTGTGAGAAAGAGAGGAAGAGAGAGAAGCAGACAAATAAAGATCACCATCCACTAGTTCACTCCCCAAAATGCTTGTGGTAATCACAGCCAGGCCAGGCCAAAGCCAGGAGTTGGGAATTAATCCAGATCTCCAGCATGGTGACTGGGACCCAGAGACTTGAGTCATTATCTACTACACCACCCGTGTGTCTTAGCAGGAAGCTGGAGTGGGAGCTGAGCTCTGACCTCAAGCCCTTCAGTATGAGATGGTGTGTAAGCCACTGTGCCAAGCCCCCCTGCTCCCATATTTTCTTAAAAGAATCAAAAAAATTTTTTTTTAACTTACATAATTTAAAAGCCATCCATTCACTGGTTCACTCGTCAAATGCCTGAAATAGGGCTGGCCAGCCTGAAGCCAGGAATCCAGAATTCAGTACAAGTCTCCTCCATGGGTGGGTGGCAAGGGCTCAGGTGTTAGAGCCCTCATCTTCTGCCTCCCAGGGGCAGAGGCCTGGGTCAGCAGCAGAGGAGTCAGGACTCAAGGCAGGCACTTGTCATGGGCCTCAGGCCTCCTCATCAGAGACTTAGGCTACTGCTTCAAGTGCCTGTTTCCCCTTCTCATAATGTTAGTGCCTGTTTGGACTTCTGATTCATTTTGAGTTAGTGTTCACTTACAGTGTTTACTTTGGAATGGGACAGTGGAATTCATTTCTCCCTTCAAATAGATCCATGGGTAATATTAAGAGCTAAAGTAGATTATGCCATATAACAGGAAATGTTATTTTGGATTCATCGTGCTAGGCAGTGATATAATCTTTTTTTTTTTAAGATTTATTTATTTTTATTACAAAGTCAGATATACAGAGAGGAGGAGAGATACAGAGGAAGACCTTTTGTCTGATAATTCACTCCCCAAGTGGCCGCAACAGCTGGTGCTGTGCTGATCTGGAGCCAGGAGCTTCCTCCAGGTCTCCCACACGGGTGCAGGATCCCAAAGCATTGGCCGTCCTCCACTGCCATCCCAGGCCACAAGCAGGGAGCTGGATGGAAAGTGGAGGAGCCAGGATTAGAACCAGCACCCATATGGGATCCCGGCGCCTTCAAGGTGAGGACCTTACCTGTTAGGCCACGCCGCCGGGCCCTAATAATAATAAATCTTAAAAAAAAAAAAAAGGCTTTGGAAGTCCTAATCATTCTCCTGTTTTAATCTTACTACTCTCTAGGTTTTTGTTAATTATGAGGCTTATAAGGCAAATTAAATTAGGTGTATTTTCCTATTTTGGCTAACGCATTGGTCTTTCAACCCAATAATCTGATTTCTTTTTCTGCATCAAGAATTGCAGACTTCTTACAGAACTACACATTAATTTTTCAGTTTGTAATAATTTGTATCACTTGTTCTGTCATAATGCATCATGGAATTTTTCCTATTTAATCTCTGAAAAAAATTATTAGAGAAAGTTTGTTCTTATGGTGACACTAATCCAGAAGGACAAGACTCTGCTCTTTATAGCATTTCTTTAAGATACTAAAGACTGCAAATTTTGTGGGTGATTGTAAACTTGAGCAATGGAAAGCTGGATGCTGAAGGCACCATGAGAAGGCCAAGGGCAGGCTGAGTGTTTGATGCAGCCAGTAAGACATCATTGTGGCCCCTTGGTCCTGCATCAGAGTGCCTGGTTCAAACCCTGGCTCTGCTGGGACCCAGCGTCCTACCCCCTGCACTGGAAGGCAGCAGAGTGGGTCCCTGGCACCCTGTGGCATCAGAGTACCTGGTTCAAACCCTGGCTCTGCTGGGACCCGGCGTCCTGCCCCTGCACTGGAAGGCAGCAGAGTGGGTCCCTGGCACCCTGTGGCATCAGAGTGCCTGGTTCAAACCCTGGCTCTGCTGGGACCCGGCGTCCTGCCCCCTGCACTGGAAGGCAGCAGAGTGGGTCCCTGGCACCCTGTGGCATAAGAGTGCCTGGTTCAAACCCTGGCTCTGCTGGGACCCAGCGTCCTGCCCCCTGCACTGGAAGGCAGCAGAGTGGGTCCCTGGCACCCTGTGGCATTAGGGGAATGAAGAGGATCTCTCCCACTCTTTGTTTTCTCACTGACTTTCAGATAAAAGGAAAATAAATAAATTAAAATATAAGCAAAAAGCCAAGACAGATGGGGTGGGGAAATCTGACCTCCTCCGAAGAGGAAAACTAAATTTTTTGACCCAAAAACAAGTAGTATAAACTTCAATTGCTGTAAAATTCAGAAGTCTGCTAAGCTTATATTCCTGTGTTAATTATACTTAGCTTCTGATGAATAGAAATGTTCTGATTTCCCAGTTCATTTTTAGCTATTGGAGTCAGCTGCTTATGCAGCAAAAGACTAACAAATAACCTTCTCTCCTAAATCAGAAGAGACATTAATCTCAACATTTTTGGAGAAAATTTGACTTGCTTTAAAAATTGTACATGCTAGGGGCCCGGCGGCGTGGCCTAGCGGCTAAAGTCCTCGCCTTGAAAGCCCCGGGATCCCATATGGGCGCCGGTTCTAATCCCGGCAGCTCCACTTCCCATCCAGCTCCCTTCTTGTGGCCTGGGAAAGCAGTTGAGGAGGGCCCAGAGCATTTTGACCCTACACCCACAGAGGAGACCCGGAGAGAAGTTCCTGGCTTTGGATTGGGTCAGCTCCAGCCGTTGTGGCCATTTGGGGAGTGAATCATTTGGCGGAAGATCTTCCTCTGTGTCTCTCCTGCTCTGTATATCTGCCTTTCCAATAAAAATAAATAAATCTTTAAAAAAATTGTACATGCTGGAACCAGTTAATAGTTCCTTATTACAGAAACATGTTGTGTGAGAGTATAGTAATTATCACTATATTGTACAGTTGATTATAGATAAAAAATTGGAATGAAGGAATACTGCAAACCTTTAGGAACATTTCACTTATACCATGTTTGAATGAAAAAATGGTATAACAAAAAGTGGAATTTTTAAATAATGAATTTAGTAAAGGAGATAAACTGGAAATACAAATAACTGATTTGCTGCAGGTGGTACCCATTGTTGTCAGGTGCTGTGGGAACATGGAAAGGCACAGATAAATACTTTGGATGAAGTGAAAGTATTGGAAAGGCTTGCTTACAAGTATTTTATCATGTTGTGACTGAGTTTTCAAGGATGAAGAAATTAAAAAATGAAATGGGCTTGGTGGCATCAAATTGGAACTGTGGAGGCAGTTGGCTTGAGCAGGGCACAGGCTGAGGAGCAGGAGACGGACGGGAGGCCTCTGGGCCACGAGCAGGCTGTGTGAAGGACGGTATTGCCAAAGGGACTGATGTACAGACTTCATGCTGCATGCCAAATGAAGGGGTTTAAAGCTTATGCTTTAAACATTTAGAACACTAAATAGAAATTATCTAATGGACATCTTTTAGGGAGATCACCTTAGAGGAGACAGAAATGAATTCATTATGGGTAGTAATGAGGTTACTGTCAGATTGCACACTGCTGCTGATTAAGCTGCGGTTGAAAACAATGGATAATAGTTCTAGACTGAGAAGGGTGGGCAGATACCCAGTAACGGGCTAAAGAACTCGGAGAGAGGAATAAAGTAGAATATGAGTGGAGTGATCGTAGCTCTGAAGAGGGGGAGTTTGAAGTTCTGTGTGAAGGTGCTCAGACACACATGGCGTGTACAGGAGCCTGGGGCAAAGGCCAGCACACTAGCTGGGAGTCAGTCCCCTTGGCAGGGATAAAGTGAAACTGCAAGGGATGCTGAGATCCCAAGGAGGGCTGGTGGAGGAGAGAAGCTAGACATCCCTTTACTGAAACTTTTTCTTACACCAATCAAGTGATACACAAAATGGAAAAGTTGCTTATGTGGCCTAAGTTCCTCTTAATTGTTTTTGGGACATGTCTCCTATAAATGTAAAGAAAATGAAGTAATTGTTGGCTTTTTGATTTGGACAAAAAAGTGGGGGAAAAACCCCAGTGCCTACTGCCTTGAACAACACAAGCAAATTGTTGGTTATTGCATTAGAAAGTTGTTTTTAATCATAGTAGCTAACGAGCAGTGCTTCTATGAAGCCAAGCTCCATTGTGAGTATTTTACTTTATTCGCTCAGTATATACCTATATTGCATTCCAAGAAAGGATAACAGATGCTTTATCGTTTGTTTCAAAAGCATTCTTAAAAACATACAAAAACAGTATTTTTAGGGAATGCTTTTATAGTATGAATGTGAAAAACATAGTATATTTGACCATGTACTTCCTTAAAACAACTGAAATACCATTTTTATCTCCTTTTCTGTGGTTTGAAATGCCTTCAACAGGTTGAAAGAATTTAGATAATTTGTTTTACAGAGAGATAAGGGTCTGACATTTAACACAACCCCAGGTGCATGTGGTTTCTTAAAAATGTCAAAAAGGTCACATGGTTTTAGTGTACAAAGTTAGAAAAACAAGATCTTTTTGAATGTCTTAACAGAAATAGAGCATAAATAATATTCTCAATAGTAAAATCAAGAAATTATTTAATTAGTATAAAATGAGTTTAATGTTTGTTCATTTTTGTTAATGTTGAAATGAATATCTTGTTACATAATTTGCTAAACTCTTTGTTTTAAATTAATTCAGTGTTAAGGTTGCATTTTTTATTTCCAGAACTGACTTTTATTAGAAATAATCTGTGCTTTACAAGTTAGTTTTTAAAAACATAAGTATTACGGATTTGTTTCAAATATTAATAGGACTATTTCATACCATGTGTTAGAACAAGGGAATTACTTAACTTTTCTTCAATAAGCTTGAAGAAATGATTATTTTTTTGGAAAAGCTAGCATCTCTACTCTCCATAAGGGAGAGTGCCCAAATTGGAAGTTGTATAGCTGTGTAGTTTACCTCCTTTGGAAAAGAAACCACTCACATCTATACTAGTTTTACACTTAATATGTTTTTAAATTTAAGTGATAGTGAAAACTTGTCTTAATTCTTGATGTCATATCCTCTTTTAACTTTTATTGCTTGTAAGTGTCGAACTAATAAGACTTAGCTGTTCATTTTATTTAGGGTTGTTTTTAATTTGCCATATAAAACCTCATATTTGTTTACATTGCTTACATTTTGATTGATGAAATATAATTAAAACTACATGTTTTCACAGAAGAATTATTTGACTTTTTCTGTATAAGCTTTAATTTTAGTTTGTACTATGTTACACATTTTTTTTAATGTTAGTATTGTTGCCTAAAAATTGCTTTATAAGCAGGAAATGAGTTGTCTCCTTGTCCCAGTAGGGAGTAAGTATTTTGAAGAAAAGTTTATAAACAAGGAAATGGTGACACAGCTGACTTATTAGAGCCACAGATTAAATGTTGGAGGACAGAAGAGCCCCTAGCTTTCATTTCTATACCTCAGCCGTGCCTTTTACCACATGTGAAGGCCTAGAGTTACATCCTGCATAACTGAGAGTTGTATTTACTGAATTGATGTTTGTCTTAGTTTAATATATACTCGAGGAAAGAGTGCTTTCCTAAGTATTTAGGCCTGAACCAGACCAAATCCGGGAACGTGGAACTCCACCCAGAGCTCCCGCATGGGTCCAAGCACTTACACCATCTTCCACTGCCAAGCTGGATTGAAAAGTGGGGCAGCCAGGACTGCAAACCAGTGCTCCTATGGGAGTGTGGGCAGCAGCTCAACCGAATGGGCTGTGATGCTGGTTCCTGTTAAGCTATAAGTTGAATATCATTTTTTTCTGCATAAAAATTAGAACTAATAGTGAAAATTAAGAAAACACCTGTAATACTGATAAAATTTTCCTTGCACTGTGGTCCTCACCATGAGTCACATTTGAAATATCTGCACTTTGCTTTCATTTTCTGGGGAGTTTATTAAAATTGAACTCTGATTATTGAGATATTTGACTTTTGAATTTTGGGTCAGTTCTTTATTTCTCCCAGAAAATACTTTCAGAGAACAGAGTAGCTATCAAGCGCAGAAGTGTTTTCTGAGGTAGTTCATCTCATTGGGTAGAATTTCTGTGGGTTGTTTTTATGCAAAGCCAATCTTAGATGTCATTGACTGAACAAGTCATTTGGATTCTTGAGAATATCTAAACTAGAAGACATACTTCAGGGATTCTTTAGACTGGGTCTGTGCTAAACTTTCTGAGTTCTGTAAGCCACTCTGCTTGTTCAACAACTGAATTATGTTCTGATTAGGGAGAAATTGATACAAAAGTAGTCATGGACTGCTTGAACAAAAGCATTTATCTTTAAATTTACTCCCTGCTGGTTACAGCAACATTTTGGCTTTTCATTTAAGTCAAGAATTGAGCCTTAGCTGACTGGGGCAGCACTGGTTGGTTGTGGGTTAAATGATTGGGTTTCTTGCATACCAACAGCTGAGTCCCTGGTTCCAGGCCCAGCTACTGGGAGCTTTCTGATCCACCTTCCTCCTGAAGCTCTGGGGAGGCAGCAGGACTGGCTTGGGATCCTTGGAATTCCTGGCCCCTGGCTTTATCTTGGCCCTAGCCCTGGATGTTTTGAACATTTGGGAAGTGAACCAATTGCTGCAAAATAACTTTCTTTATGTCATTATTTAAATAATTATAGAATATTAATTTCCTATGAATCCTCAAATTCAGGTATCATTTTACTAACTATAAATTGTTGAAATATTGCTTGCTTTTGTAATTGTGTGTTTATATTTCATAGCTTAATGAATAAATAGTGCCTGGGACAAGCAAGTTTAATATAGATGATAACCAAAGCTCTCAATACATATTATTCATTTTTTAAAAACTAGTCTCACTATAATTTTGCAGGAGATACTGGGTAATCTAGAAAGTAATAAAAGTAAGAAATACTATCTTTAAATGTAATATAACTAGACAAAAAGAGAGAAAACCTCCTCTAAATACCTATCAGAAATTGAAAACAGTAAAAATTTCCATGTGGTTAGAGAAGAGATAGGTAAATCATAGTTATACTTTTCCCCAGGAAGTAGAGCCATCTGTATCCTTAAAGGATGCAGCAAAAAAAAATTCTACAATAGAAAATTTCCTCAACCTGATATTTATCTTGCTAAATATAAATTCATAGTTAGGAGGAATGTACCATTTTGGAGTAATTTCTCACCATTAACAGGTGAGACAATGTGATTCGTGCGTATCAGAAATGGGAATTACTTTATGAGGCTATTTGTGCATTTTAAGAAGTTAGTTGAAGGGGCAGCAGGACAGAGCTTTCACGTCCCAGGTTACTTCTCAGATGCCCATAGTTTTGAGGGGAGCTGCTGGGACTGGGTCAGGCGGAAGCCAAGAGCTGAGGATGCAGTCCGGTCTCCGTGTGCATGGCTAGGATCCCAGTGCTTGAGGCATCACTTGCTGTCTCCTGGGGTTTACACTGGAAGAAAGTTGGGATTGGGAACCTGAGCCAAGAATTGAATCCAGGGCCCGGCATGATAGCATAGTGGCTAAAGTCCTCACCTTGAATGCACCGGGATCTCAAATGGGCGCCGGTTCTAATACTGGCAGCCCCGCTTCCTATCCAGCTCCCTGCTTGTGGCCTGGGATGTCAGTCGAGGACGGTCCAAATCCTTGGGACCGTGTACCCGCTTGGGAGGCTCGGAAGAGCTCCTGGCTCCTGGCTTCAGATTGGCTCAGCTCCAGCCATTGCGCTCACTTGGGGAATGAACCATCGGATGGAAGATCTTCCCTCTGTCTCCTCCTCTCTGTATATCTGGCTTTGTAATAAAAATAAATAAATCATTTTTTTAAAAAAGAATTGAATCTATGTACTTAGAAATATCGAAAGCTGTGCCAAGTACCCACCCTTCATGTATTGTTTTAAAATATTTCTTTTTTTTTTTTTTTTAAAATATTCATTTATTCATTAATTACATTGCATTACATGACACAATTTCATAGGTACTGGGATTCCCCCCCCTTCACCCCAAACCCTTCCCCCATCATGAATTCCTTCACCTTGATGCATAACCACAGCTCAAGTTCCGTTGAGATTCCCTAATTAAAAGTTTACACCATACAGAGTCCAGCATCCCACTTGTCCAGTTCAAGTTCAACCGCCTCTTAGGGAGGCCCTCTCAGGTTTGTAGGCAGAGCCAGCAGAGCGTCACCTCGATCAATTAGAAGCACCAACATATCATCAGCAACAGTCCAGGTATGATGAGGCTGGTGCAGAGTCCACTGATTGACATAGTCCGTCTTAGGGTTTCCCCTTGTCCAGTTTTCCGCTGCAAGCATAAAGCTGAGGTGGTTGATTCATCTACTCCATTTTCCATCTTTTTTTGATTAATGCTTTGATTCCTCCATTTTGTTCAGGGGAATCCCCCTAAAAAAAACTTTGAGGCATTCCCAGTCCAGGCTCCTACATGTACTACTAGTAAGCACAGTGCCCGCCACCGTCCATCACTCCGATCAGCTGATGGTTTTAACCCCTGGGTTGGTTCTCTTCTGAGCCCCGACCTCTATTGGAACCAATGAGTATCGCATCTCTCCCCGGCTCTGCCCATCACACTCTTGTCCCTCACCTAAACCAGTGTTTTTTTTTTTTTTAAAGATTTTATTATTATTGGAAAGCCGGATATATAGAGAGGAGGAGAGACAGACAGGAAGATCTTCCATCCGATGTTTCACTCCCCAAGTGAGCCGCAACTGGCCGGTACGCGCCGATCCGAAGCCGGGAACCAGGAACCTCTTCCGGGTCTCCCACGCGGGTGCAGGGTCCCAAAGCTTTGGGCCGTCCTCGACTGCTTTCCCAGGCCACAAGCAGGGAGCTGGGTGGGAAGTGGAGCTGCCGGGATCAGAACCGGCGCCCATATGGGATCCCGGGGCTTTCAAGGCGAGGACTTTAGCCGCTAGGCCATGCCGCCGGGCCCAAAATATTTCTTTTTTTTAAGAGTTTTTTTTATTGATTACATTGCATTATGTGACACAGTTTTATAGGCACTGGGATTCCCCCCACCCCTCCCCACCCTCCCATGGTGGATTCCTCCACCTTGTTGCATTACCACAGTTCAAATTCAGTTGAGATTCTCTCATTGCAAGCATATACCATGCACAGAGTCCAGCATCTTATTGTCCAGATAAGTTGAACGGTTTCTTGATGAGACCATCTCTGGTCTGAAGGTAGAGCTGGCAGAGTATCATCCCTATCAATTAAAAGCTCTGACATTACATCAGTAATAATTTATAACGTTATGGAATTAGTTGGCATGGTATTGAGTAACCAGTATGTTAAAAAAGAAAAAAAAAAGAATGCAAGTTCTGAACCACATGCTGTGACTTCTACATTGACATTTCATTTGTTAGTTTATATATAACCAGGTTCTATACATCTTAAAATGGCTATAGATTACTATTCAGCTGTCTCATGTTTATTTTAATTTTAGTATTTAGCAGTTCATAGCGTTGAAGCATGATTTTGCTGAACCTGGCTGTTTTAAAATATTTCTTTATTTTTATTTGAAAGAGAAAGGAGAGACAGAGTTCTTCCATCCACTAGTTCACTCCCTAATGGCTGAACGGGAAGAGATGGGCTAATCTGAAGCTGGGAGCCTGGAGTTTCTTCTCTGCCTCCCACATAGGTGCAGGGACCGAAGGCCTTAAGCAGAGAGTTGGGTAGGAAGTAGAGCAGCTGGGACATGAACTGGCACCCACATGGGATGCCAGCAGTTGTGGGCTGATGACTAGCATGCTACACTACTATGTTGGTCCCACATGCATTTTTTCCTCCTGTGAGTTATTTATTCATTTGAAAGGCAGAGAGTGAGAGAGAGGGAGGGAGGGAGGGAGGAAGGGAGGCAGGGTGGGGGAGAGAGAAAGAGAGAGAATGAATTAATGAGAATCTCATCTTTTGGGTCAGGAAAAGTCAGGAGCCAGGAACTTCTCCTGAGTCTCCTATGTTGGTGGCAGGGACTCAAGTGGTTGAACTATCATCGTTGCTTCCTTGGTGGATTAGAAGGGAGATGGTTTGGATGTGGAGTAGAGGGATCTGAGCCAGCATCTGGCATGGGATGTGGACATGTCAAGTGGTGGCTTAATGTGCTGTGCAGTCTCTACGCCTACATTTATTTTTATAGTCAGTTTATTTATTTATTTATTTTTTAAAGATTTATTCATTTTATTACAGCCAGATATACACAGAGGAGGAGAGACAGAGAGGAAGATCTTCCATCCGATGATTCACTCCTCAAGTGAGCCGCAACGGGCCGGTGCGCGCCGATCCGAAGCTGGGAACCAGGAACCTCTTCCGGGTCTCCCATGCGGGTGCAGTGTCCCAATGCATTGGGCCGTCCTCAACTGCCCTCCCAGGCCATAAACAGGGAGCTGGATGGGAAGTGGGGCTGCCGGGATTAGAACCGGCACCCATATGGGATCCCGGGGCTTTCAAGGCGAGGACTTTAGCCGCTAGGCTACGCCACCGGGCCCTATAGTCAGTTTATTGTACTGAATCAACGTAAATATTTGAGAACTGTTGATGAGAAATGATAAACCATGATTTTAAAAATATCTCTTTATATCTTGAAAATGAATTAATTTATATTAAATCATGTACATATTTCAGTATCACATTATATTCTAGTTTGAAGTGAGCACTGAGTTATGAAGAAATGAAATTATGCTTCAAATTACTTGTTTTGATCTTCTTCGTAATCTTTTTTTTAAAGCATAAACACTGCGTGTCTTTGTCTTTCTATTTACAGGAACACCGGTGTATTCAGTAGCATGGGGCCCTGATTCAGAAAAGGTCCTTTATACAGCAGGCAAGCAGCTGATCATTAAGCCTCTTCAGCCAAATGCTAAAGTTTTACAGGTATTTCTCAGGCATTTGTAAATGGTTCTCAGGACTTGCTGGACTGCTATTTGGAGAGTTCCCTTTCTTCTGGGTGGTCTTTTAACAGTCTGAGGCCTCTAAGTGTGTGGTTTTATTGACCTATATTAATGAAGACAATATTTGTTTTCAACAGGGTTTATTTCCCCCTTTTGAAATCATGTGACACTAGTAAATCACAAATTGTTTCCTGCTACTAAATTGTCACATGATTTGGCACAAATATAATCTTTAAATTTAGCAGCCAACCACAAATACATAGATTTGAGGCAACAGAAGCACAAAACGTTAAGAGCTTGCTTAGGTTTTATTTTTGTCATCATTATCATCATTATCTGTTGAAACACTTGAACTCTAAGAGTTCTGCATTCTTTTAGTATTTTTAGAGTGGAGGAGTCCATATATTACTTAGAACAAATTAAGTGTTTGAGCATAAAATGTTACTAAGTATATAGAGAATATTTATCATGAGGGTAAATGTTGAACTCACATCTTTTGTGTTGTTCAGAAAAGAAGAACAGTTAATTTTAGAAGCAGAATCTTCAAGAAGAGAATTTGTGTACTTCTTTGAGAGACAGACAGGGAGCTTCCCTCTACTGCTGTGCTCACTAACTGTCCACAGTGGCCAGGGATGGAGTACAAAAAGCTAGGGGCCAGGAGCTCAAGGCAGGTCTGCCATGTGGCGGGCCAGCTCCTTGGGCCATCGTTACCCACTGCTCTTTAGGGTGTGTGCCAGTAGGAGCTGGAGTGAGAAGGGCACAGGGGCTAAAGCCCAGGCCTTCCTGGTACAGGATGCGGGCATCCTAACCGGCAGTGGCTTACCCACAGGGCACACGTCTGCTGTTAGAGGCTGAATTGTGAAGAGAGGATAGGTGGTTGTTTCAAAGTGAAGGACCAAGAAAAAAACCTGTTCCGAGAGAAAAGATTGTTGCAGAGAGAAAACTGAACCGATAACTACACAATGGCAAGCCAGTCAGAGGGGGCAGTTAAGAAAGATTAGATGGAACAGATGAACACAAAAAATTTCAGCCCAAATCCAGGATTTTGTCATTTGATGCCAATGTGAAAGAATGCCTTTCTTTACATTTTTATAATGACACAGTGTAGTTTGGGTAAAAAGAATACAGGCTTTGGAGAGTCACCTGGGTCTGAATGTTCACTTACGCACCTGTGACATTAGACAGGTTGTGAGATGTCTTCGACCATTAGCTTTCTCACTCTTTAGTTAGGGACATAGTACCTACGCTGGCTGTGTGATTGTTATGGAGATTAAATGAGTTAACTTGCAAAGAATATAGGACAGTGCATCCAGCAAGCCCTCTGTCTTATCTGTGTCATTCAGTCAGGATAGTAAGATGTTGAGTGGGCGGACCTGGGCGAGGGCTTTTGGTGATTGAGGCTGACAGGTAACAGCAAATCTAGAAGTGTTTAAGCAGAAGCAATTGAAATACAATTTCAAGGACTAAGAAGATAGAGGTGAATTCCTGGTTCCAAATTAGTTATTTGCACATAGATTGTTTTATATAAATGTGTATTTCACAAAGTTAACATATATCTACATTTTTACTGCATGCAGAACACTCTGTTAAGAATTATTGGAGCAAAGGGAAAATAAAACATACAAATACTTGCCTTTATCTAACTAAGGTAATAATTTTTTTGTGGAGGGAAAATTCTAGGAAAGATCAGTTTTGATTACCTTTAGTCAAAGTCTCAACTCTGAAAATCTGCTGTGAGATTACAGAGCAAAAATGGGAAAATAAAATCTTGTAGTTTATTGCTTTGATTCACAGCTAGGGGAATGTGGTGAGACAAACTCAGGATCTGCGTTTATCCTCATGATTAATTGGATTATGATTCAGTTCTTCAGTTGAATACGTAGGCCAGGATGTAGTGAAGGGAAGGGAAAGTACCCATTACCCAAATTCAACCGGAATCAAGTAGTGTAATTAGTAACTCTGTGTTTCTTAGGAAATTAAAACTTCAACAATCTTAGATATATGCACACCTGCTGACATTGGGAATATCCACAAAAATAGACCTTTCAGATAATCAACATTTGTTTTTGAAGAAGGACATTTGTTTATTTATTCATTTGCTAAAAATATAGTTCAAAATTACTATATACCAGGCATAATGGTAAATTAGAGACATTGAAAGTGGAACAGCAGGATTACTGTAGACAAAGAGCTTATGACTCAAAAGAATTTCAAATGCCTAATAAATTGAAAAACAACAGAAAATTATCTCTGTGTTCTATATAATATGCAGGTTGACATCTTAAATTACAGTTTATGGAAAATTGGTCATGTTTTCTGGATTTTGAATATATAAAATTTCATTTTGTGGTTTTAAGCTGAAGCTCTTAAGAATCTAAGTATCTGTACCAATATATATTTAGATATATATTGTAATATCTATCCTTGTAGTTTATCTCAGGGTATTAGAAAATTAATTTGTAAACAGGAGATTGGCAGTAAATTATTAGAGGTAATTGTCTTAAAAATATTTATTTCATTTGTTTGAAAGGAAGAGTGAGTGAGGGAGGGAAGGAAGGCTTGTGAGCACTTTTATCAGCTGGTTCATTCCCCAAATTTTGTCAGCAGGCTGGCCTGGTCATGCCAAAGCCGGGTGCTTACAGGTAGAGGATTAGCAAGTTGAGCCATTGGGCTAGCCCCTAGATAACTTTTTCCTTTTTCTTTGTTAAATTATTTTATTTTGATAATCTTTACATAGTTGATTAGGGCACAAAGGGTCAAGGGCTACAGGAAACTGGGCTAGACCATTGTTTCCATATTATTATTTTTTTTTTCAGTATCTGTGGTAAGTGGGAAGACAAAGGGAAAAACCCCACCCAGCCTTCCACCCATCCCAGGTTGCTGATATGGGGCATCTTGGACGTTCTGCTCAAGCGGTTTTGATAGTTGAGCTGTTCTGAATTGCTGCCCATCTCGCCATTCCAAGCACGATGAAATCTCTTCAGAATCCACTGGCTGACATAGTTCACTTTAGAGTCTATGTTTGCCCAGATTTTCACTGCCAACACATGGCTGGTGTAGTTGGTTGTTTTGTTCTGTCCTCTGTTATCTGTTGTGGTACCAGGTGTCCTCTGCAGGTTCTGATGGGCTGCCATATCCTCCATGTGCACCTGGATATGCTGTCCACTGCTCCGTCTGAGCTCTGAAGAGGCTTAGCTTTGACACATGCACTCCATGGTCAGACCAAAGAACCTGCACTTTTCTTCATGATTGGGGTTCTGAGATCAGCAATTCAGTTGGAAGGATCCCCAAAGAAACTTCTTCTGAAGTGATCCCAGACCTGATTCTTGGGTGTGCTTGCCAGCAGGGTCCGGCACAGAACATCGGCCCTATCAACCTTTGCATATTGCTGGTTCAGTTCTGTTTCCAGTTCTGTCTTCCACATGAACCAATGGGTGTTGCAGTTCACCCTGATTCTGCCCAGCACACTTAGCCCTTGCACAAACCAGTGGGAGCTGCAGCCTAGTCAGAGCGACCCACAATAATCCCCACCAGGCCCGCTCAATGCCCTGGTTCCCATGCTTGCCAGTATGTGCGGTAGACTTGTCTAGTCTGTCCCACATCCATTCATCTCATTCATATCAGTGGGCATTGAAGTCTAGTTCAACCAAACCAGCCCCACGTTCCAGCCCACACACATGCAGGCAGGTGCCGTTCTGTTTAGCCACCCCTGTCCCAGTACTGGTTCTCATGCTCACCAGTGGGAGTGATAACCCAAGAGGGAGGTGCCCACTAGTCCCCTACTGGACCCACTCCCACTCCTGGATCATGCCCTTTCCAGGTGGTTCTGGAGTTTAACTTGACAGAATTAGCCCCCAGTGCCATCCTCTGCCAGCTAATGCTGTGGCAAAGCCCAACCAACCCTCACCCACTCTGATTTATGCTTGCACCAGTAGGAACAGTTAACCCAGCCTGGCTTTTCTCTGATCTAGCTCACATGAGGCCCACAGGTGTTTTAGCCCTGCTTGTTCTGGTCTGCCCCCATCCTATCTCACGCTCCCCAGTGGGAGTGGTTGTCCAGCAGGGGAGCCCTCCATATTCCCCCTACCAGCTTTGCCCCCTCTCCCCCTGGTTCTCATGTGTGCTGGTTGGTGCTGTGGCCTAGACTAGCATGGCCTGCCTCACCGCAGCTTTTTCCCGTGGGTGCTGTAGCCTGGCCCAGCCCAGCTCATCCCCAATTCCAGCTGACACTGTTGGGGATATCTTTTTCCTATATGGGAAGTTCTGCAAAAGATTCTCAGATCAGGGCCCAGCATGATAGTGTAGTGGTGAAGTCCTTGCCTTGCACGCCCGGGATCCCGTATGGGTGCCGGTTCTAATCCTGGCAGCTCCACTTCACATCCAGCTCCCTGCTTGTGGCCTTGGGACCCTACACTTGTGTAGGAGACCTGGAAGAAGCTCCTGCTCTTGGCTTTGGATTGGGTCAGCTCCAGCCGTTGCGGTCACTTGGGGAGTGAATCATCAGACGGAAGATTTTCCTCTCTATTTCTTCCTCCTCTCTGTATATCTGACTTTGTAATAAAAATAAATAAATCTTTAAAAAAAATTCTCAGATTAGTCAAACTGTCAACAAGACATTTGTAGATAGAGAGTGAAAGGAAATCGGTGTAAGAGAATGGAAAGAGTCCTAAAGAACTTTCCCATGCAGTATGAAGAGAAAAGAATTTGGAAAGATGCGTTACTGTAGCATCAGTGCCGGGATCAACTAATGAAGGCATGAGCGAGATTTAGATTCAAGTAGCATTTCTGAAATATGTGTTAGTTTCATAAGGTCGCAAAAATATCAGGTTTGAAATTGTGCAGTCTCAAGTGATTTTTCTTGTGGAGATTGGGTGCCTGAGGAAATTCCTTGGGATGCAGCTTGGAGCCGGATGTCCTGGTGCTAGGTACTTCCGTGAGCCCAACCTGGAAGTGACACAGCCAGTGAGGGAGCGCAGGAGTCTCTGAGGAGATGATGAGAGGCAAAGTGTTGTCTCCCAGTGCTTTGGGAGCTGTAATTCCTGGTTTTTATTTCCTCACAGTGGAAAGCTCATGATGGCATTATTTTAAAAGTGGACTGGAACTCAGTCAACGACCTGATCCTCTCTGCTGGGGAAGACTGTAAATATAAGGTATGTGGTGTTTAGATTGCTCACCTTGCTGACTCAGATTTCGGTGAAACATTTTTAGTGGTAACATTTTCTTTCAGCCATTTATTTTGCTACTGTCTTTTAACTCTAATAATTTACCAACTCTCATTATAATTCTGAGTTGCATTTTAAAAGACTAATTTAAAATAACCTTTTTAGACTTGCAGAATTTGGCTTATTAAGTAGCAACTTTACTGTAACACCTAGCTTGAGGGACTTAATTTAAATCAGTTCATTTCAGCTTTTAGAATTAGCAGTAATGGTTTATGCTTATGGAGGGTTTTGGACCAAAGAAATTGTGCAAAGAAATAAAATATAATTAGAGGTATTTTGTTGAAAGAAGTAATTTTAGAGAAAGTTGGTAGAGTCCTTCATGGGTGAAAGTTTTTTTTTTTTTTTTTAAAGATTTATTCATTTTATTACAGCCAGATATATACAGAGGAGAGACAGAGAGGAAGATCTTCCGTCCGATGTTTCACTCCCCAAGTGAGCCGCAACGGGCCGATGCGCGCCGATCCGAAGCCGGGGAACCTGGAACCTCTTCCGGGTTTCCCACGCGGGTGCAGTGTCCCAATGCATTGGGCCGTCCTCTACTGCTTTCCCAGGCCACAAGCAGGGAGCTGGATGGGAAGTGGAGCTTCCGGGATTAGAACCGGCGCCCATATGGGATCCCGGGGCGTTCAAGGCGAGGACTTTAACCACTAGGCCATGCTGCCGGGCCCCATGGGTGAAAGTTTTTAATCAAACTACTGAACATGTCAAAGCATTGCTATCACATTTAGGAAGGCAGAATAGGTTTTATTTTTAATTAAAGATTTAGGACCCGTTGTGTCAGCTTAGCAGCTAAAGTCCTTGCCTTGCACGAGTTGGGATCCCATATGGGTGCCAGTTTGTGTCCTGGTAGCTCCACTTCCCATCCAGCTCCCTGCTTAATGGCCTGGGAAAGCAGTTCAGGACAGCCCAAGGCCTTGGGACCCTGCACCCGCGTGGGAGACCAGGAGAAGGCTCCTGGCTTCTGATCGGCTTGGCTCTGGCCGTTGTGGGCACTTAGGTTATGAACCAGTGGATGGAAAATTTTCCTGTCTGTCTCTCCTGTCTGTGTATCTGACTTTCCGAGAAAAATAAACAAAACTTAAAAAGAAAGATTTAATAAAATTTGGAAATTATAAATGCTATAAAATATTTTCATTTTGAGATTATTTATATTTCAAGGACTTTGATGTTCTCTCTTGTATAAGTTAAGACATTTAACTGTTGATATTATGAGGTAGTTCTTCCTAAATATTTATTTAATACACTATGGAAGAATAATTTGTTGTAATACTATTGTGGCTGCTAAAACGCATTTTAAAAACATTGCTTTTGCAGGTGTGGGACAGTTATGGCCGCCTCCTGTACAGCTCACAGCCTCACGAGCACCCTATCACCTCGGTTGCCTGGGCTCCAGATGGAGAGCTGTTTGCTGTTGGATCATTCCACACGCTGCGCTTGTGTGATAAGACGGGGGTAAGTCCTAGGGCTGAGTGAGCGCATGCGCTGTCATAAGCATGAGAATGCACAGCACACAGGATTCTGGAGTCCTCGTTAACAACTTCCCAGAGTCCTTATCCGCAGCCTTTCGGAGGTCCCTTCATAAGCATGGATTTCAGAACATTTTTGCTTGGAAACATGCTGAAAGGCAGAGACAGAAGAATAGAGAGAAAAGGATGGAGACAGAATTCCCATTTACTGTTTCGATTCCTAAATGCGTACAAGAGGCAGAAGAGAAGCGGGGAGTGTTACCTGGGTTCTCCGTCGTGCGTGGAAGGACCCAGGTCCTTGAGCCCCTGTGCTCCTCTCAGCAGCTGTGTTAGTGGGAAACCGGAGGCGAGACCTGCAGCTGGGAATTGAAGCCAACTACTCTGTTATGGTACTTGGCTAAAAAGCCTCACCCAAGAAATTATTTTTGAGGTAGTATAGAACATCTTATTGTAAATAATAATTCTATCCACAAAGTACTTCGAAAAACTGTGAAAAATGGAACTGGTATAAGTTTATTTGATGTTAAGAAATTTGCAATTCATACTTGGTTTTACATAATATACATTTTCAGTAACTTTTTAAGGACCTGTAAATATAAACATTTTGAATCAAAAGCCACTGGTGAGTCCTACACTCCAGCAGGCAGTAGGTGATGGCTCAAGTGACTGAGTCCCTGCCACAGGGGAGACCCAAATGTAGTTCTGATCTGGTTTCAGCATGGCCCAGCCCCAGATCATTGAAAAAAAAAAGATATATTTTTATTGGAAAGGTAGATTTATAGAAAGAAAGCGTGACAGAGTGACAGAGAGAGAGAGAGAGAGAGAGAGAGACCTTCCATTTACCGGTTCACTTCTCAAATGACTGCAGTGGCCGGAACTGAGCTGATCCAAAGCCAGGAACTTAGAAGCTTTCTCTGGCGCTCCCACATGAGGATCTGAGCCATCCTGTGCTACTTTCCCAGGCCATTAAGCAGGGAGCTGGATGGGAAGTGGAGCAGCTGGGACATGAACTGGTGCTAGTATGGGATTCTAGCGCTCACAAGGTGAGGATTTAGTCACTGAACCACCTCATTGGGCCCAAGAATAAACTTTGGGCCCAAGTAAAAACTTTTTGAAAAGAAGTACTGAGTCTGGCACGGAGGCCTAGCAGCTAAGGTCCTCACCTTGAACGCGCTGGGATCCCATATGGGCACCGATTCTAATCCCTGTAGCCCCGCTTCCCATCCAGCTCCCTGGTTGTGGTCTGGGAAAGCTGTCAAGGACTGCACAAAGCCTTGAGACCCTGCACCCGTGTGGGAGACCCGGAAGAGGATCTGGGCTCCTGGCTTCTGATTGGCACGGCACCAGCTGTTGCGGTCATTTGGCGAGTGAATCATCGGATGGAAGATCTTCCTCTCTGTCTCTCCTCCTCTCTGTATGTCTGCCTTTCCAATGAAAATAAAATAAATTTTTTTAAAGTACTAGTTTGTATTGTGTATTACCAAGGTGTTACTTTTTCTGAGTGTGAACTTTAGGATCTGTTTCCTTTTAACTGTTGAGTTGTTTCAAGTTTCAGACAGCTTTTTAAGAACAAATGTTGAGATAATTCATACTTTGTACATCTTACCAATTTAAAGTCTGTATGCTATTTTTTCACCCTGTATGCAGTCATCAGTCATCACCACTTCTCACTTAAGGAGTCACAGCCCCAGTAACTGTTGATCCCAATTGTCCTTCACTACTCCTCACGCCTAGAAACTACTAACCTATTTTGTTTTTTTAGGGATGTGTCTATGCTGAACATCTTATATAACTTAATTAATATATTATGTAGTTTTTGTATAGCTGATCTCTTTCAAAAACATGGTTTCAAAGTTAATCCATGTACCAGTACTTCAGTCTTTTTATTGACAAATAGTATTATATTTTTGGATATATTTTGTTGATTTATTGTTGTTGACGGGTATTGAAGTTGTCTCAAACTTAAGTTATTGTAAATACTGTTGCTGTGACTGCATGTAAAATTTTGTATGCATATGCATGGATTTCAAAATTTTCTGCATAGAAATAAGGTATCTTAATTCTGCTTTCCACAAACTTTTTGCAATAGCCTCATATTTTTCAGTTTTTCCCACTTATTAGTAGGATGACTGGTATAATAGTAACTGTGTTGGTGGCTGCTGCCTCCTTTTGTTTGCTTGCCAGTCTTGTAAGAGTTGTTTTTGTGCTTTGTCTGGGATGTATAGATGTTACCTGTAAGAAGGCTGGGCTGTCAGCCCTTTGTCTGCCACCGTCATTCCTTCCGTAGGAAAAGAGCATTTTAAGTGATTGAACATGAGTTTTAAAAATCAGCTCTGCATGTGAGAGCTAGAGTGGGAGTGGAATGTAAGAGTTGCTTGTTTGAGATTTGCTGTTCAGGAAATGATCCAGGAAAATGGCCGGAAGGCGGGGATAGTCAGTTCATAAACAAATGCGAATAGGCACTAGCAGTGTAAGTAAGCAAGTAAGCAAGGAAAAGAGGTAATGACAGGTCTTACCTGCTAGGTTGGAAAGACAATTAAGAACAACCTTGATTTCACTTGAACAGGAGGAAATTAACCTCTTTATTTATACAGTTGTTGGGAAGGTGGAGTGATTCAACTTTTTTAAAAAGATAGTTTGAGATTAAATATCCCAATGTAAGATGTACATATCCCTTGATACAATAACTTCAGTTGTAAGGATTTTAAAGAAATCATTCTGCAAGGATACAAAGTGTATGCGTAACAATTTCCATGAGTAGATTAGATATCTAAATACCTAAAAATGTTATGCCCTTAAGTCATCAAAAATGGAAGAAGAGTAGTTTTAATAACTTTTAACATAATTCTTCTATCTTCAAGGAAGTATAAAAATGTATCACTTATTTATTTTTCACTTATATATTGTATGCATTAACTGCTTCCTAAACATTGATTGAGATTTTATTATGTGCTAGGCACTTGCTCCAGATGTTAAAGAACAACAGTAAACAAGGTAAATTCCTTGCTCTTAATAGCTTTTCATTCTGGCAGATGGAAGATTAAAAATGAATGATAACATTAATAAAGTGGTGGGGAATATTTAGCTGGGAAAGGAGGAGGTTATCCTAGGTTATTCTGTTTGATCATAGAATATCAAAATAAATGTACCAGCTAAATGTTTATTACTGGCTGGTTAGTGAAATAAATTGTGGTACAAGTGAATTACTTAAAAATAAAGATTATAATACCACAACTATTTTCTAGATTCTGTAATTTTATTTTTTATTTTTTAAAAAAATTCATGATTCAAGAATATAAGGAAAATACTCATAAAAGGCAAAAAGTTTACATTATTTTAAAGAAATAAATATACAGACTGTATTAATAAATTACACTAACTTAAGCAGAATGGAATTCAAGGGAGATCTGAGCTTGTATCTGGCCTTTTCACTAACATTGTTGCTTTTATTTGTCAGTAGGTGGTGCTGTTGCTTGGGTAAGAGTTAATGTTTTGTGATTCTCATTTTCCCTGTCTGAATATTCAGTCAGTCATTATCATAAAAAAGACTTTCTCCATTCATTCATTTAAAGTAATCACAATGATTCATGATCTGCACTAACTGGTATCCCTGTCATTTGTAACTTTTTATTATCAGTGATGCAGAATTTAATACAATCTATAACATTCTAATTTGTAGTACATAAGAGAATATTAATTTTAAAAAAATTTGTGTGTCTCAAAGAACTATAAGAAACTGCATTTCTTTTCTTTTCAACTGAAATTTAATTTGTAATATGCAAAAATACTTTGTGGAAAATGGAATTAGAAACTTTATTTTGGTGCAAAAATTTTTGAAAGCCATTCCTAGTATTTTCATAATACACATTTCCCTGAATTTTGTGAAGACCTCAATTTTATAAATTGAACTCATGAATCTTTGACAGAGATTATACATCTGAGGATTCTCTTAATGCTGTACAGTTATATAGAAAATAGTAGGTTTGGCATTGGAGAGGTAATTTTAGAAGTCAAATCAGGTTTGTTTTTTTTTTGTTTGTTTATTTGTTTTTAGTTTAAATACTCATTTGTATTTCCCTGTCAGGAAATAACCTTCATGCAAAAGTAGCTTGCAGAATGTGAAAGAAAAAAAATCTGAGCTCTTCCTCCAGTGGTAGAAGTGATCTTTTGACAGGTCAATACTTTATAGAAGCAGTCCGTATTGTTCTGTCCATGTGGTCATTTTAGTTTAATGTAGTAGCACCAGCATGTTTGTCAACCTCTGAAGGCAAAACTTCAGTGATAAGTTTACAAAGTTAAATGCCTCCTGGGGTATGAACCAGAGGGTGGCAGATCTTCCTGTTTGTCTGCGACTCACAGCATTTCAGACAAAATGAAAGTAAGAATATGATAAGGAAATAAGTAGGAGACAAAGTGGAAGACCTCTTCCGGGGCTGTGGGCTCTTCCTCCGCGATGTAATATGCTGAACTGGATGATCATCTCTCTCTTCACCCCAAGTTCCATGCGCACTGGCTATCCTGCTGGCTTCCATTTGTATTAGTGATTAAAAAAAATTCTGAATATTGACATGTTAAGTGAGAAGAAACAGTGCTGTACATTTGCATGCCGCAAGTGGGAAAATCTTGAGCATGGCTGGCAGATGGTGCCAATCATGTAATTGCACATTTATTCTGTATTTTATTATAGTTGATGTAAATGTACATGCCATCTCTCAGAAGCCAGGGAAAGGGGACAGGTAGGCCATCGGTGTCCGGAACTCGAGTGCTGGGGGAACACAGTGTTCCTCTGTGTCTTTGTCTTGGATTGCTACTTCGATATCTACGTCCTTTCTGTCTCCTAGCTGAATGACATTCCCCTTCTCAGTTACATGATGCAAAATGACCAGTATGACCAGCTATTAGGTCTTCAACTGTTCTGTTTGAGATGGTAGCCAGAAGGAAGGGAAGAGCTCACCAGGTAAGCACACATACCTGGCCTGGTTAGATATGTCTGGCAGGCTGGTGAAGGGTATATAAACCTTGCTGTCAGACTCTTCACCCAAGTCGGCATGAAGATTGTTGGTACTGCCTGGATTCTCGCACAGAAAGAAGGGAAGGAAAGCAGCCAAACTGTTTGTTATTTGTGTTTCAGAGTCATTTTAGTAGAATTTCTCAAAAGTTTCTAATTTAATATGCTGAGAGATTTCCTTTTTACCTGAATACATTTCTAATTTTATAATGAGAAACAATGAGAAAAGGATGTTATATTTTCAGATTTGATATAAAGCCACATTTGTGAGAAGCCATAAAATATAGACTATGTGTGTGTTTCCCATGTCGTGAGCCTGGGACCCTATAGTACAGAGCTGAGAAACTCAACAATTGATACAAACAAATTTAGGTTACAGAATTTATTTTGAAGCCTTTAAAAAGAACAGCTAACACATAATGGCTTTTTACAAATGTTGCATTATAGGGAATTATTGTGCAGTTGAAAGGTAGTTTTTGATGACAACATCTTGACTAATTCATTACTAGACTTGATCCATTGCTCAGTTTGATTGATTTTTGAAAAGGCTAGTTTTAAATTTTCTTTTTGACAAAAATCTTTCAAAGTTCTTTCAAAGGCAGAATACACAGAGAGAGAGAGAGAGGTGCCGTCTATCTGTTGTTCATTCCCAAATGGCCACAGTGGTCTAGGCCGGCCCAGGCTGAGCGGGGCTGAAGCCAGGAGCAGCAGGTCCTTGTGGGGTCTCATGTGGTGGCAGGGTCCGAGGTGGTGGCAGACCATCTTCGCTGCTTCCCCAGGCACACGAGCAGGGAGCTGGGTCGGAGGCAGAGCGGCCATTCTGATACAGGGACAGGGTGTTGGTGCTGCAGGCAGCGGCCTAACTTGTGCTACATGCCAATTCTTGGTTTTGAAATTTAGGAATCTCTGCCTTTTCATTTGCTCTTTGGATTTATTTTTAATTGTAAACCTCTAGTTTGCTTAAAATCATGATTTAGCTCTGGCAAGAAAGGCTTGCTATGGATACAAACCCATTCATTTCTTTGACAAGTATTTATGAGTGCTAATTTCTGTATGTTTTTCTAGCTACTCAGTAAATAACATATCTGTTTTCCTTGAGTAATTCAGCCTCTACTTATGTTAACAGATACTTATATAACATAGTGATTTAATGGTAGAGGTTATAATTACTGAGAAAGTCCAGAGAAGAGAAAGAGTAATGATGAAATGTCAGATATGTCTGAGCTTGTTGTTTATGAGACTTAATTAGTTTAAATGAAGTTCCTCGTTGTGATTGAGAATTTTTAAAAAAACAAGAGCAAAAATATCTTTAAATGATCAAAGATCATATAACTATAAATGCATACACACATACATATATAACTGAGCAACACAAATTTTAGTTCGGTCTTTTTATAATATTGATAAAAATATAAATTTAAATCAATAGACTTGGATGTAGAGAAATTTACTTTTGTCTGTCTAATGTTTTTACATGTGCAGTGTTTAAATCATTAAAAGCTTCTGTAACGTGTGTAAGGGCCAGTCCGGCTCTGCCTGAGCTTATGGTGTGTCCCGCGATGTCCACCCATGTTTTAGGGGAATAGTGGTCAATTGCTCTCACCTTGTTGTCTTGTCTGTACTTCGGAAACCAGGCTCCAGCATTCACACCTTCTTAGCTGTGCCAGTACCAATCGTAAAAAAATGGAACCTTTGCCTTGATTTAAGAAAAGGTGTTATTTCCTTTTATTTCATGGTCTTTAAATTACCTTTTCCTTTCTTGCCCTTTCCCCTTTAAAGAGTTGTATAGGTTTTTTTGTTGTTGTTAACCATTAGGCCACATCTAATTATTTGCTGTATCATCTGTGAGGAACTATTGATTTGACAATTCAAAATCTCTCCCTAAGGGACTTTTCCTCGACTATTCTAAGATGTCCATATTTTCTCTGAAATAGGCACCTATGTCTTACCTATGATTTAATTTTTCTCAGTGTTAGGACATATTAAGAAGAGGGCAACAGTTTTTCTCAATATTCAGGTTTTTTTTTTTTACAATTTGTATGATAGGATATTAAATACATGTTTTATTTGATGTCATAAGCCTATTTTGATGCTTTCTTTTCTTTAAAAGATTCGTTTATTTCACTTGAAAGTCAGAGTTAGAGAGTGTAAGTGCTGGAGCTGAGCTGACCCGAAGCTGGGCCACAGGAACTTCTCCTGCGTCCCCCTCAGGGGTGCAAGGGCTCAAGGTCGTGGCTGTCCTTTGCTGATTTTCCAGCCCACTAGCAGGGAATGGACCGGAACTGGAGCCGCCAGGGCTTGAACTGGTGTCCATATGGTATTATGGCACCACAGACTGAGGATTAATGTGCCATACCACCCTACCGCCCCTGATTCTTACTTCATTTAAAAAATATATCTAGTTTGATATTTAAAATGCTTTCTTTTGGAATCCTTGTGAATCTAGTCCTGCATGATCAAGACCAAGTTCTTACTACCGTGATAACAACATAGCCAAAATCTTACTTAGTTTAGTTTTTTTTTTATTGTAAGTCTTTGGAAGCTAAAATCACAAAACTTAAACTACCTCTTAAAAGTGGTAAGAATCCTTTTTCTTATGTTTATGCTCATATCTGAATCTGAATCTTAAAAAGCAAAAGCAGCAAGTGGGCATCAGTTCTACAGCTACCAGGAAATGGATTCCGGCAACAACTTGAATGGTTAAGGAAACAGATCCTTCCTGGGAAAGGAACACGGTGCTGGTAATATCTGATTTTAATTTAGGGAAGCTTATGTTAGGTTTATGGCCGCTGAGTCTAGAGCTGTAAAATCATGAAGTTGTCTTGTTTTATGCGTCTAGCAGTCATTTGTTGTAGCACTAATAAAACACTAATAGAAATTGTATCTTTATGGCTGCAGTTCAGGGCCAGTCTCAGCAGTGAGTTATGGGGATAAGCCGTCCTAGGCAATGATCTCACTCGACTTATGGAGAAGAAAATCTCTCCCATTAGTATGAATAAGAACCATTTCTTAAGATATTATCATGTAATTTGTCCCACCCAGCCTCCTCCATACCTCAAGCCTCCCCACCCTCATTGGAGGTACACGTGGACAGGCAAGCCTCTTAGTTATATGAACAATATTAAAAATAAAATAAAAAAATTTCTGTCATGTAAGTAACACATTAAACTTGGTTTTTATCATGCCATTTTCTAAGTGACTTGTCTGTCAGAAAACAGGATTTGGATGAGGGAGAGAGAGGAAAGGCCTAGCACACCATTCATGACCCAGGAACATGATTCTATTTGAAAAACTTTTAGTAGTCCTAGAATCCATCGATCCTGGATGTGTGAGTAATGTTTGTTCTGAGACAAAACCAAGCTTACAATCTCATGTTGTTTCAAGGTTTCTCTGCCTTAGTATATATGTATGCATGTTGCTGAACCTTTCAGAAGCAAACAGCCATTGATTTGGACTTTGTTGTCAGTGTCATACTGCTTCTTGGTAGGCAGCTCAGAATGGCACTTGTGTTTTAGCTGTATGTCATCTTGTGACTACAGACCGGTTTTGTGTCCTACAAATTTCTTTTATAATTACTGCTTTTTTTTTATATTCATCTTGTTCTTTTTTTGTTTTTTTTTGAAATTGTTTATACCAAACCAAGCGAAAAATATTTGTTTAAGATTAAGGAAACAGGGCCCAGTGCAGTAGCCTCGTGGCTAAAGTCCTTGCCTTGTGTGAGCCATATGGGCACTGGTTTGTCTCCCGGGTGCTCCATTTCCCTTCCAGTTTCCTACTTGGACTTTTGGCCTGGGAGAGCAGTTGAGGATGGGCCCAAGCCTTGGGCCCCTGCACCTGCATTGGAGACCTGGAAGAAACTCCTGGCTCCTGGCTTCGGATCAGCTCAGCTCTGGCTGTTGAAGCCACTTGGGGAGTGAGCCATCAGGCAGAAGATCTTTCTGTCTTTCTATGTAAATCTGACTTTGCAATAAAAATAAATAAATCTTAAAAAAAAGATTAGGCAAATAATTTAAAATCTCACCAGTGTTATGAAGGCAAAAATAATAAGTAACATTAAATAACCCAGTTAGAAATGCAGAATAAGCTTGTATTTTGCGTAAATTTAAGGGAACTCAGAACAACAAAAATAATGAAAGCAAAAATAGAAAAAATAATCCATTAAAATTTAAAATGTTAAGTATTTTCATTTTTCTGTATCCCTTCCAAATGTTTGTATCTTTCAGCAGATAATTTTTACATGGCTATGGTTATTATAAAGATATTTTATATCTTTTTAAATATTGCTATTATATAAATGACATACAGATTTTATCTTAATATTTTATAGTTTCAAAATATTCATATCTTATGAAAGCAAGGCAAAATTAGATTGGAGGGGAATGATAGTACTGAGGAAATTTTTTTTCAAGATTTATTCATGTTTTTAATTGGAAAGTGAGATATGGAGAGAGGAGGAGAGACAGAGAAGAAGATCTTCCGTCTGATGATTGACTACCGAAGTGGCCACAACAGCTGGAACTGCGCTACTCCAAAGCCAGGAGCCACGAGGCTCTTCCAGGTCTCCCACGTGGGTGCAGGGTCCCAAGGATTTAGGCCACCCTCGACTGCTTTTCCAGGCCACAAGTAGGGAACTGGATGGGAAGCGGAGCTGCTGGAATTAGAACTGACACCCACATGGGATCCTGGGGCATGCAAGGCAAGGATTTTAGCTGCTATACTACTGTGCTGGGCCCATGATGCAATTTTTAATATATAAGTTGAGCTATAACTTTGATACCATATCTTTGTGTACAGCTCAGTCATTTTTTACAAATGTAAATTTCTGTGAAACCATCACAGTATTGATCAGGAGTATTATCAGTACCCTAGGAACTTCCTTTGTTCCTACTCTGAGTCAGTTACCCTGCACGGTAACTACTGTTCTCATTTCTGCTATTCACAGATTAGTTTGCCTATTTCAGCCCTGGTGGAAATGGAATTGTACAGCATGTGCACCTTTGTATGGGACTCTTTCTCTCCATCCTATGTCTCTGAGGTTTGTACATGTTGCTAGGTGCACTGATACAGCTTTAGCTTTTGAATCCTCCCTTTCAATTAAGCAGGGGAAACAGACCAAACGCACATCTCAGAGGGCAACTGCAGCAAAGCTATTTCCAGAAAACCCCACCACAAGTGGTTTTTCTCAAGTGCTGTGGGTAGATACGTGTGGGATCAGTTTCTGTATATGAGGAAGCAGAGGAGAGGCTGCCAGGCTTCCCAGGCCAGGGAAGAGAAGAACTCCCGACCACCAAAAGGAAGCTGAAAGTGACAGGGCAATCCGAAAACAGCAACTGAAACGCGGAGGAATTCTGTGGGATCCAGTTCTGAGGGAGAAGTGCAAGATGGTGACAGGCTCTGGTGGTGCTGGGGTCTCCTGTTCTTGAAGCTGAGAACCCCTTTTAGGATAAAACCCTTCATTGAAGGAAAACTTTTAGGAGCAAAATTCAGATGGACCAGACCAGAGAATTTAGGAAAGGAAGGAGGAGATCTAGATAAAATGGGAGGAAAAAAGTAGAGCATGAAGGTTTCAAAAGTAGACACATGAAAAAATATTAGCTTGAGGACACAGAAGAGAGAGAGCTCTGTAGCTCTCCGGGCAGAGTATCTTGCCCTCTTAAAAGCAGAGCAAAGTCCATCTCTCTTCAAAACAGTTGGCGAAGCGTATCATGGTAAAATTACATGCTGGTCAAGGACAGTGGAACATGCCGGCAGACACTGCGGCGCAGCAGCTGAGAGCAGGTGGACTGTACTGAGACACGGCAGGCAGGAGTCTCATATTGCACAAACTAGACGACCAGGGAAAGGAAGATTTTTTTTTAAGGAAAATTAACAGAATTGAGGAGGGAATTACTACCAAAAAAACCCTTTTCATTACAAGAATGAAAATCAAACTGGAAGAACTATAAGAACAACAAAGCAAAATGGATAATGATGTAAAATAAGCATATTCCTTAAAAGAGGGAGAGCAAATTAAATGGACTAGATAGGAAAGGCTATTTGAAAGCAACAGTTGTATGTTCGTGTTACATGAAATAATAGAGCTGACGTGAAATATACTGGTCACATTGTGATTAGCCGAACTGTAATGTGCATCTCCATATACAACAATTCTGGGACGTACTGTTAGACACACACACACAGATTTGTGTCACTACTGCCTGTTTCTTGGGTAAATCCAAGTACATACAGAGGTAAATGCTCACTCAATAAAAAAAAAAGTTTTATTTATTTTTGTTTGAAAGCAGATTTTACAGAGAGAAGGAGAGACAGAGAGAAAGATCTTCCATCTGCTGGTTCACCCCACAAATGACTACAATGAGCAGAGTAAGCCAATCCCAAGCCAGGAGCCAGGAGCTGATTCTTCAGGGTTTCTCGTGTGGGAGCAGGATCCCAAAGACTTGGGACATCATCTGCTGCTTTTCCAGACCATAAATAGAGAACTGGATGGGAAGTGGAGCAGCTGGGACATGAACTGGTACCCATATGGGATGCCAGCATTTGCAAGCTGAGGATTAGTCTGTTGAGTCACCATGCCAGCCTGTTCATACACTTTTTTGTTTGGTTTTGGTTTTGGTTTTCGTGAAGTAGTTCCATGTGCTCAGGGACTTCCCTTCCCACTCTCCTCTTCTCTCCTCCCCACCCCCAGCTATTTTCTCATACATTGTTAAGTAATATAGTCTTTCAGCAGCAGTCACAGGTCCATCATTCTGCTGTTAGGTGTATTGACACTGTAGGCACACACAATTGCAGAAAATCCAGCCTCCATCTGTTATTCTGGAATAGAGATGCATATCACCATGTGTCTTCCCTTCTCAGTATGCTGGTCTCCATTATACAGCTCTTTGAGATGAACACATGTATACATATTTACCTGTGTATCTATTGAGCTTCTGTTTTGCATGAATATTATTTTATATCAGAAAGAATCATGATATTTGTCCTTTGGGGATTGGCTTTTTTCGCTATTGGGACCATTTTGTTGCAAATGGTAGAATTTCATTCTTTTTAATGGCTGAGTGGCATTCCATAGAGTAGATGTGCCACAGTTTCTTTATCCACGCCTCTTTTTCGGGCATTTGGGTTTTTTCCATGTCTTTGCTAGTGTAGATTCTGTTGCTGTAAATATAGGACTACAGGTCACTTTTTCATATGTAGATTTCATTTCCTTTGGATATATTCACAAGGTGGGATAGCTTGGTCATATGGCAGATCAATTTTCTGTCTGTTGTGAAAATGCTGCTATAAACATGGCGGAGCAGGTATCTTTTGATACAGTGAGTCTTTTTGGCATTTACCCAGTAGTGGCATTAATGGATCAAATGGCAAGTCTATTTTTATTTTTATTTTATTATTTTTTTAAGATTTATTTTATTTTTATTACAAAGTCAGATATACTGAGAGGAGGAGAGACAGAGAAGAAGTGGAGCTGCCGGGATTAGAACCAGCGGCCATATGGGATCAAGGCGAGGACCTTAGCCACTAGGCCATGCTGCCGAGCCCAAATCTATTTTTATTTTTTAAAAAATCTCCATACTGTTTTCCACAGGGGCCACACTAATTTGTATTCCCTCCAAGCACAGATGCTAGCATTTGTTGCTCTCTTTTAAGTAATAGTTATTCTGATAAAGATGAGGTGATATCTCATTTTGTTTCATATTTTTGTTTACTTAAAGATTATTTTTCTTGGAAAGTCAGACTAACAGAGAGAAGGAGAGACAGAGAAAGATCTTCTCTCCGTTGGTTCACTTCCCAAGTGAGCACAATGGCTGGAGCCGAGCTGATCCGAAGCCAGGAGTCAGGAGCCTCCTCCGGGTCGACCATGTGAACACAGGGTCCCAAGACCTTGGGCTGTCTTCTGGTGCTTTCCCTGGACACACTCAGGGAGGTGGATGGGAATAGGAGCATCCAGGACAGGAAATGGTATCCACATGTGATCCCAGCGTGTGGAAGGTGAGGATTTAACCACTAGGCTATCATGCTGGGCCCCTTATTTTAGTTTTATATTGCGTTAATGGAAACTGACATTGAGTATTTTTCATAGATTTATTGCTCACTTGTTTTTCTAATTTTGAAAACTGTTAACATCTTTGCAAATATCTTAACTGGATTGGTGTTTTTCTTTTTTGAGGTGGGTTTTTTTTGTGGGTGGGGAGCAGTGACTGATACATTCTAGTTATTAATCAGATAAATATTTTGCAACTGTATTCTCTCAAACTATAGGGTGTTTCTTCCTTTTATTAATTGTTGATAAACATTTCTACAAAAAAAAAGTGTGAAAAAGCAAAAATATTGAACCAGGAACAGACGAAAATGAGAGTTAGACTGTGGATTGTGAAGTTCAGTGAATGGAAAGAGAATATGAGTTTTTTTGACAATAAATTAATCATCCATCTAGCAAATATTTGTATTGAAAAATGAGCAGAAATACACATGATACCATTTGTCAACAACATTGTTGTGTTCTTACTGTTTATTTGCTCACATTAGCAGGAAGCTGGAATTAGGAGCAAAACTGATGTAGGTGCAGGTGTTACAATAGATGTCTTAATAGGTTAAGAAGCCTTCCCCTTTAATAATTTTAGCATAAAGATGCATTCTTTTGAAAAATTATCTAAATATGTTAGCATGTGCCCAATCTAAAACTTGTTACAGACTTTTTCAGTAAACATTTTTTTTCCTTTTGTTCTTTCCCCAGTGGTCATATGCTTTAGAGAAACCCAACACTGGCAGCATATTTAATATTGCATGGTCAGTTGATGGCACTCAGATCGCTGGAGCCTGTGGAAATGGACATGTTGTGTTTGCGCATGTGGTGGAGCAACGCTGGGAATGGAAAAACTTTCAAGTGACATTAACTAAAAGAAGGACCATGCAGGTATGAGTGTGTCCTGGTGCTGTTTAAACCTGCTGCTTCTCACTGTCACCCCTGTGCAGAATAGGGAGTGTGAGTGCCTTTGTTAAGCACATTTAATCAAGCTTATAAGAATTCAGCCATCTAACAATGTTTTAGTTTTTATTTTAATATTTATTCACTTTTTCTTAAGACTTGAGAACTTTTCAGTTATATAAAACTTAAATACCTACAGCTACTGCAGATTCGGGTTTAGGACAGAGAATGACATATGAAGCATTTGGGGGATATGTCGGTTTATTTTAAAAGGAGGGAAGCAGAAGGCAGTGACAAACAGGGACAAGGTGGCTTTGTTTCTTAGAGCTGATCTCGAAGCAGGCCTAACCTATTAACTTATTGTTAGCATTGAAGAGTTTTGCTTAGTTATAATTAGATGAATTATTTAATCTGATTAAAATTATTTCAGGGGTTGCCTAAGTAAGTTAAAATGCAAAAGTGGTAAGAAATGTGAGTTTCTCTACCCATTATAGGTTTAGCTTTGTGTGATCTGGTGTGTGGCAGTCAGCGATGTTCCGTGCTAATAGCCCATCTCAGGACTCCCATGTGGGCTGGTGAATCAGGCTGACCCAAACAGCTCTGATGGACTCTTCTCTCCCCAAACTACCAGGTCTCAGTCCCCACCCTTGCCTGCAAGTTCAGTGACCCTGTCACACAGGAATCACTCCTCACCTACACGCACAGTGGCCTTATCCATGGATGTCCCTAGGCAGCAATTACTCTAAAAACCCTAGAGCTATGGCGGCCAGCAGGTGGAGCCTGGCACCACTTGGTGCACTGGCCACCCAAAGCCCAGGACTCACTGCGTGGCAGCAGTGTCCAGGCCAGAGTCCCAAGCATTGAGACTAGCCTAGCTCGGATACTTTCAGCAGCTGCCACACAGCTGAGGGCTCCCTCCACTCAAGCCTCGTGGACGAACACCCTCTAGGCTCCCGCTGCAAAGTGGTGGCGACAGGGTGGAGCCAAGGACCTAATCCAGTTCCTAAGATTCCCTCACTGCGTACTTACCTTGAAGGGAGAAATCTCTCAGGCCGGGGCAAGCCCAAGTCTTGCTCACTGTGTGGCAGCAGTGGTCATGGCCAGAGTGCCAGGCATTGGGTCTGACCTGGCTCAGGCACCTCCAGCAGCCGCCACGTCGCTGAGGGCTCCCTCCACCCAAGCCCCGTGGCTGAACCAAGCCTAAAATACCAAGTCTGCAGCATCTCATTTCTTGGAGTTGTAAATGCTATACCCCGTCGCAATGAAAACCAGTAATTTTGATGTGAAATACTTTGTAAATTAGTGTTGGAAGTTTGGGACCCAGCATCAAGAAAAGGGGAGAAGTGGCTAGCGTTGTTATAGCAGATAAAGTCCTTAGACTGTGGCCGTTGTGGCTGTTTCATTTCTGGTCCACCTCCTGCCTGGTAGCCTGGGAAAAGGAATGAAGGATACCCACTTGGGAGATCCCGAAGAAGTTCCTGGCTCCAGACTTTGGCCTGGCTCAACCCCAGCCGTAGCAGCTATCTGGGGAATGACCAATGGATGAAAGATTTCTCTCCTACCCTGTCTCTTCCTCTCACTCTCTATTGCTGTGACTTTCAAATAAAAATCTTTTTTGTTTAAAGGAAATGTTAATATTTTATAGGTGAGATAATGTCAATTATGAGCTTGTCAAGGGCACAGGTACTGTATGTATCTCATCTTTGTTCCTTCTAAAAGGCACGCCTCCCCCAACCTCGTGCCTTTCGTATAGTAAGCACTCAGCAAATACATTGAAAGTTAGGTGAAGTGAGGCGTGAGGAAGAGGCCGCAGACCTTGTGCCAAAGGAAGGAGTACAGCTTTCGCTTCGACTTTACTGTTTCAGCTCCCCTGATCCTCAGTATTCGTATTGCTAGAATTACTTAAACATTTCTAAGTGTATATCATGTTATTTCTGAGGCAGAGCTGATAAAATAGTCTGTTAATCCAAGTGTCCAACATTTTTAATTTAGATAATATAGTCATTAGGCACATTATCAATTTTCACTGCTTTATTTACTCATTTTAAAAATTTAAAACTTTTTAATTGGGGAATTTAAAACAGACAAGTGGGTAGCAGTGTCTTGAAACTCCATGTTCATACCATCCAGCTCAAATTATCATCAACCCATCATTAAGCCTGTTCTATCCGTGTCCATCTCTACAGTCCTCTGCCAAATTATTTTGAAACAAGGCTGGACATACTTATCTTTAACAATGTCAGTATATAAAGCTAAAAGATAAGAACTCTTTGTTGTAACATACCTGCAATGCTGTTATGTTACCTTAAAAACTGATGGTAACTCTGTAACATGATCAAATGTTAAATTTGTTGTATAAGGATCCAAAATGGTTTGCACAGTGCAGTTGATTGATATGCCATATTTTTATATTTGAGAGACCAGAGAGACAGACCTAAAGAGAGGGAAAGATAGAAAGCACAGGAAGGGAGGGAGGAAGGACGGACGGAAGGGGGCTAAACACTCCCCTTAGTGTGTCTCTTAAATCCACATTTGTCTGTCCGTTCCCTCTTCTCTCTGTTTCCCTCTGCTGTAGTTTGCTTGGTGAAGAAACCACATTGCTTAGCCAATAGCAGTTGTAAATCCGGACTTCACTGATGGTATCTGCATGGAGTGGTTTGACATGCCCTTCTGATTAATAGTTGGATTTAGATGATGGTATAAATACATATTTCTGTTAATTAACTTGAGAACTAAAATGTTTCATTGTCTTATCTATGAAAAAGAATGAACTGTGAATTGTAACCAACTGATTTGAGAAAATAGTTATTATATAGTGCATAAGAACCAGCTAATATAATATTGCTAAAATGACTTCTTGCCTTAATAACAAATAGATCCTCCAGTTGAAACTATCTAGAAAGATTATTTTTTTTTCTACTTTGTCTAGTTAAAAGAAGATAACTTAGACTTGTCCAGTTATTACATTTAGCCGTGGCCTGGGATGTAATGAATAAGTGTGCATTTAAAAAAGATTTTCCTATTTATTTGACTAAGTTGCAGAGAGAATGGACAGATCTTCTATTTGCTGATTTACTCCCTAAGTGGCCACGATGGCGGGTGAGCCAGGCTGAGCCAGGAACTTCATCTTCATCTTCCCCATGAGTTGCAGAGACTCAAATGCTTGAGTCATCCTCTGCTGCTTTCCCAGGCCCTGAGCAGGGAGCCGAGGAGAGCTGGAGTGGCTGGGACATGAACCAGTACCCACATGGAATGCCAGCATCGAGCTGGTGGCTTTACCTGTTGTACCACAACACGGACTTGACCCCTAAGTGTGCCTTTGAATTCTTCCCTCCTTTCCCTTGCCATCTTCTTGATTTATGCGGATGAGAGGAGAACATGGTGGGTGCAATGAAAATAACTTCGAAAAGAAGAAATTGATGAGTCAACTTTGTGACTCAAATCTAGCTGGTTGGGAATACCCTGAGAACTCTCTTAGTCGTGTCTGTTGGGCGTTTGGTCAGCTTGCTGACGGCAGTTTGTCTTTGGGGACCCTCTCTGTGGGTATCTAGGAAGATGTCTTGCCTGGGGCTGTACTTCTGGGGCAGCAGCTCTGCAGACATGGGATTTTCATAGAGACTGAAGATATGAACTTCCATAAACTCACAAATTATATGTAAGAGAAAGGTACTCAAAACTCGTTACTTACAGACTTTGTTATTATATTTACTGTCAACTGTGCACCTGAGGTTCTTTACGTCTGCTGTGTCTAATATAGCGTTACTGCTACAGGATGGTTAGCTTCAACGTGTCTCCTCTTGACTCAGCAAAATCACACACTTTATAACTGGCCAAGGTAGAAGTGTTTAAATTACTAAAATCAGTAAACACTGTGAACAGGTTTGTTTGTTGTTTGCTTGTTTCCAGAAAGCCAGTTATTCAATATTTTTTTATGCAAGTTTCCTGAATGTGTTGAATCATTCCCTTCCTTTGTTTGGCTTTCATCACCTGCCTTCTTGTACAGGATATACAGAGCATACACTCCTTCATCATTTCTTTTTTTTTAACTTTTATTTTATTTTTATTGGAAAGTCAGATATAAAAAGAGGAGGAGAGACAGAGAGGAACATCTTCCATCCGATGATTCACTCCACAACAGCCAGTGCTGCTCCGATTAGAAGCCAGGAGCCAGGAACTTCTTCTAGGTCTCCCATGAGGGTGCAGGGTTCCAAGGCTTTGGGCCATCCTTGACTGCTTTCCCAGGCCACAAGCAGGGAGCTAGATGGGAAGCGGGGCCTGGGAAATTAGAACCAGCACCCAGATGGGATCCCGGTGTGTTCAAGGTGAGGATCTTAGCTACTAGGCCACCGCGCCGGGCCCCCTTCATCATTTCTTAACAAGTCTGAGTCATCAATATGACTATCCATGGTTATCCTGGGCTAGATATTAAGCTCAGATGCCTGCCTGTACTCTTACTGAATACTTTGTCACTGTCAGGTTGCATGCTAACTCTTCTTAGAGTAGGCAGGTGATTCTGTTTCCTAACCTCTTAGGTTTAAAATTGAATCATATTACATTACTTACAATTGTGAGTAAATACTAAGGACCAACTTTCTGCATAGCAGGTTAAGCCACTATCTGCTTCTCATGTTGAGCTCCAGTTCAAGACCCAGTTGCTTCACTTCCGAGCTAGCTTCCTGCTAATGAGCCTGGGGAGGATGGCCCAAGTACTTTGGGCCTGGTCACCCATAGGGAGACCTGGTTGGAGACTCAGGCTGCTGGGTGCAGCCTGGCCTGCTCCCTTCTGTTGCAGCCGTTTGGAGAGTGAACCAGTGAATGGAAGGTGTCTGTCTTTCCCTGTCTTTCTCTGCTTTTCAAACAAGCAAAATACATATTTTTTAAAAAACTGAATGCTATGTCAGAGAAGGTATCTCCTGTTATAAAAGTGATATTAATTTTTGGTGCACAAAGTTTTGAATATAACTATATATAATATAATTGAATATAATTGTTTTGAATATAAGTTCCTTGTGAGTTTATGTAAGTTCATTTTTGATAATGGCCTTTAAGAGTTTGCTTATAATTCTTGACAATTAAGCAACTAGTGCAAGCTGCCTTTACCAGATGACTGGTTGACTTCCCAACTATCCAGCCAACTTAAGGCTAAAGACCAGAACAGACCCCACAGGCCACAAGCCACCACTCCCCAGGCTGGCTCTCCTACGGTAGAGGGGACTGTGTAGGTAGACCCCCTGTGGGGACCACAGTGAGTGGTTTGCTTGCCCCAGGGGAGTGAGTGGGGAAGATGGCATGGCTCAGCTATATCACCTGCAGTGCTAACCTTATGTGCAGATCTATTGTCATGGCTCATAACTCATTTGTTCTTATTTCCTTGTTTAAGGTAAGATTAGCATGGGTGAGGGATTAAGAAAGAAACATTTGTTTTTAATGTAAGAAAATTTGTATGTTTTTCTATCCTGTTTTAGATCACAGATGTCATTTTACATATGCTGTTCTGTATCTCTGCATGCTCCAACATGAGCTGATGGTCGATCATGCCACAGATATCTCTTGTTCCCCTGTGTGTTGTTATAGACTCTCTCATCACAGCAGTAATATTTGAATGAGGCTGAGAGGAGGGGAATAGATAGTAGAAATGCACTTATCCTTGTTAAGGATGCTAAAACATCAGAATCTGAATAACTTGTAAGCAATAGACATTGCTTCCCCACGGTTCTGGGTGGCTGGGAAGTTCATGTGCAGACTTGGTGTCCGGTGCGGGCCTGCTTTCTGATCCATTGTCTTTCTGCTGTAACCTCACTTGCAGGGAGGGACAAAGGAGCTCTCTCGTGGCACGAATCTCGTTCCTGAGGGTTTTTTGAATTTTAAAGCAGCATGTTTCCTTTTGTTTTTTAGAGCATAAAGTAAAGTACACCCCAAGCAGAGGTGTTTTCACTGTGTTGAGCAGAAGCTGTGGGTTCTGTTCCCAGCCTCTTGTGTTCCTGTCCTCTGTCTGTATTTCAGAGTTGGATCATTTTCACACCATCACTTCACTGCTGCATCATTCTGTGTGCTCTGCAGATTGGGCATCTTCATCGGTCCTCTGCTGTTTCTTTCTAAAAAAGTGTTCTGTATCTATGCTTTGCTCTTGATGTACATTCTCATCTATTCCATCTTATGCCTGGTTTCCATTGAATTCTTCTCTCTTATATAATTAGATAACCAAGAATACATTCTTTTTTTTTGTTCCAGAATTTTTTCTGAACTCTTTAACTAAATTTTTCATGTGTTTTAATATTGGTTGGTATTCTTATTTTTGTTGCTTAGGTTCGTAACGTTCTTAATGACGCTGTGGACTTACTGGAATTCCGAGACAGGGTCATAAAAGCATCTTTGAACTATGCACACTTGGTTGTTTCAACGTCTCTTCAGTGTTATGTGTTCTCGTAAGCACCTTGCATTTCTTGAAAATCTACAATTTTGCCTATGATGAAAAATTTATTCTTAATATTTCCCATCAACTTTTTATGATTTCTTTAAACATATTTATCGCAGAGAGACAGAAATAGAGGGAGATAGAGAGGGAGAGGACTCCTATTGGCTGCTTTGTTCCGCAAATGCCCATAAAGGCTGAGGCCAAGCCAGGCAGAAGCTGGAAAGCAGGAACTCAACCCAGGTCTCCCACCTGACTGTCCTCCGTGGGTCTGCACTGGCAGGAAGCTGTCACTGGGAGCCAGCGCTAAGGAACTGCACCAAACGCTCCAGTGTGTGAGGTCAGCAGCTTCGTGGCTAGAGCAGGTACTCCGCAAAGAAGTTACTGTTTGCAGTACCAGACTTCAGCAGCTACGATTTGCCCTTGTTGGGCACTGACTTTGCCCATACCAACTCATGAGCGTTACACTGAAAGTTTGCTTTTCTTTACCTTGCTTCCCCTCTGGCTCTCAAGGGAATGACACAGTGTCGAGATCTGTCATCACTGAAACATTGTTTATTAGTATTATATAATAATTAATATGATTTGTTGAAAAAATATTATACTTCTATATTTGATATAATTCCCATTTTAGCAAGTAAAATATCTAAAAGAGACAGAGTGATTAAATAATTTGCCTTAGATTGAAATTTTAAAATTTCTTTATAAACACAGCTGGTATTTGAATCCAAGTTCTTTTTTTTTTTTAAGATTTATTTTTATTGGAAAGGCAGATTTAAGAGAGCAGAAAAAGGAGAGATAGAAAGATCTTCCATCTGCTGATTCACTCCACAAGTGGCTGCAAAGGCCAGGATTGAGCTGATTCAAAGCAAAAGCAGGAGCTTCCTCCAAGTCTCCCATGTGGGTGCAGGGTCCCAGTGCATTGGGCCGTCCTCGACTGCTTTCCCAGGCCACAAGCAGGGAGCTGGAGCAGTCGGGACAAGAACCTGTGTCTACAAGGGATCCTGGTAGTTGCAGAATATTAGCTATCATGCTGGACCCCGAATGCAAGCTCTTTATAACTTTATACCTCTTTTACTTAATAAAAAATAATACAGTTAAAACAAATATGCTGGTTTTTTAATGAAAAGAGCTTCTAGAAAAGAAAATTAGCATTCTGTATTTTCATCTGATTTTTCAAGTCATTAGATTGATAATCTTATTCTATTCAACACTGTAACTTGAGGAGTTTATCTTCTTTCTGCTTTAAAAATCCTGAGGAGTTTATCTATGATATGTATTCCAATTGCAAGAGATCTCAGATATTTTCTAAAGAAACGTTAAAAAAAAAACCTCACCTAGTCACTACTTTTCAGGGGTGCCTGGGTTCGAGTTCCAGTGCCGTTTCCAGTCCCAGCTTCTTGCTAATGTGGACCCCGAGAGGCTGCACAGGAGGCTGAAGCGCCCAGGTCTCTGCCACCCTTGTGGCTTCAGCCTGGTCCGGCCCTGGCTGCGGTGGGCCTCTCAAATATGGGCGATACTTCTCAGGCCTCTCACAAAGGCGCGTTCTGATGATGGGATTGATGAGAGGCTGAGAAGTTTCTTCCCGCAAAGTATAATAGCATACATGTTTAACATGTCGGTGAACCTGAAGTCTGATTCCTAATTGCCAGTTATCAGCAGTGGTTTTGTTGTGTTGCTTTATATATGTATTTATAAATGAGATGGGCGTCAAGCTCTGCATTCCCAAGCTAAACTGTGCACGTTTATCTGTTCACTGCCACCTCTCCTTTCCCCAGCTCCTGATTCAGAAAATGCGAATCTGGTTTGAATTATTGGTTCTATGAAAGTTACTCACAAAATTCAGAATATTTAGGAGTAATGAAACTTATTTTAAGTTATAAGACAAATTTTGTTGTCTGATTATGGGTCTTTCCATTTGTAAATGTTCTTGTTCCTTATCCCAACCTTTGAGTCATATTATTCTATAAATTTATTTATTTATTAACTATTTATTTAACTTACTCAATAAACATGGGCCTATATTCCATTTATATAACATATTTTTAAAAGAATTTTTTAAAATTGGAAAACAGATATACAGAGAGGAGGAGTAACAAAGGAAAATCTTCCATCCATTGATTCACTCTCCAAGAAGCCGCAATGGCTGCACCTGTGCTGATTGGAAGCCAGGAGCCCAGAGCCTCTTCTGGGTCTCTCGCATGGGAGCAGAGTCCCAAGGCTTTGGGCCATCCTTGACTGCTTTCCCAGGCCACAAGCAGAGACCTGATGGGAAGTGGGGCTGCTGGGATTAGAACTAGTGCCCATACGGGATCCTGGCATGTGCAAGGCAAGGTCTTAGACCACTAGGCTATAGCGCCGGGCCCTCATTTCTATAACATCTTATGCTATATCAATAGTACATATTTATTGAAAATAATATAGTACTTACAAAATATATATATTATATAGTAGTTACAAAATACTTCATAAGGTGTTTTTGTTTGTTTCAACTCAGCAGTAACATTGGGAGGCCTATAAAGTGTGTTTATTATGCTCATCAAGTTACTGTTATTGTAGTTTTTTTGAAGTTAGTACCCATGATCTAACACAGTTTGCCACATACTTTATGGAAGTCATCATTGCCCTCACTTTGCAAGTAAGGAAACCAATGCTTAGAAAGTTAAGCTGTTAAGTTTGTGTGGATAGGAGGGGGCAAAAGCCATGTGTCTAACTAATCCAGCTGTGTATAGCCATGCTGCCAATGTTTGTCTATTGAGAAGCATCAGGTGAAGCTCAGAGGTAACAGATAGCAGGCTGGGCCTTTCGGTCCTCAGTTTACATACTGTGATGTGTACAGTAAGTACTTGTTGAATGTCCTCTACGTGCTGATTGTTGGAGACCCACAGTTTCTGCTTTTTAGCCATAAATATAAACATTTAAGTGATAGAACAGGAAGCCAAGTGCTGTAAAAGTAATATAAGTATTGTGAAACTGAAGTCATTTATGTTAAAATGGGTACTTATTCAGTTGTTCAAAAGTTTTTGTATTTTAAATGCTAATATCCATCTTCCTTGTCATTTAGTACGAAGAACTGGAATACACCACTTATATTTGATCTCAAAGAAGGAACTGTTAGTTTAATTCTACAGGCAGAAAGGTAATTTGTTTATGATGTTTAACTTTGGGGTTTGGGGTTTTAAATGTCTCCAAAAGCAGTTAGCAGTCTATAGAGCATCCATTTGCAGAATGGTATGGGAATCATTTAGAATCACCTATCAAAAAAAAAAAATCTGTTATTTTTCAGAGGGAAAAAGTCAGTGGTTCAGAAATTTTGGTCAGAATTTCTTTCTTAAAAAGCTTTTGAGGATTATATGTGAGTTATGTATCTCACATATAATGTTAAAGGTGAGAACTAGGAAAGGTATGTATTTATTTACAATGATGAGAGGAACTCATTACAGGTAATCATCAGAATAATGATGTGAAATCCTTTTGGCTGCCTGATTCCTCTATTTCTCATTGTGTTGTTTGAGTTCTGTGTTTCGTTTTAAATGTCGGTTGGAAGTAATTGTCTTTATGAGCCACCACTAGGCTGAAATCAAATTCCCTGAACAAACAATTCTCTACCGTAACTTTTACAGGACTGACAACTCCAGGCCATTTAATGATAGTAAAGTAGGAAAAGCTACCATTCAGGAACCCACACTTTTCCGTGAAAACGATCGATCCGTCTTAGCAAGCACAGGCAGTGAAGTGCAGAATAGCGCAGCTGAGTCAGAGGCCGGACTTGGCTTCAGTCCAGTAAAACCTGGGGTACAGTATGGAAGTGTAATTGACATTTTCCTAAAATAGCTGCCCATAAAACCTCTGCTCTTCAACCATTTGCTTTTATTTCCTACTGCTTTACTCGTCGCCCAACCAGCTGTTCATGGTGTTTTCATCAGGTTTTCCAGCCCACTGTTTTTTATAAATAGCAAACCAGAAGAATGGTAGTGCAGGTGAATTGGTAGTCTGGCACAAAGAGGAAGAAAAGTAACTGCCTGGCAAGGAGCTCAGAGAAAACAAACTCAGAAGTGTACAACTGAGCTGTGTAGTCGTTCTGAGCAGTGACAGAGTCTCATGAATGTCAAAGCCATCAGTGATGGAGATGCGGCAGGCGTGGTTCGAACAGTCCCGAGGGAGCAGGAAAATGTCGCAGTATGATCCATTGAATGCAATTGTAAAATGGGACTCATTTGTTTGTGTCATAGAATTTTGAAAAAAAATTCTTTTTACCACTTGAAGGATGACAGTTATCTACAAAAATCATGTTTCTGAAATGCGTTTTTGCTCATGATTGCAAATAAATTTACTTATTTGTGTATTATTTATAAATGTAATTGTTGGGCCTGGCGGCGTGGCCTAGTGGCCAAAGTCCTTGCCTTGAACGCACCAGGATCCCATATGGGCACCGGTTCTAATCCCGGCAGCTCCACTTCCCATCCAGCTCCCTGCTTGTGGCCTGGGAAAGCAGTCGAGGACGGCCCAAAGCTTTGGGACCCTGCACCCACGTGGGAGACCTGGAAGAGGCTCCTGGCTTCAGATTGGCACACCACCAGCCGTTGCGGCTCAGCTGGGGAGTGAATCATCGGACAAAAGATCTTCCTCTCTGTCTCTCGTCCTCTCTGCATATCTGACTCTGTAATACAAATAAATAAATCTTTAAAAAAAATAAATATAACTGTTTAATAGGGACATATGTTAGTAGCATTAATAATTAAGCAATTAAGGATGATTTTAGGTAGTACTTTCACTGGTCTTGTTTACAGACTCAGAGATGTTTTCCTGTTGAAATCAGGTATTTATTCACATTGAGGTTTGAAGACTACAGTGCTTGTTCTGAAGAGAAAATGTTTATAGTATTGAGACAAAAAATAAAAACATGTTTTAGTTTGTTAAAATTGGTAATATTGTTTTCATACACAAATGTGCATGGCAATACATTAATGTGTTAGGCCCAGACCCTTCATTTAAATAAACTACCTCCCAATCCTAAAGTATTAATTTAATTCAACCTGTACCATTATTTTTTATTAAATACCAACTTTTGATTGGTCTTAGTGTTTGCTTGCTTTTGTTTCTAAGACAACAGGAAAATTAGCAGTTTCTGAATCAAGGTATTTTAAAACGTTGAACACAAAATTCTGAAAAGTGGTAATATCTTGGGCATTGAGAAGGCAGGCATGCCAACAGAGCAGTGTGACTGTGTACATCAACATGGGCACTGGGAAGGAAGTTTAACGATGTGTGTTACGTATTTTAAAGGGTATGCTTTTTTGATCCAGTAATTGCGTTTTTCAGTTATCCTAAGGATACGTAGGATAGACACACAGAGATGTATGTACACTATAAACATTCTTGGAAACAGAATAATTTGAAATAAGATAAATGTCTATCAGGAGTTAGTTGAGTAAAGTTATTGTCTATATTTTGTTTGCCATTGTCATCTCTACGGAGGTGAGGCCTTGGACAGGTTTTGCTTTCTCTTTATTGTTTGAATTTTTTTTTACAGTATTCATATATTTTCAAAGGAAAAATATTTGTTTTTAGCTAAATAAATTATTTGCTTATTTAATTGATAAAAATAACTGCACAGAACCCTATGCCTTCAATAAAACTGTTAATAAATAAACTTGAGTCCGTGCTGCAGAAAAAGTACAGATTTTAAAATGGCAATCCATAATGAACATCACTGCATAATTTTAAAGCCAGATGCACTTCATTTTGATAAATACTGGACATAATGTTAATTTTTGAATGTTTTTTCACTTTTATAAACATTTAACCTTTGATTATCTTTAGCATAATCTTTTAAAATATTTACTACTACTTGCTTTTAAAGATGTGGCAAGTTTTTTTTTTTTAAGATTTATTTTATTTTCATTACAAAGTTAGATATACAGAGAGGAGGAGAAACAGAGAGGAAAATCTTCCATTTGTTGAGTCACTCCCCAAGCAGCTGCAGCGGCTGGAGCTGAGCTCATCCAAAGCCAGGAGCCAGGAGCTTCTTCCAGGTCTCCCATGTGGGTGCAGGGTCCCAAGAACCATCCTCTACTGCTTTCCCAGGTCACAAGCAGGGAGCCAGATGGGAAGCGGGGCTGCCAGGATTAGAACTGGAGCCCAGATGGGATCCCGGTGAGTTCAAGGCGAGGACTTTAGCTGCTAGGCTACCACACCAAGCCCTATCAGTACTTGTAAGGAGACAGCATCTAGAATCAAAGTCACTGAATTGTAAATGATAAGATTTTCTGATTGCCTTTGTCTAGAAGTTCCTTCTAAGAAAAGGAAACCTGTTATGGGTGTAATGTCTAAGAACTCAAAATTATCGTAATAGGGTGGTGGTTATGGACGTTATGATCTTTGATGGACAGAAGCCCTTGGAGCAAGCCAAAACAGCCAATGTTGACTTTAAATTTGAAAATACTATGTATTTTTCAGTGTTCCTTTGTGCTTATTTAATTTGTGGTATCTAAACATTTCCAAATGATAAACTGTTTTTCTAATATATAAAAGAAAAATACAGTGTTTGAGAATATCTTTTTGTTTTTTAGACATTTTCTTCTTGTAGATGGTGGTGGTATCTATTTGTATTCTTATGAAGGGCGCTTCATTTCTTCTCCAAAATTTCCTGGAATGAGAACAGATATTCTAAATGCACAGACTGTGTCTCTGAGTAATGACACCATAGCAATAAAAGATAAAGCTGATGAAAAACGTAAGTATGCTTGTATAATTTTCCATGACAGATTTCCATGAAACTTGTTAACACTATAAAATGTTCACAACTTAGTTTTTGTTTTGCATTTGTTAATATGCTAACTTTATAATAAGGTTCTTAATTTATGCAAAACATGAATTAATAAATTATCATATTCTCTTTTTTAAAAGTTATTTATTTTTATTGGAAAGGTAGATTTACACTGGAGGAGATAAAGAGAGAGAAATCTTCCGTCCGTTGGTTCACTCCCCAAGTGGTCACCATCGCCAGAACTGAGCCAGTCTGGAGCCAGGGACCTCTTCCGTGACTCGCACGTGGATGCAGGGTCTCAAAGCTTTGGCCCATCCTGCACTGGTTTGCCAGGCCGCAAGCAGGGAGCTGGATGAACGTGGCGCAGCTGGGACACGAGCTGGCATCCATATGGCATCCCAGTGCGTGTGAGGCGAGGACTTTAACCACTGAGCCGTTGTGTCTGGCTGGCATATTGTCTTAACTTAATGGAACAAACAGATATTGTTACAAAATAAAAGAACCATGAAAATTACTCTTTTTTTTAAATTTGCGAGGCAAAGAAACTGGTGTGTGAGAGAGAGAGGGGAGACAGAGAACGAGAAAGAGAGCGAGGGAAAGAAAATCTGATGTGCTGACTCTCCAGCGCTTGCAGAAGCTAGGTATGGGCTGTGGGCCAAGCCAGGAGCTGGGAATGCCACCCAGGTATGGGCTGTGGGCCAAGCCAGGAGCTGGGAATGCCACCCAGGTATGGGCTGTGGGCCAAGCCAGGAGCTGGGAATGCCACCCAGGTATGGGCTGTGGGCCAAGCCAGGAGCTGGGAATGCCATCCAGGTATGGGCTGTGGGCCAAGCCAGGAGCTGGGAATGCCATCCAGGTCCAGATCCCCTGGATGAGTTCCCTCAGTTATGGGAGCCGTCGCTTTCACCTCCAGGGTCTTCATGAGCAGGCAACTGGAATCTGAAGCCAGAGCTGGAACCTGAGCCTTGCGGCACAAGAGTGTCTCAGTCCTCGGCTTTCTATATTTGGTAGCTATAGGTAGTTTGAATTCATGATTGCGGTTTTAGGAGTGTATATTAATGTTTACGTTTTTAATTCTTTTTTAGTATTTCTTTTTTCTTCATTTGATAATATAGTAAATACTGCTCTTCACTTTACTATTTTAAATATAGATTAAATTAATATTTAAGTTAATAAGATGGAAGAAAGATATGAATAACTTAAGTTTTAAAATTTAATATATAGGCCACATTGATATTTCTAAACTAAGAATGTCAGGTGTTTTGAAATTTTGTGGTGCAGTGAAACCATTTTGTTAAGGTGTTGCTAGATCATGTATTCATTGGTCCAGCAGATATTGTTGAGTGCTTACTGTGTGTCAGCTGTGTTCCTGTCAGTTGAGAGTACAGTGGAGAACAAGCAGGCGATTCAGTAAATTAAAAATAAGCACTCATGTGCTGTTACCTAATGATCTGTGCTGTGAAGACAAATAATGCAGGGTGAGGGAATAGAGAATTTTGGAGGCGAATCAGAGGAATGATTATCAGAAACGGAAGCAAAATGATTATGCAGTAGGAGTGACTGGCATGTTTAAGTGACTATCAGGATGGCATGTGACCGAGTCAGCTAAGAGCCAGGCAGAGAGTGCAGGAGAGGACAGAGCCATAGGCATGAGCTAGATTGTGTAGAGACGTGGCTGTGAGCAGCGTGTGGCATGCCTAGGTAAACAGAAGGACAGGGAAGGAGTAAGTTTGGAGTGGGTCTGCAAACTAGAGTTCTGCTCTTGTTCTGTGTTGAAATACTTTTCTCCATTTGTGGAAAGATAGAGTAAATAATAGAATAAGTAAGTCCTGGGTACAGGAAGGCTGTTGGGTCTGGAGATGTAAAGCTGTCAGGTGTACTGCTGGGGCTTTAAGCCGTGGCACTAAGTATCCTGGGAAGGTAGTGGATTGGGAGCAGGACCAAAGGCTGACGGCATCCGTAGAGAAGGATGTGTGAGGAGGGTGAGCCAGTGGGGGTAGAGGAAAATCAAGAGATTGAATGAGCTCTAAGTCAGCCTTTTACTTTTTTTAATAAAGCTTAGACAGTTTTCTCTCTGTCACTACCTATTGTGAAATAGAATACATTACTATGGAATCTTACCAAAAAGAAAATCTTATTTTAGTATAAATATTGTTGGTTCATACATGAAAGATCTAGTTCAGGAGCAGGGAAACTCTTAAATATTTGGTACTGTCAGATAGTATCACCTCTTATACTGATAGGAGAGAAAGCTCTCCAAGGAACTATTTTTATTTATACTTTAGCTCAGTATCCGGAGAGCAGATAGAATTAGGGTGGCTGAGCAATTGCTAATAATAGTAGTTTAATAGTCAAATTTTTAAATTTGAAAATTAAAAAAAATTTTCCTTATCCAATAATATCCAAAAATATCCAGTGATTATCCTTATCCAAAACCATTTTTTAAATAGAAACCTTAATAAATTATGTGTTTCTAACGAAGGAAACCCTATCCTGAAATTTTCTGTAGTCATTTCACATGTAAGCAGGTTTGTTTATTCTGTAATCCTTTGATAACTCAAAGAATTTTTTTACCTAAAAAGAATTAGTGAACATTTTCGATATAAAGACTTAGAAGCTAGAAAATTATGCTTTACTTACATAAATTGATTATTCAACAATGTAACTGTATGATTCTATTTTGCCATGAACAGAGTAAATACTTCCCTATGTTTGTTTTCTTTTTAATCTGGTATTTGTTGATGGGTAATAGAGGTAGATAGTAACCATGGGACACAAAATTGAAATGCTTGGCATCCTTAGCCTATAGAAAGGGACCATTTTCATGGCATACTGGTAGTTCGTAACTTGGGAGCTCTTTTTTTTTCTGCCCAGCAGTTCCGATTTATTTGGGAAGTACAGATTCTTATATAGGGTAAGAGATAGCCTCAGGCTGGAATTTCAGGAATTCCAGGAGGGGAGAAACTGGGAGCCAATTACTCGGAGCATGACTGCAGAAGCCACCTCCTATAGACCAGGTCTTTCTTTGAAACGACTTAACCCCTGCCCTGGTTCATGCTCAGGGCTCTGTCCTTGGCTGCCATCTTGCTCGCCAGGGGTAACCCAGTGACCTTGACTGTTGGTCGCCATCGTGTTGTGACCTCTTTGCTCCTGAGCCCCACACTCCATCATTATACATTTCCATAACTGAGAAGCCATGAAACAAGGTCAACAACTGGTATGAATTAGAACAACAGCCTCAACAACAACGACAGCAAGAACAAATTACAGCTCCATGAAAAAACACGCCACTGAGTAACCAGCACATGGGTGACAAAAGGGAGATGCAAAAGTCTCTTGGGAAAATGATACCACCGTATAATCCATGAGCTAGCAACCAATTCAGCAAGATAAAAGAGTATTTGGAATAAAGAAAACTGAAATAAAAAACAGGAAAACATGGGATGTTGCCAATACAAAACAAAGCAGTACGGAATGGATTATTGAAGTTACGCTTTCCATGCTGGTTTCCTTATATAAGAGAGAACATATGGTATTTGTTCTTTTGTTATTGACACATTTCACTGAGCATAAAGGTCTCTAGTTGGGACCACCTAGTTGTAAATAGTATTATTTCATTCTTCTTAATAACTGAATAATATTCCATGGAGTAGATGTACCACAGTTTCTTTAACCACTCTTCTTTGGACACACATCTGGATTGTTTCCATGTGTTTGCTATTGTAGATTGTGCTCATGCAAATATAGGATCGCAGATCCCCTTCTCATATGCAGATTTCATTTCTTTTGGGTATATTCCTAGGAGCGGGATAGGTGGGTCATATGGCAGATTTATTTGCAGTTCTCCAAGCACTCTCCATACTGATTTCCACAGTGGTTGTACCAGCCTACACTCCCACCAGCAGTGAAGGAGTGTGCCTTTCTCCCCACATCCACACCAGCAGGTGGTGTTAGTTGAGTTTTGAATGTAGGCCAGTCTGATGGGTGTTAGGTGGTACCTCAACATGGTTTTCATTATCTCCCTGATGGCTAGGGAGCTGAGCATCTTTTCATATTCTGTTAGCCACTTGAATCTGTTCTTTTGAAAAATGTCTGTTCATTTCACTTGCCCATTTTGTTACAGGGTTTTTTGTTTTGTTTTGTTTTTGCTGTCCCTGAGTTTCTGAAGTTCTTTGTAAATCTTGGATATTAGTCCCCTGTTACTTGTGTAGTGTGCAAAAATTTTCGTGGGAGCTCTTTTATAGGCAAGGTGTTTGGACCAAGCAGAGCACTCCATATTATGGCAGATGCTCAATAAATAGCCTCAGATGAATTTGCATTCCCTCTGGGATAATGAAGCACTAGAATGCTGCGTCTGCTTCTCTTCCTTGTCTACTTTGCACAGATAGGCTGTGATATTAATGTGAGTAATTAAACAAATATCTGGGAGAGCGGATCTTAACGTTCAGAAACAGTTGTTTCAACTGCCAGCTTCTTAGTGGTTTGTGCTGATGGTTCTGTTACATATTAACATTGAAATATAGGTCCATGGGCCGGCCCAGCGGGGTGACGGGCTGGCTCAGCGGGGCGACAGACTAGCCCTCTGCCTGTGGTGCTGTTTGTGTCCAGACTGCTCCACTTCTGATCCAGCTCTTTGCTTATGGCCTGAGAAAGAGTGGAGGATAGTTCAAGTTCTTGAGACTCTCTACCCACGTGGGAAATGCAGAAGCCCCAGGTCTCTGGCTTCAGATTGGCTCAGCTGTGGCCATTGTAGCCATTTGGGAAGTGAACCGGTGGATGGAAGGTCTCTCTGTCCCTCCATTTCTCTGTCAATATGCCTTTAAATAGAAATGAATAAATTTAAAAAAACCAAAGAATTAGGAGTCCTATCTCCAATTGATCAGAGCCAGTTACAGCTATGTATGAAGTTAAATGACATGATAGGTACTCTGGTAGCTGTTTATATTATGTACAGTTAGTAAAGGAATGGAAAGTCTCAATTTAAAAAGAAAAGCTAGTGTGCATAGCTATTAAAAAAGTTGGATTTAATCAAGCCACAGTATCTTTTTCAAGTGGAAGCTCAAATTTTGTAATCTTGTTTTTGTCTTTCATTAAGAACTCTTTAATTTTTATGGTTTTTATTTTAAAAAAAAACTTATTTTCATTTGAAAGGCAGAGTTACAGAGAGGGAAGACAGAGGGCAAGATCTGTGTGTGGTTTCATTCCCCAAATGACCGCAACAGTCAGAACTGAGTCCAAAACCAGGAGCCTGGAGCGTCTGGGTCTCCGACTTGGGTAGATGGGCCCGGGGACCTGAGCCATTCCCCACTCTTTTCCAGGCTGAATCACATGGAGCAGTAATGGATATGAACGGACATCCATATGGGATGCTGGTGCCACAGACAGAAGCTTAGCTTACTGTGCCACAGTGCCAGCCCCTTTTATTTTTACTTTTTAGATCTCAGCATAATTGGCAGTCTTAGAATATAACTCAATGTTACGTGATTTCTTCTATGAATATAGTTAGTTACTGCAGGCTTAACATTCTTTGCTTTACTAAAAGCTAAGAATGTACTAAATGTACTAAATGTAATTCCCTGAAATGAAATATCATGTTATATATATTTTGGCATTTTTAGGATCTGTATAAAATATCCAGTACTTTTGCAAACTGCTCATGCTACTTTTCTCATGCCATCTCTGTCTTTTCATTTGTAATTCTGTGCATATGGATATGTGACAAAACTCAGAAAAAAGGGGAAAATAAGTGCCTTTTGGTGCAAAAATTTTTTTGTCCATGAATTTCTGAAGACCCCTCTTGTACATGGACTTCATTTTTTTGCACCAAAACAAACTCATCTTTTACTTAAAAATTATATTTATTTATTTGAGTGCAGAGAGATTGAACAGGGAAGCAGAAACAGAGAACTCCAATGAGCTGACTTAGCCCCCTAAATGCCAGTGGTGACCAGGGCTGAGCTAGGCTAGAGCTGGCTCAGGGAACTCAAGCCAGGTTCCCCGCTTCGGTGGCAGGAGCCAGTGATGGTAGCAGGAGCCAGTGACGTGAGCCATGACCACTGCCTCCCCCTGTTCTGTGTGAGTAGGAAGCTGGAGTGAGGAGCTTGCAGCTAGGTGCCAGTGTGAGCATTTGATGTAGAATCAAGTGTCTTAACCTCTAGGCTTAAACCCTCCCCGTGGGTTCATCTGTTATTTCTACTTTTCATGAATTTTTTTAAATACCCTTGCATTTTATTACAAATGCATTATAAACCCAAGATTGAAACAATTGGAAAATTACTTAAGAAGAATCACCGAAACACTAGCAACCTCATTTCCAGTTTTTTCATCATTTTTTAAAAACAGAAAACAACTGTCAGTGATAGCAGTGTTGTGATGAACATATGAAAAGCAGAAATGGGATAGCATTTGTTCCTGACTTCGTTTATACAGTAACTCTTATCTATCTATCTAGATATTACAGTTTTACTGCTTCAGAACAACAGGGAATGATTGGGTTAGAAACAGAGCATTAAATTATTATTTAGTGATTGATGTCATGAAAGTACTAATGTTAGAGGAAGCACATGTGAGTTAAGAGGAAACTGGAAACAAAGTCTTAGGAACAAGAGTTACTAACTAGGTAAGGAGGAACTGTTCACTGGGAACGAGGAACCGGCTGACATGGAGGAGAGACGAGAGAACCTAGTGTCTGTGTGTGCCACACGGGAGAGTTTCTAGAAGGATGCAGAGCATCTGGTGACTCCCTGAATGGGGACAAGGAAGAATCGTTTCAATTTGGGAATATATGAGTCATTGATGACCCAGTCAAAAAACAAAAGCTTTGCATCAATGCAGTGATGTTGAACAGCCAATTGTGATGTGTTGAAGGGAGTTGCAAAAGTTGAAATGGGCACCAGCATTGTCCCCATTGGGTTAAACCACTCGCAGGAATGCTAGCATCCCTTTACGGGTCCTGGTTCAAGTCCTGGCTGTTCTACTTCCCATCCACCTCCTTACTAATTGCCTTGGGAAAACAACAGCAGATGACCTAACTACTGGGGTCCTGGTGGCCTTGTGGAAGACCCAGATAGAGCTCCAAGTTCCTGGCTTGGGGCTGGTCCAGCCCAGCCACTGCAGTCATTAGTGGAATGAGCCAACAGATAAAATTTCTCTGTATATGCATGCCTCCTTCTTTTTCTCTCTGTAACTCTGCCTTTCAAAAGAAATAAAATACATCTTTCAGAAAAAGCTATAAAGATTGCATTTTTAAAAATCTGACATGATTGTTGTTTCAGGAAGTGTAGATTTGGAGACAAAGAATTTATAGTGACTACAGGAAGATGGGAAGATTTTTTTTTCAAGATTTATTTCCTTATTTTGAAAGAGTTACACAGAGGAAAACAGAGATCTCAAGATCTTTCATCTGCTGACTCACTCACCTGATGGCTACATTGACTGGGACAGTGCTGGGCTAGGCTGAAACCAGGAGCCAGGAGTTACATCTTGATCTCCCAAGTGAGTGACAGGGGCCCAAGCACTTCATTCATCTTCTGCTACTTTTCCTGGGCCTTGAGCAGAGATGCTGGCTTGGCAGTGGAGCAGCTGGGACAGGAACTTGTGCTCATGTGGGATAGCTGCATTGTAGGCTGTGACTCATTGGCTATACCACAATGGTGGCTCAGGGTTGTTTTTTTAATACATAGCAGTGATTTAAAAATGTTTGTATACTGGGCATCAGCATGGGAGAACGGAATAGGTTAAGATACAGGAAAATCTTGGAAAAGTTAGGCAGGTGGAATGTGGTGAGGATGAAGTGGTAGTGACAGTAGAAACACCTTCACCTGAAAGCTGAGCTTGTGTGATGAGGATTGAAGCTATTGTAAGTTTGGTGATAAATCTGAGAGAAAGTGAGCTGTTGTATCAACAGTTAGTTATCAAAGTACTATTCTTTTTTATTATTATTAATTACATTGCATTATGTGACACATTTTTATAGGCACTGGGATTCCCCCCACCCCTCCCCAAACCCTCCCCCCCACGGTGGATTGCTCCACCTTGTTGCATTACCATAGTTCAAATTCAGTTGAGATTCTTTCAATGGAGGTATTTACCAAGCATAAAGTCCAGCATCTTACTGTCCTGGTGAGTTCAATGGTTTCTTGGTGAGACCATCTCTGGTCTGAAGGTAGAGTCGGCAGAGTATCATCCCGATCAGTTAAAACAATTACAACAATTTACACCATTATGGTATTAATTGACATAGTGTTGATTAACCAGTATGTTAATAGGAAAATGCAGGCTCTCAACCACATCCTGTGACTTCTTCATAGACATTTCAATTTTGGTTTATATTCAGCCGTGTTCTATACACCTTAAAATGGGTATAGATTACTATTCAGCTGTCTCGTGTTCATTTTCATTTTAGTATTTAGCTGTTTATAGTGTTGAAGCATGATTTTGCTGAACTTAGTTGTTTTTTTTGGGTGGTCTGAACTGGCTTATAGCTCTAACAAGACGTGTCTACAGTTTAGGTGTAGGACATTTTTAGGAGGGGTGTGCAGAGAAATCCCCAATACCCCAGTGAGGAGTAACTAATCTTTGTGTCCCACCTAGTGAGGTATGAGTAAATCCATGCTGGCCATTTCCTGTCTGATTCTAGGCTTTCCTTGTTGTTGTCTGTCTGTCTATTCTAGGTTTTTTTGTTTGTTTGTTTGTTTGTTTTGAGGGGTTTCCTGAACGATCCTGATGGTCATTGTGAGAGAGGGTGGGGATCCAGAGCCGGAACTAGGCAGGGACCAGAGAAAGCTCCCCTCCCTGGTCTCGAAGGAAGTTTATTATTCTTCTGTTTCTGTGGACCGCTCATGGCTCCTGGTTGTCGTTCCGATGACGCTGGTTCCTGCACGGCAGAGTTTGGACTTCTTCCATCCCCTGTGGAAGCTCCAGATGGGGGTGGGTGACGTCAGAGTTCTCGGCCTCTGAAGACACTCCAATTCCCTGTGGTCTCCTTGGCAGTTGGGATGTAGTGCTTATTGCTTGTATTGATAGTCCGTGGTGAGGATCTGGAGGTCTTCATGGTTGGGATCCGAGCCTCCTCCTGTCCACCTGCTCCACTCTGGAGTACCCCCCCGCTCCATGCACACGACCTCCTGTTAAGAGGCTGTCAGGATCGCTCCCGATTGCCTCCTTATGCCTTTGTAGCTTTACTATTGTCTAGTGCTGACTCGAGTCTGTTGTTTATGAGTTACCAGATTTGATCCTGATAGGCTATATTTCACGTCTTCCTCACACTTTTTAGGGAGATGGAAGATTTCTCTGCATTCCCTCCCCATTACGGAGTAACATAGGGTATTAAGAGTGTTTTAGGTTTTACAGATCTTTGATGTAGATCATAAGCAGTCTGACATTAATTGTTGATTTATAGATTACATTGCATTATCTTATTGCATTGGATACAGGCTGTTAGAGATTGCAATAATATTACAATATACAGATACTATTTTCCAGATTGACATCTTTTCATCTCAAATTAAGGCAAACAAGTGGTATTTAACCTTTTGGGTTTGGTTCATTTCTTTTAGCATAATGGATTCCAGTTGGGCCCATTTGGCCACAAAAAACTGCATTTTATTGTTTTTAATAGCTGAGTAGTATTCCATGGAGTAGATGAACCATAGCTTTCTTTATTTTTTTTTTCAAAGATTTTATTATTATTGGAAAGCTGGATATACAGAGAGGAGGAGAGACAGAGAGGAAGATCTTCCATCCGATGATTCACTCCCCAAGTGAGCCGCAATGGGACGGTGCTGCGCCGATCCGAAGCCGAGAACCTGGAACCTCTTTCGGGTCTCCCACGCGGGTGCAGGGTCCCAATGCTTTTGGGCCGTCCTCAACTGCTTTTCCAGGCCACAATCAGAGAGCTGGATGGGAAGTGGAGCTGCCGGGATTAGAACCGGCGCCCATATGGGATCCCGGGGCGTTCAAGGCGAGGACTTTAGCCGCTAGGCCATGCCACCAGGCCCGAACCATAGCTTTCTTATCCAGTCTTCTGTTGATGGGCATTTTGGTTGCTTCCAAGTTTTTTCAATTATTGATTGTGCTGCTATGAACATAGGGGTGCATGCTGGTTTCTCGTGTAGCAGATGTTTTGGATGTATTCCTAGAAGTGCTATTGCTGGATCATATGGTATGCTGATTTTCAGTTGTTTGAGTGTTCTCCATACTGATTTCCATAGAGGCTGTACAAGTCTGCAGCCCCACCAGCAGTGGAGTAGGGTTCCCTTTTCCCCACATCCTCACCAGCAAGTGTTGTTGTTGGTTTTTTGTATGTGTGCCATCCTTGCTGGTGTTAGGTGGTACCTCATTGATGTCTTAATTTGGATTTCCCTTATTGCCAAGGAACTTGAGCATTTTTTCATTTGTTTGTTTGCCATTTAGGTTTGTTCTTTTGTGAAACGTCTGTCCATTTCCCATGACCATTTCTTGAATAGTTTGTTTGTTTTGGTGTTTTGGTTGTTCTGGAGATCCCAAAGTACTGTTCTTCATATAGTGAAATATGTCTTACGCTTTCATCATGATCCATTTTCTTTTACAATTTATTTTATTTTTATTGGAAAGGTAGATACACAGAGAGGAAGAGATACAGAGAGAAAGATGTTCTGCCCACTGGTTCATTCCCCAAGCAGCCACAACAACCGGAGCTGAGCTGATCCAAAGCCAGGAGCCAGGAACCTCCTCCAGGTCTCCCACATGGGTGCAGAGTCCCAAGGCTATGAGCCATCTTCTACTGCTTTCCCAGGCCACAAGCAGGGAAAGGATGGGAAGTGGAATAGCTGGGATTAGAACTGTTATCCATGTGGGATCCCAGGGCGTACAAGGCAAGGACTCCAGCCGCAAGGCCATGACGCTGGACCCTCATCATGATCTTAATATCCCATTTCTATTTCAGGGGTCCAAGCAATTCTCCTTTTTTTGTTGTTAATTTTAATTTTTTTTTTTATTTGAAATGTAGAGCAAAAGAAGAGAGCCAGAGAAAGAGGGAGATTTTCTCATCCTCTGATTATTCCCCAAATGCTTGACTGTCAGTTGGGAACTGGGGACTCAGTTCAGCTGTTCACATGAGTAGAAGGGACACAGGTACTTGAACCGTTCCCGACTCTGTTCCTGAGTTTGCCCCAGCAGAAAGGGGCACTGAGAGCAGGGCTAGGACTGGAATTCCATATGGAATGCAAGTGTGCCAAGGTGGATCTTAACTGCTGGGCCAAATAAGCCCATCAACCCATTTGTGAAAAAGATTGAAATTAATTTATTTTAATTTTATGGTGAGAACACTTAATTTGAGATCTCTCATCTTCACTCTTTTTTTTGCTCTATGATACAATATTTTAACCATGGGTATAATATTGTATATCAGACTTCTGAAACTCTCTCATCTTGCATTATTGAAACTTTATACATTTTGAGTAACAATTCCCATTTGCCCTTTTCTGTTCCTCTGGCAGCCACCATTCTGCCTTGCCTCTGGGTAAGTTTGACTGTTTTAGATATCTCTTACAGGTGGAATCATGTAGTTTTTCACATAGCGTAATATGCTCCTAGTGTGATTTGTAGATACAATTATAAGAGCATAATGGTATTTCTTTCCTCGTTTCTTCCTCCTACCCTCCTTTCTTCTTCCTTTTGCTTTTTTTTTTTTGGTAGTTTTTTGAGATAACATTTTATATTCAATTACAATAAAGAGGCTTAATACTTCACTTAGAGTTTACCAAGTAAGAAAAGCAGAAATACGTCGTTTAATGGGATTAGAAACAATAACCATAAATAATAATTGAACGGAAAAAATGACCATTTCACCCATGAACAGCAAATTTTAAAATAATCACCAATCATTGAAAGTATCCTAGTATAACATTTTTACTTGAGCTGTGGTTATGCAACAAGGTGGAGGAATCCACCATGGTGGGAGGGTTTGGGGAGGGGTAGGAGAACCCAAGTATCTATGTAACTGTGTCACATAATACAATGTAATTAATGAAGTTAAATAATAAAAAAAAAAGAGAGAGAAAAAAAAAACATTTTTAACTATTGTTTTGAAAAAGGTATAAAATAAATTTTACAAAACTTTATTTGAGCAATACTAATACACACAGGCCTTTCTTTTTCTTTAAGTAGTATGGATATTTTAATTATACTGATTTTTCCAGTTTGTGATTGTGAGAGATTTTTGTGGTTTTCATTTGTTTATTTGTTTCTTCTATTTCTTTATTTTTTCTGTCTTTTCGTGGTACAGTTTCTTAGGCTCCGGGATTTCCCTTCCATCTTCCCCCCTCACTATTTTCTCCTGTAGCAATGTTAGATTCCTTCCACAGCAATCACAAGTCCATGATTCTACTGTGTAAGTGCATCCTGACATTGTAGGTGTAGACCATGGTGGAAAGCCCAGCATTCTATGGTCAAGATATATTTAACAGTTTCTTTGGGAGTCCATCTTTGATTCAGAAGTAGAGATGCATGCGGTGATGTATCTCCACTATGTGGCATACTTGCCTCTGTTGTAGAGTTCCTGTGGATGAATGTATGTATATACATGTTTACCTGTACGTCTATTGATCTAATATTTTGCATGAAGGTTGCCTTATATCAGAGAGAACATGTAATATTTGTCCTTCCATTATTGGCTTATTTCATTGAGCATAATGGTCTCTAGTTGGGACCGTTTGATTGCAAATGGAATAATTTCATTCTTTCTAATAGTATTCCTTAGACGTATCACAGTTTCTTTGTCCATTTCTCTTTTGTCTTAATCAGTGTCAGTTGTATCTAGTGAGTGACACAGAAGTCCAGTCTACTGTAGTTTGTAGGGATAAAAGTGTGGCTTTGAGATGAATAAGGATTTCTGTGGGTGTGTGTTGTTGGCCCACAGAGTTTGGTGTCATTCTCTTTGGTGAATGAGATAGCCAGAGCCTTGCTTGGTGCTGAATGAGGAAAGGATGGCTTCCCTCTTGTCCTACTGGTAAGTTCGAGTGATGCTGGGGTTATGTCACTGATTGCTGTGACTCAAGGACTGTGTGATACAGGTTGACCCTTAAGTCCTGCTGGGAGAGTCCACTGGTACTATGGCTTATAATGCCAACAGCCCAAGTCCTAGGACTATGGAATGTGAAGTGGACTCTGTTCCAGATATACAGAGACTACAAAGTACATGGGAGATTTTACTTTGAGGATTTAAGTTCAGAGATGTAGTATGTAGGCATATTCTTCCCTTGTCACTGGGTAGATTCCAGGGGCACCAAGAAATTTACAATGAATTGTTGGAGTTGTTGTGTTTCAGAGTATAGTGAACTCTTTACCCAGATCTCACAGAGTGACAGTGGATTTCTTTTTTTAATGGATTGTTTTCTGATGTTAGCTCCCAGAACCCAAGGGAATCCCCTGGCTCGTGTAGCATGGGTGAGTGAAGCTCTAAAACAAATGCCCTTTAACTCCCACAGTTTCAGCGTGCAGGAGGCCTGTCCTTAGATCACGCGCTGCCCTAATTCTGACTATGATGTTAGTAGGAGCAGAGTAGAGGCATAAGTATGGCTTCTTGCTGCCAAGTGTGATGCTGTGTGTGGGTCAAAGAGGGGAGAAAAGGGAAGGATGGTTTAGTGCTGCTAGCCCAGCAGTTGCTCACACCCTGTTCAGCTCTGCAGGCTGAAGCAGAAGTCATTGGGCATGCAGCAGTTTCTTCCTGCCTGAGGTGGTCATGATGGCACACAGCTGAAGCGAGTCGCCCATTGCAGCGGTGTCTCTGTGTTCCCTCTTTTTGTCCCTTAAGTCTTGTTTTTTTTTTCTTTACATCTCTGAAAATTTCCATCAGTTAGATCAGTTCTTTTTCTTATTCCAGAGCAGCTAAATTAGTGTGGTTAAACCCTATTGAGCCATCTTGTATCAATCTATTATTAATTTTTAAGTAGCAGCCACACTGTTTTCCACAGCAGATGTATCATTTTGCATTTCTACCAGCAATGTGTCAGTGTTTGATGTCTCCATGTCGTCACCAACCCTTGTCTTCCTTTTGTATGTGTGTAACAGCCATCCTGATAGATGTGATGTCACATCTCACTGTGGTTTGGACTTATATTTCCTTGGTGATTAGTGACTTTGAGCATCTGTTCAAATATGAGAACATGTTAATCAAAGCATATGTTCTACCTATCTTAAAATCAACTCTTGATTATTTATGGAAAATATTTAATTTTGAAACATCTGTGCCATGCCATTATAGGAGTTAATTCTCCTATCAGTTGAGAAAAGAAATCATTGCAAATAACACTCAAAACGAAGAAAACATTTTAGAAGCAATGCTAAAATAATCATGTTCCAATTAAGAATAATTTTTCTACAGATTGAGTCTTATTTGTATGTCCCGTTCTTTCTTAAGATAACTCTAAAATTAAGGGACTTACTGAAGATATAATGAGGACATTTCTGTAATATTCCTTCAAGACTTCAAGGAAATTATGTGTAGAAGCTGGCTGAGCTTCCATAACAAATGTCTGTGACAAATATAGGTTTTAAAGACCTCTCCATAGTTCTGAAACAAACTATTCTGATATTCTGGAACTTTGAGTTGAATACTGTATAGCAAACCATTCATTTGCAATGGCATGTTGATGACTTTTCGAGAGTCTCAGTTGTTGATATTCAGTAACTTTCTACTCCTGCTAGGTGTCCTGCAGTTTAGCTTAGACACTGACTTGTAATATTACAAGTTACACAACTCCAGTGGTTAAGGGCAAAGTTTTTCACGAGACCCACCTCCCTTCAAATGCCAGCCCAAATTTCATGAGATCCTCTGGGCACCAGCCCTTTTTTTTTTCTTTTTTTTCCAGCCCTTTTGATTGTCCAAATTTGAGATCCTCACAAGCCATCATGTTCAATAATTTGTTAGAATGATTCACAGAAACACAGGAAAGTACTTTTTAATAAAGGATACACCCAGGATGGGGTCAAAGAGCTTCTATGCCTGTTGCCATGTAATCTGGGCCTGTCATCCTCCAAGCTAATCAATGTAGTCAGCAAGCAGAAGCTCCAATTCGCTTTGCTATCTAGAGTCTTCCTGGGACTTATTATCTAAGCATGATGAAATCACTGGCAGTGTGATTGAACTGGGCTCCTTCCAGGCTCATTTGCCAGTTGCCTCCCCTCACCCCTCTCACGTGGCTGCTATGAAAGTGTCTTAAACCTCCAGTTAGGGTATCTAGTCCTCTATTCTGAACCCATTTGTCTCTGTCCCTTCACCCCCAAATTCCTAGATCAGTATAAGAAAAATTGCTATCAATTAAGTAATTCTGAGCGTTTTTAAGTTTATAAACTATGGACCAGATTGGCATAATGGTGGTGCAGGAGGCATCCATTAAGGGTGCCAGTTGGTGTTCTGGCTACTCCGTGTTCAATCTAGCTTTCTGTTTATGGCCTGGGAAAACAACAGAGGATGGTCATAAGTCTTGAAACCCTGCTCCCACGTGGGAGACCTGGAAGAAGCTCCTGGCTCCTGGCTTTGGATCAGCTTAGCTCTGGCTGGTACAGCCATTTGGAGGGTGAATCAGCAGATGGAAGATCTCTCTATCTCTCCTCTGAAAAAAATCTGCTTTTCAAATAAAAATAAACCAAAAAAAAAAAACTCCAGGCCAAGAGCCCAGGATAAATTATTTATTATGTTACATGTCACCCCTAAGCTTTAACTATTAGTCCTTTATAACAGGAGTCATTCCCACCAATAGTACCAACAAGAATCTGCCCATTTTTTCTTAAAGTCAGTATGGGATAGGGATTGGCAGTTTTTAATTCAACTGCCAATACATTTGCCCACCAACAATGCCAGTGGTACATTGTATAAGAGAATAGAAGTCAAGGATATTAGCACTAATATTATTCATTAATATTATTAGAGCCCCTCTAGGGATTAGTAGTTAATCCAGTCCATCATTCTGTTTTGTGACCAAAGTGTCACCCAAGTTGAAGTTACTGAAGTTTACGGGATTCAATTCATTCTTTTTAAGGATTTATTTATTTTTATTGCAAAATCAGATACAGAGAGGAGGGGAAACAGAGAGGAAGATCTTCCATCCAATGATTCACTCCCTAAGTGACTGTAACGGCCAGTGCTGCGCCAATCCAAAGCCAGGAGCCAGGAACTTCCTCCCGGTCTCCCCTGTGGATGCAGGGTCCCAAGGCATTGGGCCGTCCTCAACTGCTTTTCCAGGCCACAAGCAGGGAGCTGCCAGGATTAGAGCCAGCGCCCATATGGGATCCCGGTGCATTCAAGGTGAGGACTTTAGCTGCTAGGCCACTGTACTGGGCCCTCAATTCACTCTTGTTGGTTTCCAAAAGCAAGGGAAGTCTCAGCAATACATGACCTCACCCTTTGAAGCATCTGGTATAATTGAGCTAAGAGACAATATTGTCTTGTTGAGTCTCTGGTGAAGCATTACTGTAGTATTGGGTTTCACTCATCAGATAACCCATTGACTCATTCCTTCTCTCTCAGCTATAATTTCTCCTTTCCATTTGTATGGTAACTGATGGGATATTTTTATCAATAGACAGTAGAGTTGCATTCAGTGTTAACCCCAAATTGGCCAGAGGGAGTGAGAATTCAAACCCTTCTCCATTCCCCATCCATTGCAGACACACCAGAAAAACAAAGGTATGTAACTGGTGCAGACGCTCCATTCGGTTTAGTCTTTTAGGGTGAGTATGCACTCCTGCAGGCATGTAGGCCAGCCCTCATGTCTGTCTCTAGCCCTGCCTCGTACCCAATCCAGACAACCAGTGTTGCCATTGCACATCATAATTATCCATCAAACTGTTACTCTGATGATATCTCTCTGCCTGTTAGATACTGTGGACTGTAAAGTACTTAGGACTTCACCAATGGATTTGAGCACCACAGTGTAGGGCACACCCACATCAAAGTGTCTTAGAAACTTCTTCACTGCCTGACATGTTTGCTCTCTAATGTGTGTAAGGTTTTCAGACCTTAACTGGCCCTTCCCTAGTCTTTATCTTAGGTGAAATCAGGTGTCTTGTTGCCATCAGCATTCCAAAGTTTTCTAAACTAGGATGAATGGATTATACTTAGAGTTCCTAAGTGTTAGGGTATCAGCAGGAACTCTACCCACCCCTGTGTTTTGACCGTGGCAACATTTGCCATATTCATTCACATTTTTGACAACTGTCTCTGGCTACTCTGCCAGAATGAGTCTCTTAATTCTCTTCTTTCTTCTCCTCTATTTCATATCATAAGTGTTTGTTGTATTCACCCCATTCATAATAATTGTTTAACAGTCTCCTACTTTGGAGGAGTTCCTTGACACTCCCACCTGTCTACCTGTCTCTTGGGACTCACTCTAGTCTCTCAATGTACATTTTTCATTTTGAAATGACTTTGAAACTACTAGATGTACCTGAAAGTGGCCAGCGTCAGGATCTTTCCCATTCCTTCAGGAGAGATCCAGCAACTGTAATTTAGGCTGCTTAGAATTTATATTTGGTCCATGTCTTAGTTTTATTTTAACGTTTACAATTACCAGTAACTACTGGGTTATAATAACTAATAGATGGCATTTTTCTTTAGTTTCTTTATTTTTCTAAAAGATGGATTTATTTGAAAGGCAGAACAACAGAGAGCAGAATAACGAGAGAAAGGGAGAGTTCATCCATCCTCTATTTCCCAAATAGCTTCAACAGCCTAGTATGAGCTGGGCCAAAGCTAGGACTCAGGAAGTCCATCCCGGGCCCCCATGGGAGTGGCAGGCATCATCTTCCACTGCCTTCCCAAGTTGCACTAGCAGGGGTGTTTAATCAGAAGTAAGTAGCCAGGACGCCAACCAGCACCTTGATGTGGGATGTTGGTGTTGCAAGTTGTAGCTAAACCCTACTGTGCTACAATACTGACCCCACTTTTTTTTTTATTATTTTGCATTTTCTTACATATTTAGTAAATCAGTTCCCTAAGAGTTGAATCCATTATTTCTAAACTTCGTGGCTAAGCTTTATGTCCCACAGTTCATTGCAGCATAACAGCTGGTTTGTATCATGGTCAAACTGTGACCATGGAAGCATCGAAGGTTCCTCATCCTTTCCTTCTTTTCTCTTCCCAAATAACAAGTTTCAGTGAGTGTGTCATTCTGCCAAACCTTATGTTTAATAATAACATCACCATTTTATTTTCATCTCAGCTGGGGCAGTTCATTTCTGTCACTACTGGGATTTATGGCAGAACCCAATGCTTAAAGGCACAGTCTTCCGCCAGACCACCACAGCTCAGATGTGAGCCACAAGCCACAGGGGACTCCCATGCCAGCTGCCTTTCTGGCCACTCGCAACAGTTTCAGTGGTTCCCATGCTCCTGTCAGGTTTTATAATTTGCTGAAATGAGTCAGTTCAAGGATGCCATCCGTAGAGTTATGACTTTATCATACAGGCTGCCCACAGTGTGAGGCCTGAGGAGTGACCTTCTCATCCTGTGTTTAGTCTACTTGAGTATCAGCCCTATCCTGCAGCTGTCCACAGATCCACCAGGACTCTTCTTGGTAGTGTAACAATGACACTGCTGTGGCTCAGCATTCTAAGGCTTTGGAAATTTCTATGGATAACCTTAATTAAGACCAGACAGATTATTGCACCATTAGTAGTACATTAGCAACAAAAACTAGATGTACATAACATATTGCCTGGCCATACTATTCATGACAGTATTATTTAGGAAGGTGTTTGAAAAAGTTGTCCTCTGTTCTACAGTTGTTCTGAGTGTCTTTTAAAGAAATGTGACCCCATTATTAAGTAGGAATTCTGTGCTTCTGTTTGTCTGTAGTCCAAAGAACTGAATAATTTCTCACCGAAATTTCCCGTTAAAATTTTTATTTCAGGAGTGAACCAACAGATGGAGGGTTTTTTTTTCCTGTCTCTTTGCTTTTCAAATAATTTCTTTTCTAAGAATCTAATACAACATATTAATTTGTATTGTACTTTTTTTTTTCAAGTCATCTTCCTCTTTGAGGCGACAACCGGAAAGCCATTAGGTGATGGGAAGCTTCTTTCTCATAAGGTAATGACCTCAGCGATTTCCAGTGTAAATAGCCGCTGCTAATTTACTTATTTTTTAAAATTCTTATTTGCATGTTATGGGAGAAAATATAAAAATTGGGTTTATATTTAACATACACACACATGTTACAGAGAGTGCTCTTTCTAAGAAGGGGCTACCTTAGAGACTCAGACCTGGAATGGGAAGTCAGTAGCTGCAAATTAACTGCATAAAAAGATGTGATGTGTGTATCCATTGTCCAGGCCCTTTATTGCTTTTCCATAGCTCATTATATTTTTATTAGACTTTTAGCATCTAATGAATAAAAAGAGTTTTACTTCATATATGCCTTAACATACATGCAACAAAATTATTTTCTTCCTTAAAATATAAATTGTATTATAGAAAAGAGCTAAATTACAAAATCATTATGAACTAATCCATCAGTTTGGATAAAGGTTAATATGCATTTTGTCCTATTTTAAAATGTCTTGTAGTGCAGTAACTTAATGGTGTGATTGTAATTCTTGCTGAATTTAGTCTTCAGATATAGTTGACAGTAAACACCTCTCTTAAATTGAGTTGAAGTGAATCCATACTGAACCATTTCCAAGTTACAAGAAAATTCATCTCGGGGGCCAGCATTGTGGCTCAACAGGTTAATCCTCCATACTGTGACACTGGCATCCCGTAGGGTGCCAGTTCATGTTCCAGTTGCTCCACTTCCCATCCAGCTCCTTGCTTATGGACTGAGAAAGCAACGTTGGAGGCTCAAGTCCTTAGGCCCCTGCACCCACCTGGAGACCTGAAGAGGCTTCTGGCACAGCTCTGGATGTTGTAGCATTTGGGAAGTGAACCAGCAGATTGAAGACCTTTTCTCTCTGACTCTCTTTCTCTCTGTATATCCGCCTTTCAAATAAAAATAAATATTTTTTTAAAGAAAATTCATCTCATTAGCTATTATATTATTAATATTAATGCAATGTGTGCAAATTATTCTGTTATTCTGGAAAAAGTAGTCATTTTAAAGTCAAAAGTCTATGTTGCAAGGTTTAGGAATGCTAGCACCAGCTTTTTCTGAGCAAAATCATTTGTGAATATGGGTCTCAGTTTCTCATTGCAAAGTAAGTATATGCCCACGTCAAATCTCTTATTTCACATGGAATATATATGAAATTTTGTGCAATTTAGGGCTTTAGAAGCATGAGCTGTTTACATTTAAACTGAAAATGTATTCTTACAGCTCTTTAAAGTGTCAATGTTAGGCAGTCTACTTAGAATCAGTTGTGGTGTAAGAAACTTATTGATCAGCTTGGCCCTCCCAGGTGGTGCTCAGACTTGCCGCGTGCTCACCCGTGTCCTGCAGGGAGAACGGAGCACACAGGGCCCAGGTTCTCGGCTGACCAAGCTTGAAAATACATGCTGCTTATTGTACGTTATGGGTCTTTTGGATTTTAGTCAGCATAAGTATACTTTCCGTACAACTTCTGAATTATTAGTGAATTAGCAATTAAAATTATTAAAGGAGGATAGTTTATCATTACATTAGGTGAATAACATTTAATTGGTTTGTAGCAGTGAAATGATCTTTTTATTAAATAACTTAAATGATCTATGTCAAGCACTGTAGCTAATCCAGTTTATACCTTTTTTTTTTAATCTTAGAATGAAATCTTGGAAATTGCTCTGGATCAAAAAGGACTTACCCATGATAGAAAAATTGCTTTCATCGATAAAAATAGAGATCTCTATATCACTTCAGTGAAACGATTTGGGAAGGAAGAACAAATTATCAAACTTGGTAAAATAATTTTAACATATTGAAATTTTAATTATTGTTAGTTTACTTTGAACTACTCTGTAACATATTAATAGTTTACTTGAATGAATCTCTAGGAACATTGCTTAGCTACTTAACTCTGTCTTAGCAGCAAGTCTTTAGCTGCTCCAACTAAATTGACAATGAAAGGAAAGACCTGCAAATTGAAAATATAATGGATCTATGAAGAATATTCAGTATTTTCACATTTTCTCATGTGGATTAGTACATGTATTTTCTCTATTATACATTCAGAAAGTAAAGTCACATTTGACAGAAATTAGGTGGGATCTTGTTTGTTAGCTGGTTTTTAAAACAATATACTTCTAATCCACATTGACACTAACAGTGTATTAACTTTGTTCATCCTAAGGAACGATGGTGCATACTTTAGCATGGTGTGATACATGCAATATCCTTGCTGGACTCCAAGATACTCGACTGACAGTGTGGTATTACCCTCATACAGTGTATGTGGACAGAGACATTTTGTCAAAAACATTGTATGAAAAGGATGCAAGGTAACATTTTAATACATAGAATCCTTTGTTGTGGTAAATAAGCCTAATGATATCATGTTTTTGCCTCATGTTTCAACCTTAATTTATATTTAAAAAAGTAAGTAGTTCAGCTGAAGCTAAATTAATGAAATTTTAGTGATGGAATCCAGCTGAAAATGTTACATAATATGAACTATTTATCCATTTTTTAATTTTTTTTTATTTTTTTTATTTATTTTTTTTTTTTAAAGATTTATTCATTTTATTACAGCCAGATATATACAGAGGAGAGACAGAGAGGAAGATCTTCCGTCCGATGTTTCACTCCCCAAGTGAGCCGCAATGGGCCGATGCGCGCCGATCCGATGCCGGGAACCTGGAACCTCTTCCTGGTCTCCCACGCGGGTGCAGTGTCCCAATGCATTGGGCCGTCCTCAACTGCTTTCCCAGGCCACAGGCAGGGAGCTGGATGGGAAGTGGAGCTGCCGGGATTAGAACCGGCGCCCCTATGGGATCCCGGGGCTTTCAAGGCGAGGACTTTAGCCGCTAGACCACGCCGCCGGGCCCCATTTTTTTATTTTTTAAGATTTATTTATTTTATTACAAAGTCAGATATACAGAGAGGAGGAGAGACAGATAGGAAGATCTTCCGTCCGATGATTCACTCCCCAAGTGAGCCGCAACGGCCGGTGCTGCGCCAATCCGATGCCGGGAACCTGGAACCTCTTCCAGGTCTCCCACGCGGGTGCAGGGTCCCAAAGTTTTGGGCCGTCCTCAACTGCTTTCCCAGGCCACAAGCAGGGAGCTGGATAGGAAGTGGAGCTACCAGGATTAGAACCGGCGCCCATATGGGATCCCGGGGCGTTCAAGGCGAGGACTTTAGCCGCTAGGCCATGCCGCCGGGCCCTTATCCATTAATTTTATAAGGTTTTTCAAGTTTAGTATTGTCTTATGTTAGCTCAGTTAGTTATTTTAATGTGATTTAATGGTTTTTTATATAGAAACACATAAGATTTTTCAGTCAATGCTCAATCTTTTGGCAACTACGCAATACACAGTTTATGATTAATTGTATGTGTCTCTGTAGTTATAGAGGATTTTCGGGTTGATATTAAAATATAAAAATCAAAGTACAGAAAATCAAACATATCCCTAAATTCTCTAAGAAATAACATAGTAATAAGTTCTCTTTATATATATGAGAATTATAGATTTGTGTTTTTTCTTTTTTTTATTAAAGATTTCTTAATCTAGTTCAAAGGCAGAGTTAGAGAGAGGGAGAGACAGTGAAAGATCTTTCATCTACTCGTTCTCTTCGCTTCCCAAATAGCTGCAGTGGCTGGAAATTGGCTTGTCTCAAGCCAGGAGCTTCTTCCAGTTCTCTCTCATGGGTGCAGAGTCCCATGGACTTGAACCATCCAGCATTACTTTGCTAGGAGTATCAGCAGTGAGCTATATCAGAAATGGAACACCAGGACTCAAGGCAATGGCAGGACTCAATACCAGTGGCAGGTTTACCCACTGTACCACATGCTGATACTCTTGGCAAAATAGAAGGATTTTTTACTCAAATTCCTAGATTAGTCCTCAGGGATGCTTTGAGTTCATTTTTAATATTTAATCAAATTCACAACTTTAGTAAGATCAGAGAGGCATCAAAATTAAATTTACTTTTAGAAGTTTTTTAAAATTTATTTTACTTGAAAGGCAGAGTTACAGAGAGAGGATGAGACAGACAAACACACAGAGAGAGAGTGAGAGATTTCCAGCCGCTGGTTCGCTCTCCAAATGGCTGAAACTGCCAGAGCTGGACCACTCCAACGTTGGGAGCCGGGATCTTCTTTTGGTTTTCCCACGTGTGTGTAGGCACACAAAGACTTGAGCTATCCTCTGTTGGTTTCCATTAGCTGGGAGCTGGGGCAGAGGTGGAACAGCAGCCTGAACTAGAACTGACACCCGCATAAATGCCAGCGTCACAGGCTGAGGATTATCTGATCAGCCACTGTGCCAACCCCATTCTTTAAAAAGAATTTTATTATTATTTATTTATGTAAAGACTTTTTAAAATTTTTGTTGGAAGGGCAGATTTTCAGAGAGGAGAGACAGAAAGATTTTCCACCCATTGGTTAACTCCCCAAGTGGAAGCAATGGCCAGAGCTGAGCTAATCAGAATCCAGGAGCTTCTAGGTCTCTCACACAGGTCCCGGTTCCCAAGGCTCTGGGACATCCTCTATTGCTTTCCCAGACCACAAGCAGGGAGCTGGTTGGGAAGTAGAGCAGCCAGGACACAAACCGGCGCCCTTATGGATTCCAGGGCATGCTGGCTGAGGAAGTTAATGAAAAGAATCAAGCAAAAAGCCAAGTTACTTAAGCATTTACATGGTTTACCTTAATATTCAGAAAAAGAGATCACTTCAGATGTTTTTAGAAGTAGTTCTCAAATATGTAATATGTTTTGCCACTTTAATCTTTATGTTTTGTATCTAGATCTAGATAGCAAGCTGTGTTCAGATGTTTCCTTAAATATATACATTCTCCCTGGAGTTAACTATTCTCAGTGTCCTTGTTAGAGATTGGAGACTTCACATATAAATGTGGCAGAGGGTCTAACTCCGTAAATTTAACATAAATGAAAAATTTTGCTCAGAAGGTATTTTTAAGTCGTACTTTGCTTTTGCTTCAACAGTGAATTTAGTAAAAATCCTCATATTGTGAGTTTTGTTGGAAATCAGATAACTATAAGAAGAGCTGATGGCTCCCTGGTTCACATCAGCATATCACCGTATCCTGCCATTCTCCACGAGTACGTGAGCAGCTCGAAATGGGACGATGCCGTGAGGCTGTGCCGCTTTGTTAAGGTGCCTGCTGCTTCCCCTGCACTGGCGTGTGTGTGCTGTGGGTTAGTTGGTCTGTGTGTACCAGAGGACTAGTGATGCCAGAGAAGGACTGAACGATTGCGGGTGGGATTCTTTTTGAAGTGAAGACTTAAGCACCACAGAGGGCTAGGTGTTGTGTTTATTCTTTAAGAAAATGTGAATTTAGATCAGTGGCTTCTATAAATAAGTGCATATAGAAACATCTGTGAAACTTGTTTAAAAGTCAGGTTTCCTGAGTTCCACCTCCCTCCCCCAGAGATTTGAATTCATTCCATCTGGAATGTCACTTAACCAGGGCTTTGTAGTTCCTCCTTTGAGTATCGTTTACAACTAAGGTGTTAGGTCAATATTTTACAATTTGATTGAACCCCAGTATTTTCCAACCATATTTGCCTACAGGCTTCTCTGAGCGTTATTTGCTGCCCCTCAGACAGGCTGTGTGAGATGACTGTGAGGTGCTTTTCCTTGCAGGGCTTGGTGGGTGTCAGTCTGCCAGGACAGCATTGTCTGAGAACCGTGGTATACTCCAGGTTCTCCCAAAGGTATTTCTCTGATACCCCTCTGAAAAATGGAGGATTTATTATAATCATGAAGAATTTAAAATAAAAAAATAAACCTTTTAATCCTAAGTAGAAATGAAAAATTTCAGAAATGTTTATTCAAAACAAGGTTTCTATGTGATATTAATATATTTCACAAAGTAGCCACAGAGCAGGTTCTAGGTCGTTAATTTATTGTTGTTCATTTTTTCAGTGTCATATTTGGTGGTTTTTTTTTAATTTTAAAAACTGAAATGTTATTTTATTATGATTGTTTAATCAGTGTTATTTTAAAGTGACTCAGCCAGGTAGTTGAGTTGATTGTTCTCTTTTCACATCAGGAGCAAACCATGTGGGCTTGCCTGGCTGCTATGGCAGTAGCAAATCAAGACATGACAACTGCAGAAATAGCATATGCAGCCATTGGTGAAGTATGTCAAGAAGACTTACCTATATCACTTCTGAAAGTTTCTTCTTGCCATGATTTCTTGTTTCTGTTTTTTATCCACTTAAATATTCTTCTTTTAGATTGATAAGGTTCAGTACATCAATTCTATAAAAGATCTTCCATCAAAAGAATCAAAATTAGCCCACATTCTGATGTTCAGTGGGAACATCCAGGAGGCTGAAGCAGTGCTCCTTCAGGCCGGCCTTGTGTATCAGGCAATCCAGATTAACATTAAGCTCTACAACTGGGAAAGGTAACAAAAACGCTTTTCATCAAGTTCCAAACTCAACTGATGTTAATGTGTTGTTCCACCACTCAATGAATTATATTTTCCATTGTACCAGATCCTGTGCTTATACCACAGATGAATGTGTTTGTATTTGTTAATAGTTTGCAATGAAAGACTTGTGCCTTCCTTGACTTGTGATTTATTAGAAGTTGGGATTTTAAAGAAGTGGAGAGAGTCTAGGATGGCTGCCAAATTTCTGCTTTCAGCAACTAGAAAGATGATGGTATCATTAGCGTAGGGAAGTTGTGAATTAAGCTTTAACACATTTTAATTTGAAGTAGTGGTGAAGAGATGCATGGTAATGGTTGATTGAATGGATTTGGTGTTGATAAGGAGAAGTTTAGCTGGAGATGTAGACTTAGGAGCCAGTAGTTAAAGCAGGATGAATGGATCAAATTGCCTAAGGAATGTGTGTAGTAAGACTGCATCTATTGGGTCCAGTGCAATAGCCTAGTGACTCAAGTCCTCACCTGCAATTGACCCCAATTCTCCACAGTAGAAATGGAGGCAGTCTTCCAGACTCTGTGAAGCCATCATCACCTTACTATTAAAAGCAGATAGAGACAAAACAGAGAAAGAGAAGTACACACCGATATACCTGATGAACATAGATGGCAAAATCCCCAACAGAATACTAGCTAACCAAATCCAACAACACAGCAAATAGATTATTCATGCGAACCAAGTGGGATTTATCCCTGGCATGCAGGGATGGGTTAAAATACACAAATCAATAAATGTGATACACCACATAGTAAAGAGTAAAAAGCATACAGTCATGTTAATAAATGCAAGAAACCATTATGTAAAATCCAGTACTTCATGCCAAACACTGTCAGAAACATGGACTAGAAGGAATATTCTACAACACAATCAAGGCAATATTAAAAAAACCAATATTGGCCTAGGTGCGATAGCCTAGCAGCTAATGTCTTCTCCTTACATGTGTTGGAATTTCATATGGGTGCTGATTCTAATCCTGGCAGCTCCACTTCCCATCCAGCTCCCTGCTTTTGGCCTGGGAAAGCAGTTGAGGACGGCCAAAGTCTTGGGATCCTGCACCCACGTGGGAGACCTGGAAGAAGCTCCTGGCTCCTGGACTTTGGATTGGCTTAGCTCAGGCTGTTGCGGCCACTTGGGGAGTGAATCAGTGGATGGAAGATCTTCCTCTCTGTATCTCATCCTGTCTGTATATCTGAATTTCCAATAAAAATAAATAAATCTTAAAAAAAAAAAGCCCCAAACATCCTATGAATAAGAAAGGCTAGAAGCTTTACCGCTAAGGTCTGGAACCAAACAAGGCTGTCAACTTTCACCACTGTTATTCAACATAGTATTGGAAGTTCTAGCTAGAGCTGTTAGAAAAGAAAAGGAAATTATAATAATTCAAATGGAAATGAGGAAATCAAACTATCATTGTTCACAGACAACATGATTCTGTACATAAGAGAATCAGATGACCCAGCAGAGACTACTGAAACTCAGAAGAGAGTTTGGCAGGATAGCAAGATATGAAATCCATGAACACAAATTTATGGCCTTTAGTGCACATGATCTACTGCATGGGCGAGAAAGAACATGTAAGAACAGTCTTTTTCATAATAGAGGAAATGAAACTTACACTACCTAGGATAAAGCTGAAAGATGTGAATAACTTCTGACAAAAACTAGAAAACATTAATAGAAGATGTTAAAAGATGGAGAAATGCACCATACTCATAGATTGGTAGAGTCAACATAAGCAAAATGTCCATATTGTCAAAGGTGACCTACAGATTCAATGTAATCCCAGTCAAAATCCCAACATGCTTCTCAGAAATAGAAAAGAAGATGCAAGAATTAGTCTGGAAACGTAAGAGACTGCAAATAGTCAGAGTTATTTAAAGCATAAAACCAAAAGGGGAGGAATCACAGTATCAGATCTTAAGACAAACTACAGAGAAGTAGCAAACAAAACAATGTAGTATTGGTACAGAAATCGACAAGAAGAAAATGGAACAAAACACAAACTCCTGAAGAGAAACCACACGTGTGCAGCCACCTAGTCTTAGACAAGAGAACTGAGAATAATCCAGAAAAAAAGTTCAGTCTCTTCAACAAATGCTGTTGGGATAATTGGATATTTGCAAAAGTTAGAAACAAGATCCCTAACCTTTCACTGTAGGCAAAAATCAACTCTCAGTGGGTCAAGGACATAAATATGCACCCAGACTCCATTAAATTACCAGAGAAAACATGGAGAACTTGCTACAAGTCAAGTAGAGGCAGTCAGAACCAAAATAAAAGGGCCTACATTAAATGAAGAAGCTTCTGTACAGCAAGGGAAGTAGTCAACAAAGTGAACAAGTAACCAACAGAATGGGAAAAAATCTTTTCAAACTACAGAACAGATAAGGGACTAATACCCAAGATCTACAAAGAGCTCAGAAACACAATAGCAGCAAAATAAACAACCCTGTGATGAAATGGGCAAAGGACATGAGCAGGTATTTTTCTTTTTTCTATTTTATATATATATATATTTTTTTTTATTAATTATTTTGCATTATGTGACAGTTTCATAGGCTCTGGGAATCCCCCCATCCCTCCTCCTCCCCTCCCCCCTGGTGGATTCCTCCACCTTGATGCAGTATTACAGTTCAAATTCAATCAAGATTCTTTCCTTGCAAACATATACCAAGCATAGAGTCCAGCTACTTATTGTCCAGATGGGTTGAACAGTTTCTTGGGGAGACCATTTCTGGTCTGAAGTTAGAGCTGGTAGAATATCATCACAGTCAATTAAGAGTCCCAAGATAACATCAACAGCAATTTGCAACATTATGGAATTGACATGGTTTTGAGTAACCAGTATGTTAAAAAAAAAAAAAAAAAAGAAAGAAAACAAGTCCACATATGAACAAATCTTTAGAATCCTTAGTCATCAGGAAATTGCAAATAAAAACCACACTGAGGTTTCATCTAACTTTAGTGAGAATGGCCTATATACAGAAATCAGCAAACAACAACTGCTGAGGGTGTGGGAAAATAGGTGCCCTACTTCACTGTTGGTAGGACTGTAGACTAGTGTACCCACTATGGTAGTCCGTACGCAGACTGCTCAGACAACTGAAAATTAACCTACTTCAGGACTCCGTTATCCCACTTTTGGAAACATACCCAAAGGAGATGAAATCAGCATATGAGAGAATGACATGCAACTCATATTTATAGCACACAATTCACAAAAGTGAAGACGTGGAAACAGCCAATGAAAGGATAAAGAAAGTCTGGTATATCTACTTTATGGAATACTACTCAGCCATAAAAAGAATGGAATCCTGCCATTTGCAGCAAAATGGTCCCAGCTGGAGACCATCATGCTTAGTAAAATAAGCCAGTACCCAAACAACAAATACCGTGTATTCTCTCTGATATAAGACAGTCTGTAGGCAAACTACAAAATAAATAGATGTAGGTAACCAAATACATGCATATACTGTTACAGATGAACAGTGTAATGGAGACTAGTGTACTGGGCAGCAAAGTGCTTACAGTGCACATCTCCGTTCCTGAAGAAAGGACTCCCAGTATGAAACGTGTTCATATGTCTGTACAAGATACTGGATACTCTCCCAAATCTAACACAGCATGAGACAGTTAAATACCAGGAAGCTATCTTGTCATTACTACCAAGGGACTTCACTACTGTAATCATTTGGGAAATAATAGCCAGGGGTGCAGGGAAATGGGGAGGGAGGAAGAAGAAAGACCCCTATATTTAGAAAACTATATTGTGGTTTAAAAAAAAAGTAATTTAAAACAAATTTTAAAAGACAGTTTTGATTGCACTACTCTAAATGCTATGACTAAAATTAAAAAGGTAGAGATAAAAAGATGTATATATATATATATTTGGATTCAGTGTAAGAATCATAATGTGAAGTTAGAATTCAAAGAATGGCCTGCTTAGAGGGTTCAGTAATTTCCATCTTTGAAGATATTCAAACATAGTACAAAATTGTGTGATTAATTAGTGTGCTTAGTCAATTGTGCCATTAATTGACTAACTTGTTAATGACTTCTTATATGCCTGGTTATATACATGTTTATTTGCCTTTTCTGTTAGGACTGAATATGTGGTTCTTCCTATAAGCTATGGTTTTGTCTAAGTATTTTGCACCAGGAAAGGCTGGCTGGGGCTTCAACCTGTATGCCTCAACCACAGGATAACCCACATCTGGCATATATATATATATACACCAAAGTCCTACTGGAGAGTGGGGTTTTTGGTGGGAATTTAGGATAGTGTGTAAGGTGTTCCACAATTTGGATTTTAACAAATATTGTGTTTTCCCACCAAGTAGTAGAATATACAAGTGACAAGGTCAGGAGAGCTTGAATTTACAGAAAGTCAGTCCTCAGCTCAGGGAGATTGACTAAGGGGTAGCAGGCAGTAGGCAGGGCCCGGCGTCGTGGCCTTGCGGCTGGAGTCCTCACCTTGAATGTGCTGGGATCCCATATGGGCGCTGGTTCTAATCCTGGCAGCTCCATTTCCCATCCGGCTCCCTGCTTGTGGCCTGGGAAAGCAGTCGAGAATGGCCCAAGGCTTTGGGACACTGCATCCGTGTGGGAGACCCGGAAGAAATTCCTGGTGCCCGGCTTTGGATCTGTGCACCGGCCGTTGCGGCTCACTTGGGGAGTGAATCATCAGATGGAAGATCTTCCTCTCTGACTCTCCTCCTCTCTGTATATCTGACTTTGTAATAAAATAAATAAATCTTTTTTTTAAAAAAGAAGGCAGTAGGCACATCTCTGCTGTATGTCAACATGCAGGGGGTTGGTTCAAGAAGAGAACTCAGGAGTGATGTTGTGGCTCTGTGGGTTAAGTCACTGCTTGGAAACTCACATTTCTTTTCTTTTTTTTTTTTTTTTAAAGATTTATTTTATTTTCGTTGCAAAGTCAGATATACAGAGAAGGAGAGACAGAGAGAAAGATCTTCCATCCAATGATTCACCCCCAAGTGACTGCAACAGCCAGTGCTGTGCCAATCCGAAGCCAGGAGCCAGGAGCTTCTTCCAGGTCTCCCACACGGGGGCAGGGTCCCAAGGCTTTAGGCCGTCCTCAACTGCTTTCCCAGGCCAAAAGCAGGGAGCTGGATGGGAAGCAGGGACACCGGGATTAGAACCGGCACCCATATGGGATCCCGGCGTGTACAAGACGAGGACTTTAGCCGCTAGGCGACCACGCTGATTCTCTGGAAACCCACATTTCATACTGGAATGACAGTAAGGCTTGGCAATCCAACTCTGCTAATGTGCATGATGATGGCTCAAGTACTTGAGTCTCTGTCACCCATGTCGGAGACTCTGGATGGAATTCCTGGCTCCTGGCTTTGGCCTGGCCCAGCTTCAGATGCTGCGGCCATTTGGAGAGTGATCCAGCAGATGGAAGATTCTCTCTCTCTCCCCCCCCCTTCCCTGTCTCTCCTTGCCTCCCTCCCTCTTTTCTGCTACTCTGTCTTTCAAGTAAACAAACAAATAAGTAAATATTGTTTAAAGGATTCAGCAAAATAGATTAGGAAAGTGGAAAAGATGGAATTCTTTACATAATTTGTTATGGCAGTTATCAAGTACATAGACAAGGATAAAAATTAGTTTTAAACTTTCTCATGTACTTATCACTCAACTGGTGAATTATCCATTTGTGGTAATTCTTTATCTCTACCCCAAGTCCTCTGCTACTGCTTTTTAAAAAAACACATCACAGTTATCATATCATTTTATCTATAAATGTTTCGGTACATGTCTCCAAAATTTGGCTCACTCCCTAAATGATCATCAACAACCAGGAATACAGTCAAAATCCTCAGCTCCACCCAGGTTTCCCACTCAGAGATGGCTGGAACTCGGCTGGGCCATCGCTGTTGCCTGCTAATATCTGCTCTGTGGGAAGCTGGAGCCTGGAACCCAGCTGTTCTGGTTAAGATGTGAGGACATAGGAAGTGGGCACCTTTGCTGCTAGGCTGAGTATCTGCTCCCTACGTGTTTATTTTTAACATAGCTACGATACTATTATCATACTTTTAAAATTAACAGTAGTTACAGTCAATGTTCTCTACTGAATCCCATACTTTTTGTTGTTTTTATGGTTTATTTGAATCAGGATTCAAGAGAGATCCATATATTATAACTGACTGACATGTTCTTAAGTTTCTTTTAACCTCAAATTCTCCTGTTTCTTTTCTGTGTTTTCTTGCACTTTTTCCATTGGAAAAAAAATGAGTCTGTATGATTTCCTGTAGTCTGGACGTTGTTGATTTCATCTCTGTGCTATTATTTAACATGATTCTCTGGGTTCTGAATTACTTGCTGCCAATTGGTTGTTGAGTCTAGAAGGTTAATTAGACTTAGGTTTGATAGTGTATCTATGTGTGTATGTGTGGGTGGTGGACAAGGCTCCCTTGGAGATAGTGTATCTATTTACGGAGTGACTAGTTATCTCTATTTTTCTGATGTTAGCAGCCAGATTCATTCATTAAGGGCCATAAAATTTTGATATTCCAATTTTATCATTAAGCAAAGAATTTAAAAGTCTGTAAATTTCTGCATTTCTTTGAGTTTCTTAAAGGAAACATTTTATTTTGTTCATATGTGGTTTTAGTTGCAAAGCATTGTCATTCTGGTTTGTGCTTCTGTTTTCCGTGTTTTCTTGGTGGTGACATGCAGGTCAGTTTGAAGAGGTATAGGTAAGCTGGTGTTCTGCCTGACGTTGGCTTTGGAGACTGTGGCAGTCTGCTCCCAAAATCTGAAGTGAAGAGAAGCAAGTCACAGCCTCAGAGAACTGTATGATTGCTTTACGTAAGCATTAATAAAAATAAGTTTAATCTTTAACAGCAGATCACTTAAAGTGATTTGACTTTATTCAACTTATGCAAAAGATCACATTTTGAAGTTACAGCATCATTTTTACATAACTGACTTCTTTTTAAAATACATGGACTTATTCCAGCCCTACCATATAATGTCACATTTGTTTGGTTGCCAAATGACCATTTTAACACTAGAAGCATACTGTTCCTAAAACCCTTATATAATTTTGAGTAAGTGCCCAATGAAACGTGCTACAGAGACAGTTTTCACCCAGTGTGTGCTTGTAGAAAATATTTAAAACATCACGATTATTTCAATGTTTACCTTTAAACATGGCTGTTTTTTTACCAAATAATTAATACAGATTTTACTGTAATAAAAAGTGAAAAAAAATTATGACAGTAAAGACGAACAGAGCATAGGATGTGGTATCTCCGTGCAGGGTTGGCACCACATTCTGTTATTTCTACATAACTCACTGTGTCAGTGCTTATGTACTCTACTTTTCAAAGACTTAGTTTTGGATAACCAAGCTGTCCTACCCCGATGTGATGCAGTCACCAAGGGAGAGTGGAATTTCTAAGACACCAAAGTGGTTGCTCACCAGTCACCACTCAGATGCACCCACGTCGGAGCCTCGGAGCGGATGAACCAGGATTTCTCCTCCCGAGCCGCGGGAACTGCTCTTTGCCGCCTTCTGTCTTTCACTTGTGTCCTCTGTATTTTCTTACCTTCATGTTTCCTCTCGGCCTATCCTTTGACTTAAAGTCAAAGAGGAATGCATACTTTGTGGGATTCCTGGATAGGTAGTAACTACTGACCATGGATGCAGCAATATAGTATATGTCAACATATTTTATAAATTATTTTGGTTAATTTGATATTACCATTTTTATTTTGCATGCTTTATCTTCATAGCTTTGATTCCTCAACTCTGTCATTTGTCAATCAGCATGCACTATATATTTACATTTCTTTTAAAAGTGACCGTCTAATTTATTACAAAAGCAAACCAATGCATGATAAGAATGAGTCATTTTCTTACTGAAGATTCATAAATGGAAACGCCCAGTCAGTAGTCAATTTTGTTTGAAACAACAAATTTATATAACAGTAGGCTCTGACAAGTTATGATTGGATTATTCAGAGCTCGCTTCATTTTAGAAAGCAAGGAAACATCAGAACTATTGTATTTTTTATTTTTATGATGACAGATACCCATATTTTAAAGCAAGGTGACAGTGAATAAGATAAGAGAGTCATACTCCACGGAGTTGTTCCTGACTCTACTAATACACATTGTGCATGAGATTGCAACAGCTGAGGCACTCACTGTGCAGAACCTACAGCAAAACAATCTAGAACTGAGGATTAATCTTGGAGTTCTCTGTAATAATCATTAATGTATAGAGTTTGTATCTTTTTCAGTGATCCAGTTAGTTCTCATCTTCTGTGTAAACATAACTTTATAAATAATTTAGGGACAACCAATGACTGTAAAATGTGACAACTTTTTCTAAGTGAAAGCTTAGGAAAAAACTGTGAGAGCTTACAGCCATTTATTTTCATAATTTTAAAAATTTGCTTTAACAGTAGCATAAGGATATCAGTTTTTAATTTTATAAACATATTCATTATAGATTTGTAAAATGGTCAAGATAATTGAGTCACAATGTTGGGAAGTTGATTCACTTGAATTTTATATTGATTAAAAGAAATTCACAATATTTACAATATCTGCACTCTGAAGTAGTCACCAAAGAGAAATGGAATTCATATCTTCTCTCAGTTAATGAAGGAACATGTTCATAAATAATCATTATACTGTAAGAGATGCTATTGCAAAAGACTGTATGAATGGTATGAAGCAAAGATAAAATAATGGTCATTTGTTTCTACAAGAGAAGGTAGATAAGGAAAAGGGGTCATGTTTAATCTGGCGCTTGAAGTAACTGGAATTTGCAAGCTGGGCAAGGTAGAAACTGACATTCGATGTTCACGGTAAAGAAAGAGCAATGATTTGTCCTAGTCCCAACTCTAAAACTGTTCTATGGAATCTGACAAAAGAAATGCTGATAATCGTTTTTGTTTTTCTCATAGGGCACTGGAATTGGCCATAAAATACAAAACACATGTCGACACAGTTCTCGCATACCGTCAGAAGTTTCTGGCAACATTTGGTAAACAGGAAACGAATAAACGATATTTGCAGTATGCAGAAGGTGTAAGTGTTATACCCTATCTTGCATTTGCTGTGTAAATATATGAATGTTTATTGTTAATTGTACCAAGAAGAATGGTTCATACCATAATCTCTAGAAGAATTTTTTATCTTGTTATGGCATAGACTTATTTTGATTTTATGATTATAATACTAATTTTTTCTCTGAAATTTCATAGCCAGGATTAACTCAGAATATTCACTGTGCATTAAAGTTGGATACTAATTATTGTAGATAATTAATATAGATGGCTGAGATTAAAAAGCTTGCAACTCCTGGATTTGGTATTCTTCCAATTTTCCGTTTTACTCCTTGAAAAATATGAAAGCACAGAGGACATTGGCCAGAAAATGCGTAGTTTGTCACCATAGCATACCAGGGCACTTGCTTGTGCCTGAGTAGGTTGACTAAGTAGAATAGTTGAATACAATAAGCAATAGAATAAAAGCAGAAGAGATTTACATAGCTGCATAATCAGAACAACATGGGTGTCATTGGTGTTTTTATTTTCAGACTGTGTAGAACACTTTGACTCTATAGCATTTGTTCTGTTTTCCTACTTTTTTGTTCATGCATGTCATTGGACATTAAATAAAATCATAAAGCAGTGCTCTAAGAAGGAAATATTTTCTATTTACCTTTTGGGATATGTACAGATCTTACTGATCTTAGGGTTTCATGTAGGTCTGTAACCCAGTCGTGGTCTGTCATCCACACTTACTCTCTTATTGCCAAAATTATGATTATATTATGAATATATTATTATGATTATAAAACCCCTTTATTTCAGAAGTAAGAATAGAATGGAGAATGCCATTTTAAAATAACACCGAGATGGGCCCGGCACGATGGTGTAGTGGTTAAAGCCCTCGCCTTGCATGCTCTGGGATCCCATAAAGTAGCCGATTCTAATCCCGGCAGCCCTGCTTCCCATCCAGCTCCCTGCTTGTAGCCTGGGAAAGCAGTCGAGGATGGCCCAAAGCCTTGGGACCCTGCACCCACATGGGATACTTGGAAGAGCTCCTGGCTCCTGGCTTTGGATCGACGCAGCTCCAGCCATTGTGGTCACTTGGGGAGTGAACCATTGGACAGAAGATCTTCCTCTCTGTCTTTCCTCCTCTCTGTGTATCCATCTTTCCAATAAAAAATAAATCAATCTTTAAAAAAAATAAATAAAATAACACTGAGAAATTTCTTGTAGGTATTTGGTGAATGCTGGTGGGTTCACAGTGTCTAATATGTGAAAGTTTGTAACAATGGAATCTAACAGTAAGAGAAGCTTGATATGATTCATGTTTGTGAGCACTAATATGTTATTTGGGTATTTAACATATAGAAATCTGGGATTTGTTCACGATGTGTTGTCTTCCAAGAACTGTTATTTAGAGTCATTATACATTTTTCAAAAAAGATTTATTTATTTTTATTAGAAAGGCAGATTACAGAGAAGAGATGGAAAGAAACATCTTCCATTCACTGGTTCATTTGCTAATGGCAACCATGGCCAAGTAGTTAAACCTATCTGAAGCCGGGAGCCAAGTTCCTTTTCTGGGTCTCCCACATGGGTGCATGGTCCCAAGGTTTTATGCTTTGCTAGGCCATTAGCAGGGAGCTGGATGGGAAGAGGAGTAGCCAGCTGAGCCATCACACCAGCTCATGCATCATTGTACTTAACCTACAATGGTGTTCAGTAAATACTTGTAAATTACATTGTAAGTTTGGTAAATAAAAATCACTCAAGGAATACATGAAGTCTTTTGGATGTGTACTCTGAAAAAAGAAAAGCAGAAGTCCAGAAAATTCTTAGAATATTTTTCTAGAGGAAAAAATATCAAATCCAAAGAATTTGAAAAGACATTGAAATTTTTAAAGATGTATTTGTTACTTTTATTTGAAAGCCATATTTCCAGAGAGGAGAATCTTCCATCCACTTGTTCACTCTCCAAATAGCCATGACAACTGGAGCCGAGCGTCTCCGAAGCCAGGAGCCAGGTCTTTCCTTCACATGGGTGCAGAGGCCAAAGTACTTGGGCCATCATCTGCTGCTTTCCTAGGTCTTAAGCAGGGAGGTGGATTAGAAATGGAACAGATAGGACGTGAACTGATGGCCATGTAGGATGCTGCCACTGCATGTGGAAGATTAGCCTGTTACGCTACTGCACCTGTCCCAGAGGGTATTGGATTTTAAGAAGATCCAGAAGAGTGTCAGCATTGCTACTACTTAAACTGCACATTTGCAGGTCTTAAAATAGTGAGGTCATGTTAGGTAGTAACTCATTTGCTGAGAAATTGCTTCCTGTTAAAAATTATATCTTTGAAGGACTATACTATTGTAATGACATGGGGAAATCAGTGGGCAGTGGCTGGGCTGTGATTTGGGGAGCAGGGAAGGGAGATCCTGGGCCCTATAGAACCATATCATGGACTATTACAACAAATAAAAACAAGAAGAAAAAATGTGAAAGGCAGGGAGATAGACAGCTATCCCATTCGCTACCCCAAAGTGCCCACAGCAGCGGGGTGGGCCAGGCTGCTACCCCAAAGTGCCCACAGCAGCGAGGTGGGCCAGACTGAAGCCAGGACCCCAGAGCTCACTTTGGGTCTTGCATATGGGTAGAAGGCGCCCAAATAGCTGAGCTATTGCCTGCTGCTCCCCAGGTGTGTGCATCAGCAGACAGCTAGCATCCCATCATGCCCCTCTCTGGGAGTGCACACTGCTTTGCTCCTCATCTGCTGTCTTACTGTAAGCTTTTCAGACACTGACTTCTACAATCACTATGTTTGGAGTGTGAGAAGTCCCGCCAAGCTGACTGAGAACAGTGCAGCCCCCTATCTCGTCTGGTACTCACTGTCTCCCTTTCCTATCTTCAAAACCTTACCACTTTGAAGACAGTACATTTTCTTTCATTTTGTTTATTGTTTGCATCTCCTACTATTGTCCGTCTTTGTTATGGTCTCTCCATAAAGTCAAGGAGTTTTCTTTTGGTTACTGCTGAATCTTTGTGCCTGGGATAATCCTTACACATATTAAGCATGAAATATTTGTTGGATAAATAATTGAACCATATGATATTTAGGATAAAGGTTGAAAACAGCTGATGGTGGCTTTAGTTAAAAGTTCTCTTTAAAAAAATTTAACTATATCAATGGTGAAGTTAAAGAGATAGAGATACACACACATGGGATTGGGGAAGGAAGAGGGAGAAATGTTTCACCCTCTGATTCATTTCCCAAATGCCTGCCATGGCTAGGTTTGGGCCAGGGTAAAATCAGGAGCGTGGAAGCTCCACCCAGGTCTCCCACCTGGTGGCAAGAACCTGAGCACCCAGGCCAACTCTCACTGCCCTCCCAGGTATGTCAGCTGGGTTCTGCACTGGGAGCTGAGCAACCAGAACCCATATGAGATGCTGGCATTCCAGGCAGGAGTTTAATCTTTTACACTACAACCCCAACCCCTTTAAATGATAGTGTGTAGTGTGAAGAGTAGAGTCCCAGAGGAGATGAGAGAAAGGCACGGCCAATGAACCAGTGAGGAGAAGGAAATTGAAGATGTCATAAACGAGCTGTGAAGATGACTCAGGGATGTATGTGAAGAATTTGAGTTGAGACAGAAGGGAAAGAGATAAACATGGTACATATATAAGCAAGTCTGAGTGCAAAGAAGGAAAATGAAGGGAATTCACACTTAATGGCCTTCGCAGTCTCTTGATTTGGGATGGTTTCAAGTTACAATTTTTTTTTATCTTTATGTTTATCTGAAAGTAATACACACTCAGTAGAAACTGTGCTTTCCATTTTGATGTTTTTCTGGGATAATAGCAGATAGGACAATAGTCTCATGGTATTGGGTCTTGGCAGTGAACTGCAAGTTCAGATCAACCTCTTGATCATGAGGGCATACTACCGGCGGTGTACTCCTATGCATGGATTTCAACATTCTTTGTACCAAAATAACTTCTCTGGTAATTCCATTTTCCTGAATACCTTTATATCATGTTTCTAAGCCGTTCTGTTTGCTAGGCTAGTTGTATGAGAAATTTGTTTTTTACTTAGGATATTTTCAACTTACAATGGATTGATTGGGACGTAATTTCATCCTAAGTCAAGGAACATCTATACATTCTTTGTGAAATAGGAAGCTGATTTTCAGCTGAGAGTAGAGAGATGGGGTAAAGGCTGTGGAGCCTTTTCGTGTAACTTTAAAATTGTTCCTAGTTGTGGGCCTAGCCTGGTAGTTTAGTGGCTAGAGTCCTCACCTTGCATGCACTGGGATCCCATATGGGCACTGGTTCATGTCCCAGCTGCTCCACTTCCCTTCCAGCTGCTGGCTTGTGGCCTGGGAAAGCAGTAGAAGGTGGCCCATGGTCTTGGAACCCTCACCTGCATGAGAGACCCAGCAGAGACTCCTGGATCTTGGTTTCAGGTTGGCTCAGCTATTGCTGCTACTTGGGGAGTAAACCAACGGGTGGAAGATCTTCCTCTCCATTTCTCCTTCTCTCTGTAAATCTGACTTTCCAATAAAAATAAATAAAATCTTTTTTAAAAATTGCTGCTATAATAGTAAGAATTGACTGGGGATTAGAATAAGGGCCAAGTCCCTGTAATAGAAAAGGATAGGCTTTAATGTAGAAGTTATCTGATAGTTATCAGAGAACATCTTACCTAATGCTATTAAAATTATTCTGAAGCAAAATCTAGATTATTTGAAGAACACTTGTAAAATTTGATAAATGCCAAGATGAAAGCATAACATTTATTTTCAGTAGGATGGCTATCAGCTGATACTCCTGTTTGTTTTATTACAAGTAAATACATCCTTTACTTGACAGACATCCGAGTGGCAGTTGTTCAGTTTATCATTGGTATACGGTTTCATTGTGATTTTAAGAAACATGTAAATCAATTTAAATCAGGAAGAAGGCCAAGATATTCATCAAGTTCTGTGTTCCTCTTAATAAGTGTTTTGTTTGACATGGAAGTGAGTGTGTTGTCATTTAAAAAATGCCAAGTTTTGACCCGATTGAAAAAAATGAGTCCTTCACATAATTTAACATTTGCTGTGTTTCTCAGTGCAGTGTTACTTGCATCCTAGGACAGACATTTATCTTCTAGAGTAAAAGAAATTCTTCTGTAATATTTTAATCAGATTTACTACTCACTTATAACTCCCATGCATGGAAGTGGAAACCTTTGGATATCTGAGTCAGTCATGGGGCTTTATGTGTTAATCTTTGTAAATAAGAGTTGGTTTAATCCAGGATCCGAGTTGTCCATTGTCTTGCCTCTGAAAGGGGACACACATGTTCTAAATTACGATCTTCAAACTTTGTTAAGTGTGTCTAATTAAATTACTCATGGAACTTAAGGCAAATTCCATTCCTAACATCAAATCTCATGGCTTAATACGTAGAGTGGGGCCAGGGTGCACAGGCTGCATTATATAGAAGAGAAACAAATACAAGTATGTTAGTAATTTTCAGTTACTCTTTTATGTGTCTCCCTTTGATTTCTCTAGTACATGTTCATCATTGTCTTTTTAAAAAAATATTTGTTATTTTTATTGGAAAGGCAGAGTTATACAGAAGTAAGGAGAGAGAAAGAGAACTTCCATCCATTGGTTCATTCCCCAAATGACGCCAGCAGCCAGCAGCTGGGCTGATCTGAAGCCAGGAGCTTTCTATGCATCTCCCACTTGAGTGCAGGGACCCAAGGCCTTGGGCCAGCCTCTGCTACTTTGCTAGGTCTTAAGCAGGGAGCTAGTTTGGAAATGGAGCAACTGAGACTTTAACCAGCACCCATATGGGATGTCAGTGTCACAGACAGGCTTAGACTGCTACACCACTGGGCCATCCCCCATTATTTGTTTTTCCAAGATTTATTTTATTGGGGCTGGAAAGGCTCAATTGGCTGGTCTTCTCGCTGCAAGCATCAGCATCCCATATTGGTGCTGGTTCATGTCCCAGCTTCTCCACTTCCTATCTAGCTCCCTGCTTGTGGCCCAGGAGAAGCCAGTGGAGGATGGCCCAAAGCCTTGGGTCCCTGTACCTGCATCAGGTATCCAGAGGAGGCTCTTGTCTCCTGGTTTAGTATTATCTCATGTTTGGCTGCTGCAACCATTTGGAGAATGAACCAGAAGGGTGGAAGATTTATTTCTGTTTCTCCTTCTCTATATAAATCTTCCTTTCTAATAAAAATAAATAAATCTTTTAAAAATATTTATTCAAAAACTAGAGATAAATCTTTTAAAAATATTTATTCAAAAACTAGAGAGACAGAGACCAACAGATCTTGTGTCCATTGGTTCATTTCCCAAAGGGATGTAATGGCTGGAGCTGGGCCAGGCTGACCCAGGAGCCTGGAACTCCATCCCTGGGTCTCCCAAGTGTTTGGGTTGTCTTCCACTGCTTTCCTGTGCATATTAACAGGGAGCTACTGAAACCAGCACTCCAATATGGGATTCTGGCATCACAGCTGATGGCTTAACCACAGTGCTAGCCCCTTCAGTATTGTCCTAATCACTATGGTGTGTTTAGGATTATTGCAAAAATGCGCTTTTGCAGAATATGCTCAGCGGAAATTAATACTTCCCTATTTTTCCTCATTATTGCTTGTCTCAGGAATAGTCAACATATGACATGAAGACCTGGTCTATTTTAAGCATGGCTTGGTGGACAGGGCCACTTTTTTTTTCTGTTGTTTGGAACAGTCTGTCTTCTCTCCCACATTGTGCCTGAGCATTTGTTCAGAATCCTAAGGCTCCACGGGACTACTTGACTGAGCCTTTTGTAAACAACTGCAACTGGATTTTTATCTTTAAAAAAAAGATTTATGTATCCATTTGAAAGGCAGAGTTAGAGAGAGAAAGAGTGTTCACTCCTAGATGGCCACAATGTCTAGGCTGAACTGGGCCAGAGCTGGCAGGCAGGAGCTTCCTCTGTGTCTCCCATGTGTGTGGCAGAGACTCAAATACTTGGGGCATCTTGCATGGCTTTCCCAGGTGTATTGGCGTGGAACTGCATCAGAAGTGAAACAAAAGGGGCTGGAATACTGGCATTGCAGGCAGCAGCTTTACTTGCTGTATAACAATGCTGGCTGCAAGATTTTGGTCTTTGGAGTCGTAAGGACTATCTTGCTACTTGTTAATATGATGAATAATTCTGTTTATTCTTATCATGAAACATGTTTCATGGTTTTTAGTAGTCTTTCTTTAAAAAAAAAATAATACTTTCATGTATTTGAAAGTAAACGGGGAGGGGGGAGAGAAAAAAAAATCTTCCACAGTTGCCAAGTGCCCACAGTAGCCATGGCTGGGTTAGACCAAAGTGAAAGCCTGGAACTGGGTCCAGGTCTCCCAAATGAGTGTCACGGATGAGAGTGCTTGAGACATCACCTGCTGCCTCCCAGGATGAGCATTAGTGGGAAGCAGGAATTTGAAGTGCAGCTGGCACTCAGACTCAGACACTCAGAGCTGGGGTTGGGGCCTTCCAAGTAGCGGCTTGACCGTGGTACCAAAGGCCAGAGCTGCAATGCCGAACACCCACGCCCTCTCCTTGCTAACTTCTTATATCCACATTTTCACTAATGTTTTGGAAGTCATAGGTTTTATTTATCTACTGTTGGTTACCCTGAGTTAGAAACAAATATCTTGTAATATGTGACCATGTTATTTTTTTCTATTGCAGCTCCTAATAGATTGGGACAAAATCAAAGCCAAAATTGAGCTAGAAATTACCAAAGAGCGGGAGCGATCATCGCAGGCCAGCAAGGCTGTGGGTCTGAAGCACTAACTGCCATGACAACTTCAAGACGTTTTGCCTGTTAAAATTTGTTCTGGTTAACCAAAGATAACATATTTTTATTGCTAAAGTCATAATTTAAAGTTATAATCTGTAAATAAGTATAAGTGCTTGTTGTATATTTAATACTGAAAGAACATTAATAAAGATTAAACAATAGTTCATGCAATTTCATCATTTATATTTTTCTATTCCAATAATTAGCAAAACACGACTATATACACGTAATACACTTGTGTAGTGTTTATATGCAGTTTTTTTCCATTTCTTTTTTTTCACTTTAAAATCATTAGTATCATTTTTTGATACAGTTCCCTAGGCCCTGGGATTTCTCTGACCCCTTCTCCCACTGAGTTTCCCCTATATTATTACAATAGTATCATTCTTCACAAACAGTCATAAGTTTACCATTGCGGGCATGGACAATGGCAGAGTCCAAATCCCATTGTCAAGATATAGTCAACAGTTTCATTGGGAGTTCATCTCTGATCTGGAAGTAGAGATGCATACTGCATTCTATCCTCACATCTGAATATGAAAATCTCCATTACAGTTACTATACATCCCCTTAAATGAAAAGCCACAAAGCAATTATCAACAACAGGAAGAATTATAGAAATTTATAACACCATGAAGTTGAACAGCATGCTACTGGATGTAATAGCCTCCATTACACAGTTACTATACATCCCCTTAAATGAGAAGCCTCAAAATCAGTAATAGGAAGAAAAAGAATCTACAACACCATGAAGTTAACTAACATACTGCTGAATGACTAATGTGTCGCTGAAGAAATGAAAATCCAGAACCTTCTTGAAGAAATGATGCCACTTTGTGATCAATGAATCACTGAAGAACTCAATGTGAAAAAAAAATGCTTTGAAGAAATGAAACTAAAAGACATCAAAATCCATGATATAATTTCTTCTGATGTTTGTTGTAAGATGTGTCTCCCATAGGCAACAAATAGATGGGTTTAGTTTTCTAAATCCAGTCTACTAGTCTGACACATTTGACTGGTGAGTTTAACCCATTTACATCCAGGGTTATAAAAATAGGTGGTAATTTGTTCTTGTCATTTTAGCAATGGGTTGTTCATTGATGTAGTCTTCTGTTGTTATTTTACTGAGATGTTCTTCACATTTGCCTTTGGTTTTGGTAGGTGCTATTCCTTTTCTCTGCCAAAAGAACATCTTTTTTTTTTTATTGTTGTAAAATAATTACAATGGAAATAATAATAGATAGATACTAGATACATAGATGTTAGATCATTGACAGATGACTTACACACAGATCACTGCATACATTATTCTTTGTATATTCTGGAGATCAGCCCTCTATCACCTACGTAGTGCGCAAAGATCTCCCATTCTGTGGGCTGCTTTTTTACTTTATTGATTGTTTCCCTTGCTGTACAGAAGCTTCTTAGTTTGATGAGGTCCCATTTGTTTATTCTGGTCTTGATTTCTATTGCTTTTGGAGTCTTTTAGGAAGTAGGGACCTACCCCTAGATCTTGCAGAGTATTTCCAACATTTTCTTCCAAAAGTTTAAAGGTTTCTGGATGTAGGTTTAGATCTTTTATCCATTTAGATCTGATCTTGGTGTATGGTGAGAGATGTGGGTCTATCTTTTTGTTTCTACAGGCTATCAACCAGTTGTCCCAACAGCATTTATTGAACAGACCTTCCCATTTGCCAGGATTATCGTTTGTCCCAAAAGAACATCTTTAACTATCATTTGTATGCCAGGTCTGCAAGTGGAAAGGCCTTTAAGCTTTTCTTTACTGTTGAAGAATTTTATTTCATTTTCAAAGACAAAGGAAAGTTTTGCTGGGTACATTATCCTAGGCTGACAGTTTTTTCCTTTTAGAATCTGGAATATGCCACTCCATTCACTTCTAGCCTGTAGAGTTTCCTATGAGAGGTCAGCTGTGAATTGCCATTCCTCTATATGCCATTTGACTTTTTTCCTATGCACATTTAAGGATCTTTTCCTTATATTCGATTGGAGAGAGCTTGATTATCATGTGTTGTGGTGAAGATCACTTTTGATCAACCCTGTTGGGAGTTCTATGACCCCCCTGGATGTTGTTTCCCAACTTTTTCTCTGGATTAGGAAAATTTGCCCTTATTATTTCATTGAATACACCTTTAATCTCAGCTTCTCTTTCTGCATCTTCTATGACTCCCATAACCCTTATATTTGGCCTTTTAATATTGTATCTTATTTCTTGAATACTTTCCTTAGCTTGACTCAGCTCTGCTTCCAGCTTTTTGATTGTTTCCCCCTGGTGACAGGAAATACCTTCCAATTCAGAGATTCTTTCTTCTGCTTCATTCATTCCATTACTGAGACTTTGCACTGAATTTTTAGTTTGCTCCGTTGCATACTTCATTCCCAGTAATTCGGCTTAATTTTGTTTCAGTGTTGCTATTTCCTGTGTGACATACTCCTTAAATTGCTTGAACTCCTGTATGTGCTTCTCATTGTTGATCAGAAGCTTTTTTTTAAAATATATATTTATTTTTATTGGAAAGGCAGATGTACAGAGAGGAGGAGAGACAGAGGAAGGTCTTACGTCCATTGATTCACTCCCCAGGTGGCCGCAACAGCAGGAGTGGAGCTGGTCTGAATCTAGGAGCCAGGAGCTCCTTACGAGTCTCCCGTGTTGGTGCAGGGTCCTGAAGCTTTGGGCTTTCTCAGGTTGCAAACCGGGAACTAGCTGGGAAGCAGGGCTGCTGGGATGTGAACTGGTACCCATATGGGACCCCAGCGGATACAAGGTGAGGACTTTAGCCACTAGGCTATTGCGCTGGGTCCTTAATAGAGTTTTAATCACTATGCCAAGCATTTGCTTGTGTAAACATCATATTGATATTGGAATTCATTGTGCAATAATTTCAGAAATGATCTTACAGTGTGCGCAATTCTTTGGGGTTGTAGGAGAGCTTTTACTCCTTGAATGAAGGCAAAATGAGGCCATTTCACAGTTTGTTACCAATGTTGGGATGCATCTCCACACATTCCCTGCTCGATCAGAAGCTTTATAATGAGTTTTCTATCCTCCATTTTCTTGATGTGTTCCTTGGTTATCTCTGAGGTTAGCAAAGGCTTTTGCTCTTTTGCAGGAGAATCTTCAATAATATTCATTGTGCTTCTGTCTCTTCTTTTGCTCTTGGTCATTGTACTTCTGGTTAGCAGATTCTTCTCTTTAGGGCAGGTTTCTAAGCTGTGTTACCCACAGATCTTATTTTATTTATTGTGGTTGGTGCACAGTTCTTTGTTTGCAGTCAGTTGTGCCACTCCCTGCAGCATGTGGTGACCAGTACAATGCACTGAGCTCATTAAGTTTGCTCCCAGCTCTGCACATGTGCAGCTCATTGTTGTCCCTGTAGTCTCAAAGCTTTTGCCACAAAATGTGGCAAGGCCTTTGTACAAAATGGCGCGTGATGAGCCACTTGTGGAGTTCTTGATCTACTGGCCATTAGGTTATGAGTTTTGAACTTCCCTGTGACCCAGCAGTCTGGCCACTGGGTGTATATCCAAAGAAAGTGAAATCAGCATGTCAATAAGACATCAATATTCATATGTATTGTAGTTGTACTTATAATAGCTATTATCTGGAATCTACTTAAGTGTCATCAACAGAATAAAGAAAATGCGGTGTATATACACATGAGAATATTCTGTAGCCATAAAGAAAAATGAGATTCCGTCATTTGCAGTGGCATGAATGGAAAAGGGGTATTATTGAAGTGATATAAGTCAGGCACAGGAAGATAAATGCTGCGTATTCACCCTTATTTAGAGAAGGAAACGTTATCTCAAAGAAATGCATAATAGAGTAATGGTTACCAGAGCCTGAAAAATATGTGATGGAAAGAGAGATGGAGAGAGGGTAATTAATAGATGTAGAGGTGCAGTTAGGTAGAGGAAGTAACTTCAGTGTTCCGTGAGGCATGAGGATAGGAATGGATAGCAGGCATTAATTATTTCAAAATAGCTAGTGGAATTTGGAATGTTCCCAGCACAAAGAAATCAGGTATGTCTGAGATGACAGACATCTCAGTTACCCAATGTAATCATTAGATTATAAACATGGATTGTAATGCTCCATTTTGCACCATAAATGTTTAATTACTATGTATAATTAAAATATATGCACATGTATAATTTTGAATAACATGACAAATGAGGTCAACTTTGCCATGTATATTCCACCACAATAAAAGAGCAGCAGACATGTTTGTGTTTTAACCATTTTGATAGTACAATTCAGCTTTGCCACTCCTTGGAGTTACCATCAGATCTGACAAGTCCAATAATCAGTTCCTTTCTGCACATGCCACCTGCAGGTAGCATCAGTCCACGTGAAATCCTCGGGCCACCTGCACTCTGGCTCGCACTACTGGGGGCTCCTGTGGCCACTCCTCAGGTTTTATGATATGCTGGAATGATTCGTGGAACTCACTAAGACACTTTACAATTATAATTTTACTGAAAGCACACAGGTCAGACACAGGAAAAGAGATGTATAGGACAAATTTTCATAGAGTGCAGAGCAGTAGAGGGGACACAGTTGAGCTCTTGTCTCATCTCAACAATTGTGCTAGTCCAGCAAGTACCTCTCCTTTAGTCCATTCCGTATAGAACAGAATTACATAAATATAGAATTAGTGGGCTATTTCTATCTGAAGAAATGTGTGATGAGTTTTGACAGATGGAATGTTGTGTTTTACATGTCATGTAAAAAATGTTGAGATTTATTTTCACTCTGAAGCTATTGGGAAGTGAGGCCTTTAAAAGCTGTGTGTAGATCCTTCATGAATTGGTAACAATGCTGTTACCATTGGAATGGGTACATTGTAAATGCAAGCACACATGCATGGGTTTTCACTTTATCACAAATACATTAACACGGACATCGTGTGCTGATGCTGCAGCAAGAAGGCCCTTGATATGGTGCTTTTCATGATGCAGAAATAGGATTAGTAGATTTATTTTCTTTATAAATTACCCATTCTGCAGTTGGTTATTGCAGCAGAAAATGGACTAAGACATGAGCTAAGGTCATAGATCACTCCATTAGGCATCTGACATAACGATGGAAAAAGCAGAGTTGCAGTTTCTTTCTTAGAACTCATCCCTGTTTCCAGCAGAGGCAGTCGCAGACTTGGTCTTGGAATCATTGCATCAGGTAGGAAGAGGAAAGTTGAGAAAATGTGGAAAGGAAAGGAAAAGTATAGTCATATCAGCTTCCATCCCAGTGGGAAGAACGTCATAGTTTACCAGTATTCTCACCTCAGCCCTCCACCAGATCTGCCACAAAAGCCCAGGGCGCCCCAATGCATCACGTCGCTTGGCCCACACTCAGGAGGGCATGTGTAGGACACGTCACATCTTCTCCCATTTTTGACAACCAATATTCCAGCTGCAGTTACAATTTTCTTTCACGCTATTCCTCAAGGAGGATGAGTCACTGCCCGGTTTTAGATATTATGGACTATAGAGTGATTTTCCTTGTTTGAAGAAATAGTTTTAGGCATCAGAAAACAATGCAGTATCATCTCTTCGGGTTCTTTTTGTTTGAAGATTGGCTTGAAAGAAGAATAGCAGGGAAGAAAAAAGGACTGCATCAGCCAAGGCCAGGAGCTGAGAGCTCCCCTGTCACCCGTGCTGCTGGCAGCGACGTCATCCGACACCTTCTCATGCACAGGAGCATGAAGCCGGGACTCAGAACCGACCACTGCGACAGGGCTATGATGCCCATCCCACTCTGAACATTTGTGTCTGTTCCTGAGAATACAGTGTTATCCAGAGTGTCTATGCCTGTCAGCACCCAGGATGGCTGGCATCAACCCACCTTGCCAGCTTTGATTAAGATTTCCCTTCCAGGAATGCTGTCCCATCAAGCTGCTCTCTCTTATTGACAGGTAGAAGTTTTTATTAGCATTTTATTGGCATTTAGAGGATGCCAGAGGAACATCTATATTCTGCCCTACTTTGCATTGCTGCAGCTCCCCAAACTCATTCTTGTTACCAATCCAGCTGATGGTCAGTGGAACACACTGGAATGTCTGCTGCTTGATTCAATCACTTTCTGATGCTGGAAGGAAATCCTCCTGATGGACTACTGTCTCAAGAACTGATCCATATCAGCCTTCTAGTTTCTACTTTCTATGGTGTACAATGGATATTCTCATTTAGCATATTCATTGATTACATTAAAGGACAGATTTACAGTGCCTCTGATTCTACTATGTCAGGTACTGGAGTTATCTTCCAGTCTTTCACCACAATATACTCAGGTGAAATAGTGACAGTCACTTATATTCGCTTTCTTCAATATATATCCTTTTGTCTAAATATTCACCTTAATCCTGTTAACTCTGATTTCTGTTTGCCTCAGTCTCTGGCCTCCACTAGGACTTCACAAAGAGGCTTTGGTTATTACAGTGTCAGGGTGTCCCAGAAACTTCTCTCCAGCCTGAGCGTTTTACTTGTTCGCATCCAGGTTTTTGGTCCTTAGAGCATGTTTGATTCTAGGGAATCTGGCCCTTTGGACGATGCTTTCATTGACTGATCTATTGCTTCAGGCAATTGTAGGATGAGCTTGTCATACTCTGCTTTTTTGAGTTTAAAAATTTCTCTGAATTGAGATAAATACAGTAGACTTTGAGAGATTTTTAACACTGAAGGACAAGCAGGAGTTCCCATTAGTCTAGTCAGCCATCTATGCTGCTGTGTTAAGACCTTCGTTTCAACTCCATGTCATGTTATCAGTCTTGTTGCTAAATAACCATCCAAAGATTTCCACCCTCCTAAAATGCATCCTTTGAGCTTTGCATCCGCTGTTCCTCACTTTCTTGTTAAATAATGTCCTTGGTGTCTGTAAGTCTCACACGAGAAAGCCAGAGCCTGTTGCAGAGTGCGAGAGTGATCACGCCAGACAAGTCTAGGATATATTAAGGCATCTTAATTAACCAAGCTTGGCAATGGCAGTGCTCACTAGAAATTAGCAATTGACAACTCACTGTGGCAATCCAGTCTAAATTAAAACCCTGAGAGGAACAAATGGTCATTATGAAATCTGGCTGTTAAACTGAAAACCCATGTTCCAGCTTCCGCAGCAACATTTATTATCCAAAGACATGCAGTGAACATCTTACAAAGACACAAACATTCAGGTTTTCCTTGCTTCTCTGTCCACACCCCATTCCTACTAGGCTTCACCCCTCCTGCAACTCTTGAAAGTATACAAATTAGAAAAACGAAGCATCTTAGCATGCTTAAAGGCAACCTGTCCTCAAAGTCTGTCCACAGGAAGACAGAGAGCAAGCAGATACTGGGGAGGCCAAGAGTCACAGTGCAGGAAGCCCCTTCCTACCCTTGGCCTTTATGGGGGCTTGCGAAAGGAGTGGTTATGCAGCAAAGCAATACTGCCTCCTCTCACATTCCAGGTAATGATAGGTGAGTGTCATTTAATTTATAGGTGGGCAGAAAGGATGACATGGGTGGAGAAGGCATGGTTTCCAAGCTCGTGACCCTGAACCAGCTGCTAAGGCCATAACAGGAGCACAAATCCAGTAAGACTTCTCTGTCTGTTTTTGAATTCTACAGTAGTAGAGACACATGGGGGGTGGGCAATGAGAAAAGACTCCCCTGATCGAAGCATTTATCATGACTTGAGTAACAGATGCATGAATATCCTGACCTTTGTAAAGTCAGTTCCAGATAGTTTGTATGAAAGCCCACACAACTGCTTTCTTTAAGTTATTACAGCCAGAGTTTACACAAGGAATTAGGAAGGCTGCCTTTTGGTTAGCACACTTTTTATGGTGGCATAAGCTTTTATCCAGGCAGCCAGGTGGAGTATTCATTCTGGAATAGCCTGTGTCTGGATCATGTGTAGCCATCAGTGATTGCTGTGAATCTTCTGTCAACATGGAAACCACAGGAACTTCACACACCCTCACATTCCATTTTAATACAAAATTTCCCCGGACAGATAGTAACAATCCACAAAATCAGACACCTCCTTCACACTATCCCGACTGATGGCTATCCTTCCTTGCTTGTGTCCTCTCTCCACACAGAATATCTTTTTTGATGACCAGAAGACATCGAGGTACTTGTCGCTCCAGCATGATTTTCCCTTTTGGGGGTGGCTTGAAGCTAGTGGGCATAGGTCAGATGTAAATATCTGAGTTTGGTTCAGGGTTAATACACCTTCTAGCATTCTCTTTTACATTCATTTTAACTATTAAAAACCAGTAATAGCCACTTTCTTATTTTGCATTTATTTCCCTTTGCATTCTCTGCTGTTGGGCCTCCCAGTTTCACTGATGATTCTTAGCATCAAATTCCACAAATTAAAGGGTAAGTTTCCCCAACCAGACTGTTCTTACTTCAAATGTTAGCTCCAAAGGGGATTCCCTAGGCTACTAGTACTTTCTAAGTTGAGTACAAATTTGGAGGTTCCCACAACCCTTCCTTGTGTGTGAAAATTTATTATCATGACAATGAGAGGAAAATTGTGCTAGCAACACTGAAAGAGCTTTTGAAACAGGCCATTATGTATGATTTTAAGGGCTACCTAGAATATAAGTTTTGGCTGCTTACACTCCACTAACTGTAGACATCTGGATCACACTGCAGCAACCAAATGATTACTTTATGCTCAACATGCGTAACAAGAAGCTCGCACTTACAGATATCTCCATTCCTTTCTTACATTCTTTTCTTGTTGCCCCTGTTCCTTCTCAGGATTCAGTAGATCTTACAAACTCCCATTTTCCAGCTCTCCTAAAAAGATTCAGGGTTACCTGAATTTAAGCCTCCCAAATTGCAATCCCTAAGACTCCTAAATAAAGCTCTTTTACAGTTTCTGAGTTTGAATTCATTGACACTAGAATGTCACAGAACTCAGGCCATGTATACAACTTCAGTCTTATAAAGGATACAACATAGGTACAACCAAATGTGAGAAATGCGTTGGACAAGGTTTGGAGGTGGGTCAAAGACAGAGAAAAGGAAAGACAGACTGAGATTTTCCATCGACTGGCTCACTTTCCAAACACCATCCAGGTGTCTCCTATTGGTAGCAGAGATCCACACACTTGTGATGTAACTGCTATCCCAAAGTCTGCCTTCTTCCCACAATTAGATTTAGGACTTTTGAGTCCAAAGAAGGTCCAGAGAAGACTGATTATGGCAGAAAAGGCTTTTTATTGTAAATAAGACCACATGATATAGGGAAGTAAGGCTTCAGTCCACTCAAACAGTGGGTGTATGTGGCGGGAGGCAGGTGTGCTTTTTAAGTTACTTTTTGGGATAGGGTCATGTGGATGTCAGAATACCACAATGTCCATGATAGGATGGGCTCAAGTGTGCAGACAGCCTTGCCAGTGGTTGGTAACGGAAGCCAATGATTTATAACATGCATTTCTGTCAAGTTGACATGTGCCAGGAGCTGAGCGGAATATCAGAGAGTGAAACAACCTTACACTTCAGGGCCACCTTCTTGTGCCCAGTTCTAACAAGGTTTGAGAGGAACTATTTGTGTCCCGTAGTCTTAAGGGACCTTAACACTGTCCAATTTATATATTTTAAATTCTATCACAAAATACCCTTTCTAATCACATAGAAAGTACTTTGTCTTAACACTTAATTTTGTAATCCACATTCTTAATGTGCTAAAGGAAATATTTGGGGAAGGTTTTATTATAGGTGAGGAGACAATCAGGGAGCAGAGAATGAGCCAGAAGAAAAATGTCACCATAGCCTCTCCTCTGGGGTTGCCTCTAGCGCCACCTCCCGTGGCCAGCAACTCAAAATCACTTTTGTAGTGAAGCTGCCCTCTTGAACTGGTGTCCCCTCAAGATAGTCAATGTGGCTGCCCTGCAATGACCAATGGCTTGCCACAATATCATTATAATAAAAATACCATGAATGATGCTCCAGTTCCCTGACACCACAATCACATAACAATTCCTGGAAAGCAATACCCAACACACAATACACAATGCTCCCCGATCACCCTTATCATCTTCCCCTTTTACTCATTTTGATTTTCTCTAGTATCTTTTGCTCGGTGGCAAATGACTTTTGTGTCACATAATTACTGGCCCTTTGATAGCCTCTAATGAAGTCATTCTTGTTCTGGCTGCTTACAGATACCCTGTCCCTATGACTTGGCATGAGCTACTGTCTGGACACTTGCATCCCAGGGGATCCTGGTCTCAGCAGGCACTGTGCATAAGGTTTCAACTGAACTGATTTCTAAAATAGAGAATTTCAAAACATTTTAGAGCAGTTCAACAATTTGAATATTAGATAGTCTAAAAGTTCCCTTTCATAACCTACAGTGAATTTATTTTCCTTTTTAAAATGTTGACATTTTGAACAGAAAACACAGAGTGCAATGGAAATGATTGTAACACATTCTTTTTCTAGTAAGGTGAGTATGAAGTGGCTCTAAGCTTATATTCATTTTGGGAATATTGTCACCAAAGTAGAGCATTGAAAATGACTCACTCCAAGAACTTCCAGCCGCCTGTTGAGTGTTGGCAGGTTCCAGGCTGGGTTGGACTCATGCTTGGAGCTCCGATTCCAGCCACTGCAAGCATGTGCTGAGCTGTCCCCGGGTGGCTAGTGTACCATTTGGTGCCAGGCTGCACCTGATGGCCACCCGGTGGCAAATTCTGGGCTTTGGGAGGTATGAATTGCTGCCTAGGTACCTCTATGTTGAGCCCACGGAGCTTCCGGGTTGTGAATCAATCCTGAAGACTCCCAACGACAGAGTAACTTTTCCTTTGAAGGTAAGTGAGGGTACTGAGACCTGGTGGTTTGGAAGAGAGGGACAAGATGATCTTTATGAGTCAGACTGATATACCAGCCTCCTTTTAGTCCCGTGTAGAACTTGTTATCACAGAGCAATGCTGGCCACCATATACCAGTCCATGCAAAAGCTAAGACTGGGGGTTTGTCTAGCAGGGCCAGATCCTAGTACCTGACAGAATGTTGGAGCAGGAGATGGGTCACATTAGGCTTGGCCATGACCTTAACCAGTACACGAGAGAACCATTTCCAGGAGGGGGGTAGATTCTGTGGGGGATGTGTGGACCAAACCCTGTGAAAATATTAGTCCCACTGGTTAGCTCAAGTGTTGGGGTGGTGAGGGTTAAGCTAGGTGTGACCAAGGAGCCTGCCATCACTCACGGGTAAAGGAACCAACAACAGTCTGGGCTGGTCAAGGCAGTAGCACCTGAATGTGCATCCTAAATAGGGTGTGGGGTGTGCCGGGCTATAACGTTCACCAGCTCATACAAAGCCAAATGGAAGACCAGACTATGCTGGACACTGGCCTAACAAACCCGCTGGCATGTATGAGAACTGGGTCTGGGAGTGGGTCAAGTGGAGGAACTTGGGAAACTCCCCTGGTGGGTCATAACTCCCACTGGTGAACACATGCTCCAGGCTTGGGGGTCGGACAAGCTGAGCAAAGTAGCTCCAATGGCTGGCTAATGTGTGGGTTGGTAATGGAATGGGGTGGACCTGGCAGGGCCTAGCAGACCTTAGCCCACAAGCTAAAATAGAAATCAGGATGGAGCACAGGTCATGCTGAGCTAGGCTCTTACACCGACTGGTCTGCATGAGCCAGGGACGCTAGGCCACAGCATCTGAGGCAAAGGCCAAGACAGGTGAGGGGTTATGCCAAACTGGGTCAGAGCAACTACTGGCATGCACGTGATTTATGGCTGGGAACAGGCCTGGTTGGGGAGCTAGGGGACACCCTAGCTGGGTTGGGGTTCCCACTTGAGTGCAGGGGCCGGAGTGGGAGCTATGTTCTGGTCTGGATATGGCTGCAGTGTCCCTTGGCACAAATGTGGACTGGGACTGGACACACCAAGCCGGGCTAGACTCCAGCATCATCTGGTGCTCTAGAGGACCAGGGAAGATATAGGATGGACTAGGCGAGGTCTCTGCCCCTTCTGAGCCATGTGTGAGCTGTGTCTGGGAATGGACAAGCCTTGGCTGGGCTGCAACATCCAGCAGTAAGAACCAGAATGGGTTGAAGGATGCTTGGGTCCATGCAGTAGGTGTGGATGACATGAAGGTGTGAAGAGAACAGCTCCCCTGTTTGGCAGGGCCCAGGGGAGCTTCCAGCTGTTTGGCAAGGCCCGGCGGATGTCTCTCTGACCACCTTGACGCTGTTTAACCCACTGGTTGCATGGACACTCAAGCACCCCACTAAGAATTCTGAAATCTATTGAGGCATTGTTGTTTGCCCCTGTGAGATGGCTTTTGCAACCAATGTGAGCTTGAGAGTTAATGTCACTGATAATGTCTTGGTGAGTGGGCCTTTGACAGTTTACACACAGGAGCACAATTAAGCCCATTTCATTTTTGGACACCTTATTGGGTACTTAACCATTGCCTCAGAATTTGGTCCAGACATGTAGCACTCCTTCTGGGAAGGGGCTTGAAAATATCCTAAATATTCCTGCAAGTGATGGGCGTGAGAGCTGAAACTGGTATGGCAATAAATATAGTTATTGTTATCTCAAAGGCTAGCCTGTCTTTGCAATTTTTTTTTTTTGGAGCATAGAAAATGTAACTGTTTTAGCCACTTTTATAATTTTTAGCTAGAGGAATTAAGGATGCTTTTATTAAAGAAAAATGCTTTTGGGCCTGGCTGCGTGGTCTAGCGGCTAAAGTCCTCACCTTGAAAGCCCCGGGATCCCATAGGGGCGCCGGTTCTAATCCTGGCAGCTCCACTTCCCATCCAGCTCCCTGCTTGTGGCTTGGGAAAGCAGTCGAGGACAGCCCAATGCATTGGAACCCTGCACCCGCGTGGGAGACCCGAAAGAGGTTCCAGGTTCTCGGCTTCGGATCGGCGCGCATCGGCCCGTTGCGGCTCACTTGGGGAGTGAATCATCGGATGGAAGATCTTCCTCTCTGTCTCTCCTCCTCTGTGTATATCTGGCTGTAATAAAATGAATAAATCTTAAAAAACAAAGAAAAACAAAGAAAAAATGCTTTTGACTATTGTTTCATTGTTTATGGGGTTGTAGAGTCTATATATGTATGGGGATTTAACATTTGAAACTTTTGTTTTAGAATTTATATTTTTTCCCTTGTAACTTATTTTCCCATTAAATAATGGGTAAATTGTAGAAATAGAAATGTGGTAGGAATGTACTACTGATTAGCAGGTAATCGCATGTGCCTTGGCCTTGGAGTCCTGGCTGTTGCTCCATGGCTACTGTTGAAGAATGAATAATGGCTTGCTTTGAAGAATATGAATACAGTATTTTGCAGAATTATCTTTAGGGGCACCTGCTTAGCCCTGAAGTGCAGACGGAATGACCAAATGTCTGTACATGCCTCCTTAGTCTTGAAGTAAAAAATAGAACAATTAGTTGCTTGTGTAGAAGCTTGTGAGGTGTCTGAGTAAATAAAAAGGACAGCTTTTTCTTGAGCTGGTGTGAGAACGCGCCAAGTGACAGTGTCTGTGTCTTCCTTTATCGCTGACTCCAAGCACCCTTCTCAAGCTCCAAACTCGGCTGGAGCTGGACTCCAGCAGAAGGCCAGTCAGGAAAGGCCACTGTTCCTGCTGGGACAGGAGGTGGACCAAGTAGGGCTGGCTCATGGACCCACTGATATGTGCGAGATCTGGCATTGGAAGAGGTTCTAATAATGGAGGAGCTTGGGCAACTCCTCTGTCAGGACACAGTCCCTGTAGGTAAGTGCAAGAACCACAATAAGGAACAGCCCAGAACAGGCCAGGGAAAGGTATCACCAGCATACATTTGGCACAGGTCAAGGGCGGACCAGGCTGAACCAGTTCACATAAGCTGCTGATGATTCCAAGCACCAGAACAGTGTAGATTGGGCCAGGTGTGGTTGCGACACATACCAGTACACATTATAGCTGGGATAGGGTACATGCTGGGCTGGGCTAGACTGTAACCCTCACCAGCTGGAATTGGGGATGGGTTGGGGCAGGCTACAGCACCCACTAGCAAACGCAGAGGTGAGGTGGGCCATGCCAGTCTGGGCCGCAGCACCCAAATAGTAGGAACCAGGGAGGGAGGAGGTAAAGCTGGTAGGGGGAATGTGGAGGGTGCCCCTGCTGGAACACCTCACCCACTGGAGAGCATGAGTTGGGATGGGGGCAGACCAGATCAGGCAGGGCTACAACATCTGTGGGCCTCATGTGAGCCAGATCAGGGAAGAGCCAGGCTGGGTTGACTGTCCCTACTGGTACAAACATAAAACAGAATGGGTGAGGGTTGGCTGGGCTTTGCTGCAGCATCAGATGGCAGATGCTGGCACTGAGGCTAATTTTGTCAAGTTAAACAACAGAACCACCCAGAAAGTGAAAGTGCATGATTCTGTAGTAGGAGTGGCCTAGGAGGGAAATAGCGGGCACCTCCCTCTTGGGTTATCACTCCCACTGGAGAGTATGATAAACCAGGACTGGGGCAGAGGTGGCTGGACAGAATGGCACCCACCAGCATGTGTGTGGGCTAGATAGTGAGGTTGATTGGGCTGAGCTAGGCTTCGATGCCCAGTGACATGTATGAGATGAATGGGATGTGGAACAGGCTGGACTAGTCTGCTGTACATGCTGGCAAACACAGGAACCAGGGCAGGGCAGGCCTGGTGGGGGTTATTATGGATCACTCTGACTAAACTGCAGTTCCCACTGGTTTATGTGAGGGCTGAGTGTGTGCTGGGTAGAATCAGACTGGACTGCAAACACCCATTGGTTAAAGTAGAAGACAGGCCTGGAAACAGAACTGACCCAGCAATTGCAACCACGAGCTGATTGGGGGCGATGGACTGTGCAGGCCTTGTACTGGCAAGTACGCACAAGAATCTGGTCTGGGATCACCTCAGACAAAGTTTCTTTTGGGATCTCCCCAATCAAACTGCCGAACTCGGAACCCTAACCATGAAGAGAGGTACAGGTCCCATGGTCTGCCATGGAGCGAAAGTGTAAGAGCTGAGCCTCCTCAGAGGTTCAGACAGAGCAGTGGACACCATAACCAGGTGCACATGGAGGATATGGCAGTACATTGGAACCTGCAAAGGATACCTGGCACCACAACAGAGGACAGAACAAATCAATCAACTACCCCAGCCACATGTTGGCAGCGAAAAATTGGGCAAACGGAGACTCTAAGTTGGACTATGTCAATCAGTGGATTCTGCAGTGAGTTCATTGTGCTTGGAATGGTGAAGTTGGCGGCAATTCAGAACTGTTGAACTATCAAAACCACTTGAGCAAGACCCTTAGAGCATGCCCCACATCAGGGACTTGGGATGGGTGGGAGGCTGGGTGGAGCTTCTCCCTTTATCTCCCCCTTACTCCAGACAGAGGAAAAAAAAAACAGAAAAGAAAATAAAAAGAGGGCCCGGCGGTGTGGCCTAGCGGCTAAAGTCCTCGCCTTGAACGCCCAGGGATCCCATATGGGCGCCGGTTCTAATCCCGGCAGCTCCAGTTCCCATCCAGCTCCCTGCTTGTGGCCTGGGAAAGCAGTCAAGGACGGCCCAATGCATTGGGACCCTGCACCCGCGTGGGAGACCCGGAAGAGGTTCCTGGTTCCCGGCTTCGGATCGGCGCAGCACCCGCCCATTGCGGCTCACTTGGGGAGTGAATCATCGGACGGAAGATCTTCCTCTCTGTCTCTCCTCTTCTCTGTATATCTGACTTTGTAATAAAAATAAATCTTAAAAAAAAAAGAAAAGAAAAAGAAAGAAGGAAAATGACTCACTCCAGAGCAACATACCTATCTGAAGTGTATTCTCTTGTTCTCAAGTCAACTTTACTTCATGTATTCATCGACAAATGTATATTTCCACAAAAAAGTTAATAAACTAGAGTCTTCAAAGCATGACCTTCTCCCCAGCTGTAGACAATTGCCTAGGTTGCCTTGTACCTAGATATGCATTGCATTGCTGGGAGAAGAGCAGCCAGTAGCTGGTGTGCATTCTGAGCCTTGTAAATGCCAAGTGTGTGTTAACTATACCAGTGTGCCAGCATAGTTGTTTATCCATCTTTTTTTAAAGATATGTTGGGAAGGCAGTGAACACTGGGCCTGGACACACCTCCCTGGTCCTGCAGATTCATCGGGGTAGAGGTTTTTGAGGATGTATTAGAGTGGGAGCAGCTGAGGGTAAGTTTGAGAAGGAAGGAATGACTACTGGGGTCTTACAAGGACTCAGCCATTATACTTGCAAGTAGGTGAGGTAGCTGAGACAGAGTGGTTTAAAGGGGGAAAACTGGGTCAGGACGAGGCACCTGTCCATGTGGGAGACCAGGGCTGGGCTAAATAGTATTGCCTGCAACCCACTGGTGCACGCAAAAGCTGGAACTGAGGAGCATGCCTGGATGCGATAGGCTGCAGTACCTGTCCCCTAGGGTTGGAGCAGAGGATGGGCTACATCGGGCTGAGCTGCAGTACCCACCAGAACGTGAGGGAACTGCATCTGAGGGCAGATTATGTATGGGACTTGTGGGTTTGTCTCTGTGGGATTTCAGCACCCAGCAGTTTATGTGGAGAGCTGGAGGTGGTGATGGGCTGAGCCAGGCTGGGCTCTGACACTCACCTGACACTCATAGGAGCTGAGGCTAGCAGGCGGCCAGGCTAGGCCAGGCCACAACACCTGTTGGCACTTGCAAAGGTCAGTACTGATGGCAGATAATGCTAAGCAGTGTTGGCACACATAAGATTTAGTGCTGGAAGCAGACCTGGTAGGAAAATTTAGGGAACTTCCGACTAGGCTGCAGCTCCCACTGGGGAGCATAGTAGCCAGGGCAGGGGGCAGGTCACAGCAGGCTGGACTGCAGCACTCATTTGCATATTTATTGGCTATGTCAGGGGATGGTCCAGGTTGCAAGGGTTGGCTACACCTGGCTTGGCTAACTGCAACACTGGCTGTTGAGAGCCAGGCTGTAGGTAAGCCATGCCAGGCTGGGATGAAGCACATGCCAACACGTAGTATCCAGGTCTTGATGGGAGAACTTTGGGGACTCCCTTTTTGGGCTGCAACTCCCATTGATAAGTGGTAAGAAGTCGGGGCAGACAAGGCTGGGAAATCTGCAACACCCATTGGCATGCATGTGAGCTGGGTTTGGTGATGGGCCAGACTGGGATAGGCTCCACTATCTGCTGGCTGGCACTTGCAAGAGCCAGGATGGGTGTGGACAGGCTGGGATAGGGCATGGCACCTGCCCATTCATATGAGAGCTGGGTCTGGGGACAAGCTAGACTGGCCTAGGCCACAATAACCATCTGTGAATGCCAGGACTGGGGCAGGTAATGCCAGGCTGAGCCACACACCTGCAGGCACATGTGAGATCCAGAGCTGGTTCAAGGTCCTTGGGTTCTTGCACCTACATGGGATACCTGGATGAAGCTCTTGGTTCCTGGCTTCAGCATGAATCAACGCTGGCTCTTGTGGTAATCTATGCAGTGATCCAGTGGATGCAAGATCTCTTTCTGTCTCCTTCTCTGTAATTATGATTTTCAAATAAATAAATGAAATTCGAAATCAAATCAAAACTTGTAATTAAATGTTAACAAAATATCATTTTTGCACTTGTTTTCCATAACTGAAATCACTTTCCTCATTCTTGTGGATTACCCATACTTCAAACAGAAAAATCTGTTTATAGACCAAGTAACTATTGAATATTCTGTCAAATTTCCTGTATGGACTGGGGATTGTTGTCAGTCAAAGCTGTGTTAGTGCAGAGAACAGAGCAGCAATTCTGCCTTCTCAGGAAACTTACCTTCCAACGGAGGATATTTACAAATTCAACATTTCTACATTAATAGGTGGGAAGACTTAATAAGGTAACAGAAAGATGGCAGGGGTTGGGCGGCTATCATTTTAAGTAGACTGCAATGTGAAAATTGAGAAGGTCCTATCTGGAACAACCCAAGGAAATCATGCTCAATGTAAACTTCTGCCAGCTAACATAGAGAAAACCCATTAAATACAGCTATTAGATGAACTAATACTATCCCTATTTAGTTTAAGTGTGCTAATCTATTAATGTAATTCTGCCTGTTTTTGACATTAATAGGAATTTTAATATATAATATGACTTGCCTATGAATAGAAATCATTTACATAGCTATTATAATGTAAACATTGAATATTTATAAAATCACATTATAACTGTTCAGAGTCACAAATGCACATTTGAAACCCCTGAGTCAAAGCTGGTTAAGAATTTAAATGTCTTTAAGAAATACAGCACTTTCACATCTAGCTCCCTGTTTGTGGCCTGGGAAAGCAGGACGGCCCAAAGCCTTGGGACCCTGCACCCACATGTAGGAGATCCGGATGAAGCTCCTGGCTCCTGACTTTGGATTGGCACAGCTCCAGCCGTTGCAGCAATTGGGGAGTGAATCATCAGACGGAAGATCTTCCTCTCTGTCTTTCCTCCTCTCTGTATATCTAACTTTGCAATGAAAATAAAATAAATCTTAAAAAAGAAAGAAAAAGAAATACAGTGCTTCTTTGGAGCAGGCATTTGGCTCAGCAGTTAGGTTACTGCTCAGACACCTGCCTCCCACAGCAGAGCTCCAGGTTCCAGGCCCTGCCCTGCCCCTTTGCTTCCTGTTCATGCTGTGCCCTGGAAGCAGCACGTGACGGCTCAAGCAGTTCAGTGACGTGGACTGGGATCCGGGTTTCGGCCTGGCCCAGCCTACACTGTAAGTGGCAACATTAGGCGAATGAGCCAGGAGACAGGGAATCTCTGTCTTTGTCTCCTTCTTTCTGTCTCTGCCTTTCAAATAAAATGAAAGTAAATAAAAATGTGAAAATCTATATTTCTGCAGTACAGTCAGTCCATGAATTCTTACTCTAAGTGAAGATTAGGAAGAGCTTTCAAATGAATTCCAGTTGGATCAGTAGTGAAAGATTTCTTGGATTGTGAATTACGGAGATGAAATTGCAGATTTATTTGGGAGGAATCAGGGTAGAAATAACGCATATGTAGGATGGGCAAGGATAAAAAGCTAAATGTCCATTTCTCATCATGGAAAACTAGTGGACAATGCCAACAACTGGGGAAATAAAATACATGATATTTAGAGACATGGCAGTAAACACCAAAAGAATTGACTAAAAAGACTAAAGATGATGCTTCCGGTGAAGGGGAGCTGGAGGAGAAAGGAGCCAGTGTTGCTGTGGATCACAAGTCTTACACAACTATTTGCCAACTTAATTATGTACATATGTAATTTGATCAAAAACAAAAACTGATTCCTAACCAGTGGGTAGGAATGGGAGAAAATATGCAGCCATGTTCCTGGCAAAAGACCTCCACCTGTAGACGCTCCTAACTTACAATGGGGTGATATTCTGATAACTCCATTGTGAATGGTAAATATTGCTAAGTACAAAATGCACTTAACATACCTAACCTGCAAGCACCACTGCTTGGCAACGAGGTAGAGAGCTGGTTATTTGCCTTTGTGATCGCTCGGCTGACAGAGCTGAGCCTCACCGCTGCTGCCCAGCGTCTTGAGAGAGTCTCCCCCTGCATAGTTCTAGCCTGGGAACAGATTAAAATTCTGAATTTAAAGCACAATTTCCGTTGCATGTGCATTGCCCGCACATCATTGTAAAGTAAAAACATCATAGGTCAAGCCATCATACACCATCGAGCGTCCGTGCGAAGTATCAAGTGCTCCTATATTTCAATCATGAAAAGCAAACAGGCAATCTCTTAAGAGCATGATCCAAACACAGGAACAGCCATTTTAGCAAAGGATACGCAGACGGCAAACAGACATATGGAAAGACCTGGGTCTTAACCATCAAGGAGATGCAAATGAAAAGCACATTGATCAAAATGATTAAAATAAAACCTAGTGCTGACCTGAAATGCTAGCAGAGAAACTAGATCACTTATTTACCCCTGATGGAAACAGGAAATTATCTGGAAGTTTTCTTGTGAAAGTGCTTTTATTATATGATCCCATAATTACACTCTTGGGTAATTGAAAACTTATAAGTTGTATACCTATGTTCATAGTACCTCAATTCATAATAGCTAAGAGCTGAAAGATCCCAAAATATACTTCAATGACACGAAGAGGTTCATTCATGTTAGACACTGTTATCTAGTAGTTAAAAAATACTGATATACACAATGTGAGTGAATTTCTAGAGAACTAATACTAAGCAAAAATAGGCCACCTCAAAAGGCTGCATAAGGTAGCATTCCATTTATGTAATATTTCTTAAGTGGCAAAAGATAGAGACAGAAATACATTGGTGATGGTCAGAGGTTGTGCGTTGGTGAGAGGGAGAGAGTAAATGTGGCTATAAGGCTATGAAAGATGGCATAAGAAAGTTCCATGATGCTGGAGTGGTTTTCTAACTTGTGGCAATGGTCACATGAGTTGTAACTGATAAAACTGTGTAGAAAAAAAGACCTTCAGTGCATCCCAGGAACTTTCTATATGCAGTGGGCACATCTACATGGAATAAAAAGACGGTGGAGTGTTATCCACCCTGCAGTGACTGAACCCCTAGTGGGAGGAGTGGGCAGCATAGAGCTGTTAGGAAGGAGTTCGTTGTAAGGCTTTCTTTCTTTCTTTCCCCTTTTCAAAAAAGATGTATTTGTTATTACTTGAGTAAGTGAAAATTTAAATTAAAAAGACTAAAATGGCATGTATGTATATATACACATACATAATTTTTTGAATCACTTTAGTGTAATGGAATAAAGGATGGATTTAAAACAGAATTTTTTCCAGGATGTGTTTAAATATCACTTTTGTAATTTGAAAATGGAACAAAAGTCACTTTTAAAAACCTGGAGAGAAAAAACGGCATTTGCAGGGCATACTTTGAAAGTTATGCAGTCTTCTATGCGGTATTACAGGTGATTTTAAATTAAACCTGTGTAGGGGGTGGTTCAAGGCACCAGGAGCTAGCATTCCTGCACTACATTGTTGAGATCTGAAAAACTGCTTTCCGGTGTTGAGTGTCAACACTTCGCCATTCGCTTGTTCAGAAGCATCTCCTTTTCAGAAGCACAGTGGAACATACTACCGAAGAGATGGCGATGGCGATAATATTATTCTTGACCTCTGGTATCTGTCTCTCTCTCTCTCTCTCTCTCTCTCTCTCTCTCTCTCTCTCTCTCTTAATGAGACTGCTCAGGAGAAGTTCCTCCCAGATCTCTGTACAAGCAAGATTTGTGGTTCTCATAGGCAACTGGTCTGGTTCTACTTACAGAAACTGTGAATCCTTGCACTGACAAGCCTCCTACTATCTACTAGAAAGCTCAAAACATAGGTACGATCTCATTTTCCCAACTGCTTATCCCTTTGCTTTTTTATGTACTTCTTTTTCTGCTTACACTTACTGTTCACACTCACAAATCGGTGTTGCTTTAAGTTACAGAAAGATTGGATAATAAATATGTGGGTTAGTGAGTAAATGGACAGATGGGACAATTGATATCTTCATAATTTGACCTTTTTTTTAACCTTTAAGTTTTACCTTCTGGAGCCATACCAAAAGGATTAGTTCTACTTCAACAAGTTTATCCTTGAAAAATTTAAAGATAATTATTACCATTAGTTGTCTCTTCTTCAGTCTAAGATCCATAAATGTTTATATAAAAATGTTTATATTTGGTTCCAGTTCTACCATATCTGGCCAATTTGTCTGCACTTTTGGCTTCACTTGCTCTTTTCCACCTGTCTTGATTCCTCTCCGTCTTCCCCTGAGAGAGCTGTGCGCTCCTCTGCTGCTATGGCCACGACATTCGCTCTCCCAGGGCAGCCTTCCAAAGCCACTGTTTCAATCTTCTCCTCTACCCAGGACTCAACCACAATCAGTCATCAAGATCAATTTGCACGATTTTGTGATATTAATTACTTTTTGTTTACTTCATAAATGTGTTTCCATGTGTTCTTAATTCAAATCATGAATGCCCAGATTAACTAGAAATGTTTTGAATGTATTTGAATCTCATACAAACTCAATGTCAACAAATATGTGTATACCGTCACTGGAAATAACATTTCGAACTTTCAGGAACTGGGTTAAATATTTCTGTTCATGACCTTAATCTTCATCACATCCTTCTGAGATAGGTACTCTTCATTTTGGAAATAAATTACACTTCAAAAAATTGACTTGTAACTCCCACTAACTAGTAAACTTAGAATACAGAGAATTTTTGTTTTTCTGAATTTTGATGACTATATTTAATAAAGATGATGGTAAAATGAACTACTTTTTAAACATTCTTAAAATCACTCATACTTGATAAGATTGTCATAACTTTTCTTTCTTCTTGTTTTTTCCTTTATTTTGTGACATGGTTTAATAGGCACTGGGGTCTCCCCTCTGTCTCCATGTTCCCTCCCCTCCTGGTTGTTCTCCCCTCCAGTCCTACAATAGGTGTCTTTCGTGGAGTACAGAGAATTTTTCAAGTGGGTAGACTCCACGGGTGAATTCTAAACCACTACTTGAAGTATGTGCTTTGGAATCCTGTTCTACATGCGGTCTTAACAATCACATTCTATCACAAAAATGTAAACAGAACCCTAATTTCTTGCTCTGATTTTATTTAGCATGTGATGAGTTCTCATGAAAATGCTGAGGACCTCTAGCTCAAACTCCACCAGAGGCGATCTGGCAGCTGTCAGGGGGCTCTAGGGACACCAAAGGAACCAACGGAAGGAATGGCGATCATGTCAGCTGAGAGCTGAGAGGCACTCCAAAGTGGAATCCAGAAGCACCAGGAAGACTAGCAAGGTCAGGAGATTGCCAAGGATGACGAAGAAATAAGAACCCATGGGAGGCCTGAAGGCAATCAAAGAGTTCCCACAAACATCAGGAGACGAAGAGGGGAAAATAGGATCACTCCAAATTACCAAAACTAGCAGAAAAATCAAAGAATTATTGGAAGGACTGTTGGAAAGGCACTGAGAAAGAACCCAAGAGGCATCAAGAAACTTTTAAAAATACTAAGCAAGCTACAACACAGACTTAAACCAGCAAGAATTTCACACCTCCTAGGCAGAATGTGAAAAAGGCAAAAACCACACAAGTATCAGGAGATACACTACAGATAACAGATCAGGGATCAAAGGCCTTGTGAGCATCCCGCAGAAATCTGTGGAAGATAAAACAATTCGTGAGACAGCCAAGGAGAGATGTGAATCAGCCGGTCTGCTGATAAAAGATAGGAAACTTCTGATAAAAGATTGAAGCCATAGCAGACCTGGCAGGTGTCAACAGACACCTTAAAGAAGAGAAGCCACGGAGCTGAACTGACAGGTGCCAAGAACTTCAAGACAGCTCCAAGGTGGAAATATGAGATGGTGGGATGTTGCACAGGCCCCCAAACCCCTCTGGTATACCCAGCAGAAGACGGGCAGATTCAGCTGCAGGCAGAAAAGAAAGACTTTGAATAACATGTTTACCGAAAGAAATTCTGTGCAAAGGATGAAACCATAATTACAGAGATGTTCAATCAGGGCAAGAGTTACACGCTGTGTCAAGAGACCTGCTTCTGAGCAAATGTCTGCTCAAAGTCCAAGGCAAAATAAGGAGAATCAGAACTGTAAGATAGCAAGACAAAGAAGAAGGAATGAAGTGAAAGTACCCCTCAATAACATCGTTTTTGTCTGATGTGTATAAAAAAATAAAACTAGGAATTTATATGCATTTCTCTATGATGAGAATATTGATTTTCCTTGACATTTGATTATTTTATAGGCAAAATGAAAGAAGAAATACTGTAAATCGTTGCTACAATTATTGTAAATGAAATATAAAATATTGAAAATTACTTCTTGCAAGCTAATCATATGCAGGAAAAGATGGGCTGATTTCTTCAGTTACCTTGTTGATTCAATTGTTTCATTGGTAAAATATCTTTCTTCAGCCTACCAGTTGCTAAGTCTTTTCATTAATGGATGAAAGAATGAAAAAATAAACTCTAACGTACACGATCTGACATAAATGAGTCAAATGTACTATTATTGACTGGCTTATGAAATGTACATTTCTGGAGAAATGATTAATGTTTCTTGCTACACAAAACAAAACTCAGCACAGAGAAGAGATAGTGGTTGAGACATCCATATTCCACATCAGACAGCCCACGTTTGATTCCCTGATCAGCTCCTGAGTCCAGAGTATGACCTACCCTGGGAGGCAGCAGCAGTCCCTCAAATCATTGGCTTCCTGCCACCCACAGCGGCCCTGGCTTGTGTTCTCAGCTCCTGGCTGCAGCCTAGCCGCATTCTCCACTATTGGGGGTATTTGGGGAGTCCACCAGGGGATAGGAGAGCTAGCTCTCCAGTTCTTAAATAAATAAAAAAAATGTAGAATCTCAAGTTTTAGTATTTCTCTTAACCTGGAACTCCAAATTAATTGCATGTCTTGGCATTTTTGCAAAAGTCATTGCAGAATGTTCTAGAAATTTGAACATTATACTCACATTTAGAACATCAGTTTATGTTCTGCACCCTTTCCTTTATTAATTCTACTTGAGAGAAACAGTACACATAAATAGAGCATTAAAACACACAGCCAATTGCCTTTTAACATGCTAAGTGAGGCCATTTTCTTCATATTCGCTTTGGCCTCCCACAACTGAATCTCATTTTCTGTATAATATGGTATACCTCATGCCCTTTCACAGAACTGCCAAACCCATTTTCCATGGTTGAAGCACACCCACACTTGTAAAATGGGGCAATTAATGACCTCTTGAAAACTTGCTCTCTCTTAAAAAAGCATTTTCCTGGGGTCAACCTGAGGCGCCAGCATCCCACATGGGTGCCAGCTCATGTCCTAGCTGCTTCACTTCTGACACAGGTCATGCTTATGGACTGGGAAAGCCGTGGAGGACAGCTCAAGCCTTGGGCTTCTGCACCCACGTGGGAAGCCCAGAGGAGGCTCTGGGCTCCAGACTGGCTGAACTTAGGTCTTAGGAGCCGTGTGGGGAGTGAACCAGCGGATGGAAGATTTCTGTGTCTCTTCTCTCTGTAAATCTCCTTTTCAAACCAACTCAATCTTGAAAAAAATTTTCTTTGTTAAAATTGTTAAATGCTCATAACAAATTGTTTCTTAAGCAACTAATGATTACACACACACAGAGACACATCCACTACATAAATTTAGAAAAATCAATGTTTCCTCTCATTCTGATTAGACTGCCATATTCAAGATAATTATTTCTGTATGTATGAGAGGTCAGTAAAAATAAAATATGCTTGAAATGCTTCAGTGTTTCAATTACTATTTTTATTTTATCTGTTAGGGTGGGGTGGAGGGAGAAAAAGGAGAGAGAGAGTGGGAGAGAGAAAGCTCTCCCACCCATCGGTTCCAAATGCCAAAATCGACAGTGCTGAGCCTGGCTGAAGCTGGAAGCTGGAACTCAGTTTGGGTCTCCCACCTGGGTAAAGGGAATCTAACTGCTTATCCCACCACCACGGACCACAGGGCCCACATCGGCAGGAAGCTTGGGTCTGGTCCAAAGCCAGGAAGCAGGCACGGTGCCGGGAAAGGCTCAGTCCCCTCCCCTGCTCCTCACTGCCTCACCAGTGTTCACCTGGAATCCCTTGATGTTCGAAAACCAGGAGCAAAGGCTCAGCACTAGAGAACACACACTCGGTTGGCTTGTGTATGACATGAAGTTAATATTTCCTATCAACTGCATTAATATTTTATGCTGTAGACTTTATAGATTAAAAATAAAAATATCTTATTGTAAATACTTTACAAGTGATATCTACTCTCTGTACTAATAAAGTCATACTATTATGTATAATAGGTTCTGTCTGTGTAGTAGGTAACTTCCAGGTAAAGTCTGTAGAACTAAACCCTCAGAATACTCTCCCTACTGCTTTTAAAAACATCCATGTGTTCAGGCATTGTAAGCACACAGGTTCTCTGCTTCTTAGGACGGTCTGTGAAAATGTGTTTCGGAGAGACAAGCTCATTTATCACCAATTATGTTGTTTCTAAGCATTAAAAAAAAATTACACCTGAACAAAATGGTGCTTGTGGGCCTGGCACGATGGCTCTATTGGCTAATGCTCTCCTTACGAGTGCTAGGATCCCATATGGGTGTCAGCTCATGTCCCGGCTGCCCCACTTCCATCCAGCTCCCTGTTTGTGCATTGAGAAAGCAACTGAAAATGGCCTAAAGCCTTGGGACCCTGTGCCCACATGGGGGATCCTGAGGAAGCTCCTAGTTCCCGGCTTCAGATTGGCTCAGCTTCGGTCATGTGGCCATTTAGGAATGAACCAGTGGATGGAAGATCTTTCTTTCTCCTTCTCTCTGTTAATCTGCCTTTCCAATGGAAATAAATAAATCTTAAAAAAAATAAGGAATTGCAAAAAAAAAAAAAAACATAGCAGAGTCCAACTCATTTCTATTGAATGGAAGGATATCAATAAAAGCTTGCAGGTTGGACAGAAAAAATACAAGTGAAACGTGTTGTGATCTTGGAATTCAGTTGACCCTCATTGCATGATTGACACAGAGTTCAATCGCCATAGGATACACAGCCCGGATTTTAGGGAGAGAGCTGTTCCACAGTTGCTACCAAGGAAACTTACTTTATATTGCAAGTGAAGTGCTTTTTTTTTTTTTTTTTTTTTAAATAGGATTTTGTTGTACATTTCCTTAAGAGTCAAGAATACCACAATACCACAGTGCTGTATATGCTGGTACTTCCTTGAATATTTCGGTTGACGTTTTAGGCACAGACTATTTTTAAAATGGTAAAGCAGCATGCCCTAAAAGAAACTATTTAAATGAACCCTGCAACTCTCTTCTCTGTTTCAGTGATGAGCAGTACTGATAACCACACACAACACAGTTAGAGAACTTGTAGAGCATTAACATGTGTGATTATTGACATGGTCTTCAGTCCTGATGCTTAGTCAATGCAGAGCCTCACGCTGTTTAAACAGCAAAGACAGATATTTCATATTTTAATATACTCCCATATAGTCACACATCTGATAAAATTTACACAGAAAAGTATCTTCATGTTTTTCTCTTTTAATACACGTAAAATCATTTTTCTTTAATGACAGAGTCATTAGTTTTTAGGAATTTAAAGTAAATCATTCTTTTATTACTCACACATTCCAAAATTTCTCAAAGTTATCAGACTTTTTCAATCAACTTGAAAGAGATGAGTCAAATCATTTTCTTTTTATACAAGCCAGCTATTTTAGGATTTCTTAGGATTGCCAGACATCTTCATTCCTAAGAACAACATTCTACTTCTCCGCATCATGTAACAGGCACCCGTATCCACGCAGAGCCACGCTCTCCGTCTCCTTCATGGTCATGACAACTGCAATAACGCCACAGCACACCATGCACCACAGACGTATACAATGATTGAACTGACACGTTGCGTCACTTTTTGTCCGAAGGACATTTCATAGAATGGCAGAATGGATACAACACTTGTTTTTGACCTTCTATAGCACATCACTGCACAATTACCGACTTTCAAGAAATGTTACAAGCCACGGGTTCTTAAGTCTTGTGTCATGCTTGGAGCCTATTCCAAACGCCAAACGGAGGAGAATGTACATCATGCTTCGTGGTACAGCTCACACGTACTTGCATGGAAATACGTGATGCATGATTCAATTAACAGGCTGCATAACGTACAGGGATATTATAAAAAGTTATATATTATGCTACGGTACGAAAAATAAAATATATTCTTCTCAATTAGTGAAAATAAGATATCCTTCATGTATTGTTTTATGTCACGTTTCCTCCTTTGACTATGCCACTTTTGGGGTTGAAATAATGTCCAACATTTTCCTAAACAGTAGCAGCGTTTGAGTTAATTTCCTGAACATTGGTGCTAACAAACAAACAACAACAACAACAAACCCGTGGTACTTATGCTGTCAGTGATTTGCAGAAATAACCTCCTACTGCGTTCAATACATAGTGAAAATATAAAAACGAGACAAATAAATATGAATACCTGCCCAGTTACTGAAAAGAATCACAAGTCCAATTGTACGGTCTTGTATTTCCCTGGTTGCTGCGCCCTGAATAGGTACAGCTGCTGACAGCACACCACAGTACCTCCACCCCCACCCCGACTGTGGACCTTCCGAGGTGGCCAGCAGCTCTGCTGGGAGAGCGCCTAAGCCTGCCGGCTGGAGAGACGCTTTCCGGGCCCGGCGCGCTGCAGCCGTCAGTCACCTCCGTCCCTCGGGCTCCTCGCCCCCAGCACAGCCCCGGACACCGCCATCCGTCCAGGACCGACCGACAGACAGACCGAAAGGAAGGGATCCGGGACCCTATGGGGCCAGCCCTCAAGAAAACCGCCCTTCTCCCGACGCATCCAAGGGCTCACGTGTTCTTTGCTTCGGGAAGAAGGCACTTACAAGTGAAAACAATACGAGGCGAGGCGAGGCAAGGCGAGGCGAGGCGAGGGCGGAGACCTCCTGCCAGGTGTGCTTGGGGCTCTTCCTCGCCACGCCGCCCCTGCCACGCGTGCCAGCGTTGGCTTGAACTGAAAGAAACGAAGGCAAACAGAAGATCCCAAGGGAGCACGACCCTAACCAAGCCGCAGGGTGACGGACGCCCGGGTCAGCGTGCCAGGAGGGTCTGAGGCAGTTGGTGGAGGCCGCGGGCACCCCGCTGGTGGCGTGCACCTGCAGCCGCTATTCCTGCACGGTCCGCGCGGTCCCCCAGCGGCCCGGCGCGCTCAGATGAGCGGGAAGCGGCCCTCGCCGCCGTCGGACTCCCCGGCGCCGCAGCCTCGCGGGCGACCGAGCACCGACACCGGCAGCGTGACCTCTCCGGGGCTGGGCTGCTGCAACCTCATAGATTCCTCGTAGGTGGGCAGGTACTTGACTTCCTCGTAGCTGGGCAGCTGCAGGAAGACGGGCGAGACGACCCGCAGCTCGTGCTCCGAGGCGCAGGAGGGAGCCGGGTGGCTACCGCCCCCACGACCCCGGCCGCCACCGCCGCTACTGTCCAGCAGAGAGTCCTGCGAGCCGGCGGCCACCTCGTCCCGCAGGAGAGCCGGCGAGTCGTCGTCGTCGTCGGGCGGTCCGGCGCCCCCGGGCGGCCCTGCGGCCCCAGGAGCCCCGGGCCGCGCTTGCCCAGCTCGCGCCTGGCCGCGCGGGTACCTGCGTGGGCTTGGGCAGATGATGCGTTGCAGGAAGTAGCCGATGGCGAAGAGCACGAGCAGAATGAGCAGCCCCGAGAGCTTGCGGACAAACCAGCCCACGTTGTCCAGGAAGGCGTGCAGCGGGAGCTTGCAGCAGCGCACCGCCGTGGCGTTGGCTGCGTCGCAGCAGCGCTCCCGCTCTCCGCATGCCAGCTCCGCGCAGCCCCCGCCGCCCCGCGAGGGCGCTACCAGCGCCAGTGCCAGCAGCAGGAGCAGTGGCAGCAGCGGCGGGGGGGCCGGCGCCGCCGAGAGGCCCTCGGTCGTGACCCCAGGTCCCCACATGGCCGGCTCGGACCTCGGCTGACGCGCGCGCACGGGGAGGCTCGGGCGTCTGTCCGGCGGCCCTTCCCCGCCGCTGGGCTTGGGTCCGGCGCTCGCCGCCTCTCGCGCCTCTGCTACCGGCGGCCAGAGCAGTCCTCACTTGGCCACGCTTGGGCGGGAGGAGGAGCCCCAGGCGCGCCGAGGCTGCGGGAGGCGGCCGGTGCAGCCTCGGGAGCTTCAGACCTTAATCTTGCACTCCCAGCAGCAGCGGCAGGGTGCAAGCCGTCCAGAGCCTCCCCAAATAGCCGAGGTAGCCTGCGAGGGGCCACCAGGGCATCTTGGCCGTGGCAGCCACACTTTGGCTCCTGAGCCTTGTCACCCTCTGAGCCTGGAAGGGTTAAAGCCCCGCGATCAGCCCGAGAGTGCCTTGATCTTGATTAATTCCGCTATGCTGCTGGACGCACAGGGGCTCTCGCTCCTGTAAATGTCTCGGTTTTAAGTGATTGTATTTCCCCAGGAATGTTATTTAAATTGACCTGCGACTGGGATACTATCTCTCTTGTGATCTTTCTGATTAAAAATGGATGATGGCTGCTAATGGCTAGTGCGGGCCCCACTGCCATCCTGGGTTTGGGTGGTGGCAGGGGACCTTCTGTTTTCAGGTAAGTTTAGGGATTGGCTGTGACGCTAGTACCCAATCTCCACTTCCACCCAGGAAACCTCCAGAACAGATGGAAACGCCGTGGAGAGGTTCAGAGAGAGCTCTCTGCGAAGGTGACCCAGGTTGATCAAGGAGAGGAGAGGGCACTTGTATGCCCAGCAGTTGCCTGGACCAGCTGCGGTAGGCATGGAAAGCAAAGAGCAGGGATTTGGGGGTGGGGTGGGATTGTGGTGTAAGAGGAGGCCCTCTCTGGAGATGTCAAAGGGGAATTTTAACTGGTCGGCAATGTACCCAGTGTTGCTATGCCTCAGAGGGGTCTTAGTCAAGGTTATTTACAAAGCCTGACTCCCAAGGACATCTGTACTTATACTAGCAGGTAGGGCTGAGATTACTCTGCCTTGACGTCGCCATGTCCTGGAGAAGTCCCTTAACTCACAGCACGGCTCCTTCTCCACGGAGAGGCCTGGAGCTCTTTATTTCTGCTTTCTGATAGGGACAGTCACTCCTCAGTCCTTAACACTCAGATGCCTTATAGTCACTGGGAGAAAAAAGTAACAAACAAAAAAACCAGAATGTGGAGTACTGGGCGATTCAGCTTTAATTTCCTTAAACAGAGCCCTCGCCCAGTATGTCCTGCACTCCTCTCCCTAAGAGAGTATTGGAAACAAGAGATTGAAGGTAGTTGATGAGATAGGTCATTGCTTAGCCTAAATGGAGACATTTTTAATATTATGCTGCTGAGAGCACTTTTCTTTGTCTCATGCTCCAAACATGATCCTGTCTTTCTCCTGGGGAAGCTTCCAGCCTCAGGCTAGGCAATTCTTGGGAAGGGAGCTTACTAGAGCCTGGGTACTTTTCTCCTTAGCTCTTCTAAGCTACAACACTTCTGGGTGCTTTAGCCTATTGGGTTAAGCCAGGCGGACAGCAATGTCAAATTACAGGATTACTGGATAAAATGGATTCACTTTAATGCAATGAAAATCGAGCAATTTCTCTTTCATTCACCTGTTCTTTTGCTAAATTTACATTGAGTATTTCCAACATTTAGGCAACTCTGCTAAGTGCTCACCATAGTAGAGAAAAGTGGCAGGCTGTTTCCCAGTATGGAGAGGACTTTGTACTTTGAACTCCTGCTAAATGGAGGAGGAAAGAAAGAGCAGTTTCCTCTTTGACCGTGACTTATTCTTGCTTCCCCCAAGCACAAAGAAAATGACTAAGTTTCTTTTTTTTTCTTTTTGTTTTGTTTGTTTTAATTAATATTTAGCATTATGTGACAGTTTCATAGGCTTTGGGAATCCCCCTCCCCCTCCCCTCCCCCCTGGTGGATTCCTCCACCTTGATGCAGCATTACAGTTCAAATTCAATCAAGATTCTTTCCTTGCAAACATATATTAAGCATGGAGTCCAGCTACTTATTGTCCAGATGGGTTGAACGGTTTCTTGGGGAGACCATTTCTGGTCTGAAGTCAGAGCTGGTATAATATCATCACAGTCAATTAAGAGTCCCAATATAACATCAACAGCAATTTGCAATATTATGGAATTGACATAGTTTTGAGTAACCAGTATGTTAAAAAAAAAAAAAAAAGAACAAAATAACAAAAAACAAGTCCTAACCACAACCTATGATTTGCTCATTGACATTTCAATTTTAGTTTATATACAGGACCGGACCGGCTGCTATATACCTTGAAAAGGCTATAGGGTACCATTCAGCTGTCTCATATCTATTTCATTTTAGTATTTAGCCATTTGTTGTGTTGAAGTATAATTTTGTTGATCTTGGCAGATCTTGGGATAATCTAGACTGGCTTGTAACTCTAACAAGATATTTGTCGACATTTAATGTGCAGAACATTTTTTTTTTTGAGGGGGGGTGCAGGAAAATCCTCAACACCATGGTGAGGAGTGACTAATCTTTGTGTCCCACCCAGCAAGGCATGAGCCAATCCATGCCAGCTCTTTCCTGAAAAATGACTAAGTTTCAAACACTCTCAGGCATGAGGCAGCGCCAGAGCCTGAAGTGTGGAAGAGCAGAAAGCTGTAGAGACTGTGTGTTTAAGAACCTCAGCCAAATAGCAGCAGTGATGGCAAAGTGAAGGGGGCGGGGAGGGATGTGGCTGATGACGTGTAGGAGAAAATGCCCTCTTGTTGTCATTTTCACATTACCAAACAGCATTTCCATCTGCTTTATGGAATTAGAATTTATTGGCCAAACGGCAGGCCATAGTAAAACAGCATAGGTCTTATATAAACTGAAACATTGAGCGAATTTAGTTATATGAAAACAAACAAAAGAAGAGGTTTGAAAAATGGGTATGGAGTGGAGTTTTGATGTTCTCACCCCAAACTGATAGTCCCAAAGCAACATCCATTAAAGACCCTCTATTGAGCACAGGAGCCTGTGGGCCCTTTGCTTTCTGTTTCACTTAATTCATTTTGATTGGCCATATAGCTCACTGCCTACAGTCCTTTGCAGGAAAGGAATGAAATCCTATAGCTTTAAAAGCCCCAGGAAAAGGCATGTTCTTCATTACTCAGCATCCTTATTCTTTTCTTTGTACTTAACACAGAAATGAATAGGTTAGATGTATCTGGCAGAGAGTCATAAATTCAAGCCACTTAGGGAGCAAGATGGAATTTAACCATATGCTCTGTAGAATAGTCACGGTGTAAACATTAAAACTAAACCTCGTTTTGTTAGAAATTGCCCAAAGCTGTGCTAATAAATGAATTCAAGAAAAAATAAGCAGCCAAGCAGGAGGGGACTGAACTTCTCTGAACTGTGGTCCCACAGACTATGGCGTGGTGAAGATTAAGAACAGTAACTGCCTTACCTTGCTGTAGGTCTTGACATTGTCTTTGAAAACAGTCTCTTCCTAATTTTTTTGCACTCATCTAGATAAATGCTAAATTGCCTGCATTGTTTCGGCTTTTTTATACCAGAAGAAAACATGGAGAATGTAGCAAAGCTGGCTGTGATTTACCTGGGTGCCCAGGAGCTGTCCTGGTGGGTTAAGGGTGAGTGGCAGCGTTCTGCTCTGCCACATGACACTGGTCCAGAAGGAGACCTCTCTGTTGTCTGTTCACTCTTGGTGACTCCCTCCATCAAGACTCAGGGGATAGCTCTGTCCTTTCCTGTCCTTTCTTCAAAATGGCTAGGCATGGGCAGTTGGCATTTTGTAAACTGCCCCTTTGATCGGGATGTGGAACATAGTTTTGCACCACCACATTATCATAATTGATTTGTGAGCCCCTTGACCCTTGCCATTTGATGCTCTCCATTTTTTTGCTGGGTGTCTTCCCCGAGCAACAGTAAATAAAGGATTCTGTATAGGTTTACATCAGTGTGCCCACTTACAGAGGATTTGCAGTTTGAGCAAATCTGCTTTGGAGTTTCTTTCTGATTGTATTTCTTTCATTACTTTTTGTGCATAGTGAATGAGGGCCCACCCTTGAGTGGGACATTCTCACTTTGTGGACACCAGCAAAGCCAGCTGACACCTGTGCTCCAGCAGGCTGTGGAAGGCGAGAGAGAGAACAGCTGGCACTCATCAAACAGTGAGAATGATTCATTGACAGCCCGTGGATTGGTGCTTCTGGTGGGGAAGTGCGGGACGCTCCGGAATGTTACACGGTCATTAGCACTGAGAAAGACCTCCCCAAACACAGCAAGGCAAGGAGAAAAAGAATCCTTGAGCAGAGGAGACTCCTGGGAGACCAGTCTCTGAGGGGGAAGGCCCTTCACGCGTTCTCTCTCATGCTGTGTGTCATTTCTACCTCAGCAACAGTGATCCTGCTCCTGGATCAGGCGCTCAGTAGAAGCAAGCTTCCCATGGTCACCCAATCTTAAGCCCAACCCTGCTCTCTGCAGGTGCCTAAGGGCTTATGTTGGTGCTGTTATGTTTGTAGTTGGTCCTGTTCAGTGTCCCCTCGGAGCCCAGGAGAGTGCCAGCCAGCAACATTGCCTATTATTTCCACCCATAAATTTCCTCTTTCAACTTTATGAGCTGGAAGCTACCAATGAAAGGTCACCTGCTTGTACTAGGGGAAAAGTCAAGGATGCTTATGCCTTTATTTAAAATTAGGTGCAGGAGGAAGTAGAACACTTTCTCCCAAGCTTGAGGTGAAAAGGTTGAGTCACTTCAGGAAAGAGTATCGACATTCACGTTTGGCCTTTGAGCTTTTCCGTGCACTTCCACGCTCATTCTGTCTGTTCTTTACTCCAGTGCTGTGTTGGGGGTTGAAGTCTTAGTACTCCTTTTCCGGGATGAGCAAGGCTAGAACACCTGAATGCCAGGGTGTGTTGGTGGCAGTGCTACAGCTGGAATCCAGGGCTTGCAGACCCAAGTCTGGTAAGTGCTGGGCACCCATCCCTTTACCTCACTCACTTGGCGCAAGCCAAAGGCACCAAGGTGGGGCTGGGGGACACTCGTCTTCTCTTTGACAACTCCTGATGGACACAGAGGCCAGTTCTAAGGAAAATGACTGTCAGCTGGACTTTCCTCTGTACCATGCCATGGTAGTCTGTTTTCTCAGGGCTGTCATGACTTAATTTGACTTATAATTCGTCCTTCTGAAGCAGCCAAAGGCAAATAAAGCCATTATCTTTGTAGAACTTGAAATCTGTCTCCCAGGTTTTCTGCTGGCAATACTGTCTGAGCTGATCACATGAATGTGCTCTTGTATTTGGAAAGTGATTGGAGGCGTTCTTTCTCCTTGACATTCTTCTTGTGAATGATCTCTTTCAGAAGTAAGCCCCCGCAAAGCATGTTTTCTTCAAATGCCTGTTAATCTTTCTTCTTTTCTACTGTAGTAATTGTGTAAATGGAAATGAATCACTTTTTTTGCTTTGGTTGCCAGAAACCTCAGAAATAAATTTGAAGTTTAACCATAACATCTGTGTTTGCCCCTTTTTTGTTTTATGTTTTTTATAATTATGCTTCTACTTCAATACATCTTTGATTTTCTAACTAATTTAAAATTTTGATTGTCTAGTAATATGTTAATGTAATTCTTCTAAAAATTATTTTAGAAAGACATTTTATTTTTATTGAAAAGACAGATCAGACTTACGGAGAGGAGACAGAAAGAGGCAAGATCTTACCAGAGTTGGTTCATTCTCCTAATGGCTCCCATGGCTGGAGCTGAGCCGATCTGAAGCCAGGAGCAAGGAGCTTCTTCCAGGTCTCCCACAAGGGTGAGGGATCCCAAAGCTTTGGGCCATCCTTGACTGCCTTCCCAGGCTGCAAGCAGGGAGCTAGAACGGAAGTAAAGCAGCCAGGACAAGAACCAGAGCCCATATGGGATCCCTGCACTTTGAAGGTGAGGATTTAATCATTGAGCCATTCAGCCAGGTCCAATTATAATGTAATTCTTTGTGGAATATGATGTGATACAAATAAACAACACTAAGTCTATAGGTTTTCTAAAGGAGTATGTTGTGAGTTATCCATGTTAGTATTGTTCTGTGTCACCAAATTCCCTTTTTAATATATTATCAGTGTAGAAACTGTATTTAGATTGCATCATTTTCTTGGCACAGTGTCTTGAGAAGCCCAAAGGATATTTTTACAATTGTTTCTTTGTTTTAAATGGAGAGAGAGAGAGAGAAAGAGAGAGAGAATGGGACTGACACCTGTGTACTGGCCCACTCCCCCAAAACCTGTAACACTGTGATTGTACTGAGGCAGAAGCCAGAAGCTGGGAGTTCATCTTTCCCACATAAACACCAAGAACTCATTACTGAAGAGCCATCATTGCTGCCTCCCACGAGCTGCACTTGCAGGAGAAAGAGGGAATCTAGGGCTGGAGGCAGGCCTTGAACCCAGGGACTTGGCTGTGGGACACCAGCATCTTAACCACTACACTAAGTGTCTGCTCCAGTTCAAACGATTTGGTCACATGGCTCAGTCATTTCACTTCAGAATCAGTTAGAACAGCCTTTACTACATTTCTCACCAAACATGAATTCTGTGGAATGGTATTGTTCTTCAGAAAAGCGGTTTGATCACTAAGCTTGGGAAATGCCCAGTGACCTTCATTGCTTCAGAATCTTTCAAAGTTTTTCATGCTGTGATCCTCTGAGAGGGAACATCTTAAAGTCGAATATTCCCAACGTGGATGAACTAGCAAGCAATCCCACGCTCATCCCCTGCAACGTTTCTTCCTGACTCCTGTGAGGAATCAGGGCTGTTCAGTATAGGCTGGTTTTCTACACACTGGGTTTTGCCTACACACGCAAGTGCTTCATTTTCAATAAATCCACAAGGAAATCTGAATTGAGAACATTTTTAAGCATCAAATAACTAAAAACGGAAATAAAAATAAGTTTACCTTGTGATAATGTTTAGAAGTAAATGTACATCTCTGGTATCAGAGCTTCCCTATTTGTGCCTTAAAGTCAACTAGTCTGAGCGGAAATAGAAAGTGTGTGAGCACATCACTTGGGTGACATTTAGGCTGTCAATATTCTGGAGTCACGATATTTACCTTTAGATGGAGCTGGATTAGAATTAAGTCCAAGAATAGAATTAAAGGGATTTAATTGTGCATAGAAGAATTTCTAAGTGACATGCTTGGGAAACAGATGGAATTACTTTTGAGCACTTTTATATATAATATATATAAACCTCAAACACAAGGCATATTTTTATAAAGATTGACAAGGCTAATCTATAATTCAAGCTGCTCAGAAAGACATTTTAACAGTGATTTATTTTTTCTTAAAGCAGAACAAAATGGATGCTGCTAAGTGGAATTATCTAATCATAAAGCGATCCGCTGCCCGTCTTTGCGTCCAAAGGACAAGCGGTGCTGGCTCAGATGTCTCATTCCTCTATTGATGTGGACAGTTCTGCTCAGGGAGTCGATAGCATCTTCCAGCACAGTCTCCCTGTCATAACCAGAATCACAACAGCTATTACTTGCTGCATACTTAACATTTACAAGCCGCTTGCTCCTCTGTAGGCTTGGTTGCTGTAATAAGAAGATGGATCAGGACAGCAATAGCTGAGATGGTTACATATGGTGGTGGTTAGAAATTCAAGTCATGGAGTCAGATTTAAATGAAGTTTTAATCCACTTCTGTAAGTAGTTCTGTAACTTTGGGCAGCTCCCATACTGTTCCAAGCCTGTTTCCTTCTTTACAAAATGAGAATAATATTAGAATCTAATTTACAAGATTAATGTAAAGAGAGCAGAGTGGGTGACAAGCTGCCTTCTGTGGCCCTGGTATCCCATATGGATGCTGGTTCAAACCCTGGCTGCTCTACATCCTATCCAGCTCCCTGCTGATGTGCCTGGGAGAATGGTGCAAGATGGCCCCAATGCTTGGGACTTCTCAGGCCAGCCGCGCCCCAGCTGCTGTGACCATTTGAAGACTGAACCAACAGGCAGAAGTTCTCTCTGTCTCCTTTGCTGCTTTTCTCTGAAAATTTGCCTTTTGGGTAAATAAAGAAATCTTTAAAACATATTTTGTAAAGATTAAATGATACAATCCAAAATGTGTGGTACATAGTAAATACTTGATTAAATACATTATTTTACGAAATTTAGAAAAAATGAGATCGAAGAAGAATGACTTACTTAGGTTTCAGAAACTGGAACCTTTGAACTCTGACCTTTTTATTCCCAGTATGGGGATCGTCACGAGCCATACACCTGGAGACAGTTGCCTACCTGGTGAGCATGCTGCTGGTTCTGCTCAACACTGTAGTGGCAGGACTGAGGGTGTGGGCTGGTCTGGAGTGCAATAAATTCTGAATTAGGCACGCACAAATTCAAAGCCAAGTGTTGTTACTTATGAGTTGGTGAGCATGATTCAGAATCATTGAGAATTCAATAAAAATTTCAATAAAATGCTGTTTGGAAAGTGGCTGGGTGGATGATGGTTCCTGTTGAGAAGCCCTGGGGGTTGTGAAGTACCACTTCTGTATCATTCTGGACACAACACAGGTTGAAACACACCCAGTCTTTACACAATCAGGTCCAGACTTAGACATGCACACACACACACACACACACACACACACACGGAAAGGTTCTCTCATCCTTATTTTAAAAAATCCTGTTTATCAACTTCATCTGCATAACTCAAAATAAAATATTAAAGCTCCTTAATAGGCCTTCAGAAGTAACATTTTGGCAAGCTCTCCTGAGGATGCTTACTGAATCTTGGGTTTGTAGTTACAGTAAGTCAATATGTACTTTCAGACATAATTTGAGGTTTATGCATAAATATTAGATGCAAAAAAGAACATTAGAGGATGGAATATTCAAATAACAATGCTTGAACATAAATATCGGTGATTGGGGTAATATAAGCTTAATGTATCAAAACCTGTGTCTTGAATTCTACAGCCTGGAGGAAGGAACAAAGCAGGGAGTACCTGGGGCAGAGGGACTGGCTCCACCAAGGAGACAGGCGTGCTGACCGAGTCCGTGATACACGGCAATAGTTCCGCCTCTTGCCTCCTGTCCCTTGGTATAAAGCAGGACCGTTTCAGCTGTTGCTCCACCTCACGTGCTTTTTACGTTAGAGCATTAAAATGCCTTTATTAAGAGCTGAGATATAAGGACCACCCCCTGAACCAAAACATGCAGCAGAAGCAACTTGGGCTGACTTCCAAGCCTAGGTGAAATAGTTTCCCCTGCTCCCTGTCTCAGGACACTTGCCCCACATGTCAGGCCGCATGTCACGTCAGGCTGTGAGAAGCAGGCTCATGTGGATGTTTTAGTTGCTTCCGCCCACAGCCAGCTTCAGCCGCCACACTTAGGAATGGCAGAAGCAACCCAACTGCCACGTGTTGACCCACGGGAACTGGGGAGGTGATGAACAATTGTTGCTTCTTCCTAAAGATTTACTTAGTTATTTGAAAGTCAGAGTTACAGAGTGAGAGTGAGAAAAGGGTGGGACGGGGAGGGGAAGGAGAGGGAGAAGCAGAGGGAGAAGCAGAGGGAGAGGAAATGTAAAGGAATCTCTATTCCATTTCCCAAATGGCCACGGCTGGGCCCAAGCCCAGGATCCAGGAGCTTCATTTGAGTCTTCCACATGTGGCAGGGACCAACTTGGAGTATCTTCTGCTGTTTCTCCAGGCCATTAGCAAGGAGCTGGATTGGCAGCAGAGAAGCTGGGACTCAATCTGGTGTCCATACGGAATACTGGCATTACAGGCAGTGGTTTTACATGCTGCTCCACTTCACCAGTCCCCAATTATTTTTAAGTCTCCAAGTTTTGAGGGGTGGTTCACAATACAACCATGGCAAATGCTAAAATGCTCTCTGATTATCTTGTGAAATTCAGTGTGTCTCATGAGCATTCTTCTCACATTGTATACAGTATCGTTTCCTGAGCAGTAGTCACTGCTCAGGAAGACATGCAAAATTCAGTGCCTCCTGCCTCCCGCCAGCACACCTGCAAGAACAACCAGTGTTATAAGGACCAGTGTCAGGCTGTTTGAGGAACTCACACACAGAGACTTTTGACGCGTTGTTTAAAATACATGGGGAAGAGGCTGGAAAACCAATATGTGACAGATCTCTGGTGCTGCACACAAGTGCTCTTCTGTGTCAGCTACACAGGGTTGGTTGCAAGCTGGGGTTGAAGTCGGAGGCAGGGGCTCAGGGGCAGAGGGAGAGTGATGCCACAGGCATCGTGACCCTTAAAAGGGGTATTCATTCGGCCATAGGTTCTCAGCCTGCATGTGCCACAGTCACCATCCACCCAGGGGCCTCAAGAGAAATCTGAGATGCAAGAGGAATGAGGACAGCATGCATGTTTGGTACGTACTTTAGCCGCTGGGAAATGTTTGGTTTTGGTCTAGACTAGCTCAAAGAAAAAACACTAAGACTCCTGCATGGCTGCACACCAAGAAGCCTGAAGAGACTATGGCTTCAATAAATGTTGTCATTGATTTTCTTATATCAAAGCAGCCTAGAGGGGGTGCAAGGGAACTGGTAGGTAGTTTTGTAATGTCATCTTGTTGTCTTATGATTGCAACACAGCAATCTGACTTTCAGACACTACATCTGAGTTCCAGGAGAAGGAAGAAAGAATGGTAAAATACAAAAAGTATATGTAAGTTATAAAAGAAAATAGAATATTCTATCTATGCCTTTCATTGCTGTAGCAAACTCCGTTAACTGCACTACCCAAACAACTCTTTTTATGCCACCTGGTCTAGGTTGCAGGGATCTGGGTTATGTTTCATCCGTGGGTGTATTTTGCCTTAACCATACTGGGGGGTCTTCTGGTTAAAAACATGGATTTTGGAGTCTCCTGACATTGTTCTTGGGGTTGATTTGAGAGAGGCTACGTGGTATTCTAGGAAAAAGAGTGGACTTTGGAATCATAAGGACAAAAGGCACTCACTGTTGCATGATTGGGTGGTTTTGTGATTTGCCAGGTGGTAAGGGTTATATTGTACTAAACATTAAAAATATATACAAAATGTCCAGCATAGTACACAGGGCACTCACAAAATACTTTTCCCACTTTTCTTCTTCTTCTTTTTTTTTTGTTGTTGTTGCAAACAGGTAAGTTTATTTGTGAAGGGACCAGGTGAGCAGGGAAGGGGGATGAAGGGAAAGCACCTCCCAAGAGCCGGAGGTGGGCTGCCTCTCGAAAGGGGAGGGAGAGAGAGACACCAAAGGTTTGAGGAAGGGTCTTGGGATTTTATGCCTTCCTTGACCCCTCCTTATTGGGCGGGGAACCTACAGGTAAGATGTTCCCCATTGGTGGTCTTAATTAATTAGAAAATGGGTGGGCAATGCTGGTGCCGCCCATCTGAAGGTGTGGCCAAGACCTCAGAAGACCTGGATGGTCTCAGTCCCCACTCTTGAAATCCCACATCCTACTTCTGTAGGGGTAAGGGGCGACGATGTCTTCTGGCTACTACCTGCTGAATCAGATTGTCGTTTGACTTTTCCCACTTTTCAAGGGTCTCTCAAGGGTCTTAGCTAGGACCTTCAGAGTCCAGACCAGCATGATTCTTCCAGCTTTTCTGGGTCTTTTGGTACAAGCAGAGAGAAGACTCAGGATCCTGTGTTCTGCCACACGAAAGTTCCGGCGAATCCGAACCTTGAATGCCAGCAGAGACAAGCTCCTGCAGCAGGCTTGGCAACATTGGGGCTTTGACCAACCCTCTGAATTCTTTCTGCAGAAGTCCCAGCAGGATGCACGTGTTTCAGAGACTGTCCAGTGAACAACTGTGTGTGCAAAGATGTAACTTAGATGGTTGGCATCTCTACTTGGTCATAGGACATGACCTCGCGGAATCTCTAGTAAGAGTTATCAATTCATGGCTGGCTTAAAGACCATTATGAACTATTGGAAATGACAATGGCAGAAATTGACCATATGATATGATCAGCTGGGAATGAAGAGAGCATCATAGAGACCATTGCCCCGGTCTGGGCACATGTAGGCTAAGACCTGTGGTTGTGAGATTAATTAGTTAAAGTAATGCTAACTGCCAGAACAGTGTCCCCTGAAGCTCAGCACATTTGTACAGCACACGTATATTTTCCACCCTTGTGGAGCCTAAAACAGGTCCTGATTGGGGCAGTTTTCCAGGCAGTTTATTTGAGCATTCAGATTGTTAATCTAATGTATCCATTATTACCGATTTACCTACTAATTTTTCTAAAGCCAGTGGAAAGACGAAGATTGTGAGGCTCCCTCCGGGTGGGTTTGTGAACAAAATATGGCTTTGTATGATTCTCATGGACTAAAAATCAGTGCATGCTACATCTTACCGCAAGAGAGGCCAAGAACTGCAATTCATCTGTGTACCCAGGAAGACAGAGAAATGGGTTAGTGAACAGCCTGCCACTGTTGGCCATGGAAATGAAGCCAGAATGATGGAATGGCCTTTAAATAATAAAACCTGTGGGACAGAATGGAATTGAAAGCCGTTACATCCATCTCCATTTCTTGGATTTATTTCCATTCCAAATGTAGGCAACCATCTTTGCAGATACTGAGCTAGGTGTTATGTGAGATCCAAAGGTGGGAGCAGGCAGAGAGAGGCAACACTATGCAATGAAATGAAAGGCAGGACCAATGATTGCTAAGTGACAGGAGTGCTTGCACGCTAGTGCAATTAGTGTGTGATAGATAACAGGCACAGATAGACATTGCTTCAGACAGATCGTTCTTAGCGGGCAATCCCTAGTGACAGTAGGCTCCTTTGGCCACTTATTAGGATCATCAGTTCACAGGCTACTCCCAGATCTACCGAATGATAAACTCAGAGTGTGAGCCAGTGACCTGTGACTTAGCAAGCCCATCAGGTCATTCTAACATGAGCTGGAGACCTTCTGCTTTCAAGTGTATCAGTGCTGCAGACTTTTTAAGAGATGTTGAGGCCAGCAAGACATCCCCCCGTAAACATTTCACCTGTTCTCTCATCTTTATTCCAAATTGTAAGACTGATCACAAGGTTTCAATGACATCTAAAATCTAAAAAAAAATTGCATCAAGTGTATGGTTTATATTTTCAACAAGTGTTCAAGCTGTTATTTGTATTTAGCATGATCTTTGAGCTCATAAAAACATTTACATCCAATGACTGGTGCTTTTAAGTGCGCAGTTTGTCCTTAATGGTGTGTACACTTGCTATTTCATTTTGAAACTGGGATTTTTGTAAGTTGTGGCTCGTAGGCTTCTCCCTGTCCTCAGCATCTGTGGTGCAAGGGGAATAATTAGCCATCCGCCACCTTGCAGGCACTGTGTTTAATTCACAGAGCTTGACCATACACCATACTTTCTCCCAACTATGTCATCACAGCAAGTATTAGAGGGCAGTGCCATGAGGGATGTCTGGTCTTCAGGAGGGGTTGAAAAGAGTGATGTAAAATTAGGAGTGGCAGCTTTTCTGCCAGGCAAGATGGTGCTCAGAATGCTGGCCTAGCTTGCAAATCACAGCTCTGCCACCTGAGACTGTGAGATACTTTCGGTTTCTATCTCTAACACGAGCAACCCGAATTTGGTCTGTGACTTTTAACGTCTTTGGATGCTTGGAATTGTGGAATCTCTGAAAGCTAGGGCTCTGATGCCCCAAAAGGTTTGCACATGCATAAATATCCCCATTTTGCAAGCACTAGACTCTATGATCTCTTAGTCATTCCAACTCTGGCCTCACACAAAGTTCTAATACTTTTCTGAAATGCTGGGGAAAGGAAAAAGCCATTACTTCCTTCCTGGAGAGAGTATTAAGAAATGTTGTCTTGGGGTCCGGCGGTGTGGCCTAGCGGCTAAAGTCCTCGCCTTGAAAGCCCTGGGATCCCATATGGACACCGGTTCTGATCCCGGCAGCTCCACTTCCCATCCAGCTCCCTGCTTGTGGCCTGGGAAAGCAGTCAAGGACGGCCCAAAGCTTTGGGACCCTGCACCCGTGTGGGAGACCCGGAAGAGGTTCCAGGTTCTCGGCTTTGGATTGGCGCCTACCGGCCCGTTGCGGCTTACTTGGGGAGTGAAACATCGGATGGAAGATCTTCCTCTCTGTCTCTCCTCCTCTCTGTATATCTGGCTTTCCAATAATAATAATAAAATCTTAAAAAAAAAAAAAAAAAGAAAAGAAATGTTGTCTTGGACCTGGCATGATAGCCTAGTGGCTAAATCCTTGTCTCTGCATCAACTGGGATCTCATATGGTTTGTATCCTGGCTGCTCCACTTCCCATCCAGCTCCTTGCTTGTGGCCTAGGAAAGCAGTAGAGGACAGCTCAAAGCTGTGGGACCCTGCACCAATGTGGAAGACCTGGAAGAGGCTCCTGTCTTTGGATTAGCTCAGCTCCAGCCATTGTGGGTACTTGGGGGGTAAACCAGCAGATGGAAAATTTTTTTCTCTATATCATCTCCTCTGTGTAAATATGCCTTTCCATTAAAAAAATGAAAAATACATAAAATGAAGTGTTGTGATCCTACATAATGCTTTGGGTGCATAAATGAAAGATGTTGTTCTAATTGAGTGTAATTAGTCTAGTTACTCAAGGAACCCTGATTTGTGGATGCTACGTCTTGGTTTAAGGAAAAAGACAAACTCACAGCCTTCAGACAAACAGATCATACTTAATTTAATGGACAAAATTCAAAACTGTACATTTTCTTTAAGATTTTTATTTTTGCCGGTGTTAGACAGGAAGCAACCTCTCAGAACTAGAGTTATTTGGTAGCAATTATCCTTCATCTGCTAATTTCTAGGCAGGAAAAATATGATTAAAATGAGTTTCTGCACAGCTGTTGATTAGGCATAATGGCAAAGCAATCATCATAAAGCTAATAATCAGAGCTGAGCTAACATTTGGGACGTTACTGTTTGAGTAACCAGATGCTCAATAAGTCCGCAACATCCAACTAAGGAAAAAATCACCCCTCAACACAGACACTTTTTGTTGGTGCTTCAATGTCAATTCAACAGAGCAAACTAAAACCAGTAGTTACATCAGTTTTGAGGTCAACCTCCATGATAAACAAACCACAACATTGAAAGCTTCTTTGACAAGTCAATCAATAAATAGCCATCATTCTAAGATAAGCTACAACACTTCTAACAATACATCAATATATTCTAAACAGGTCTCCAGTACTTTGTTCATCACAAGCTCCTTTTTGCTCGCTTCCCTACTCTGTTAGGCATTCCTATCCGTGCCAGCATGCCTGTGGCTCCCGCGTGCTGAGCTGGACAGCTGTTAGGGACCTCCACTGAATAACTCTGTAATGTGCCTCTCCCGCTGGAGAGCAGAAACTAGTGAGCTCCCAGTAGGACAGCATATAATTCCAGATCTTAGTGATGTTAGCAAGGAGTTCTTTAGGGTGCTTGATAACAGAATTACTTTCTCTCTTATGACCATCCAGAAGTCCAAAGTCAGTGGCATCGATGGGAAGTTGAGCTAATGTGGAGGCCCTCCATATAGAGGAGGAACAAAAGGGATTCACAGCTTGTTTCTCATTGTAACTCTGACTGGAGGCCATTGGACAAGTCTGGTAGGACTCCACTGGAAATCACCACATAGAGGTGTGTGTAGACATCCAATGATAACCTGTGGTCACGTATGTTTGGAATCTCAACATCCTTTGTTATTTTCTCTCCTTTCACTTCATTTTTTTGAAAAATGAGAAACATTTTAGTTCTTAACAATGGTGCACGACAGTGAAAGTAAGTAAGCATGATCTTAACAACATGTGCAAAAGATGCTGCACACATAGGGCTTAGGCCATATATTCGTCATATACAAAGTTCAAATCTTTGGGGGCCGCACACTAGAGTAACAGGTAACTCTGTTGCTTGCAGCACCAGCATCCCACATGGGCACTCTGTGTTCCAACGCACTGCTCATGTGCCCCGGAAAACACTGAAGGATGGCCCAGGCCCTTGGGTTCCTATCTCACATGGAAGACCTGGCCCAGCTCTGGTAGTTGCAGCCACTTGGGGAGTCTTCCACCTCCTCTTACTTTCTTTATATTTTTATACATTTAAATTCTATGGAAATCTTTCCCACCTTGTTTGGGGAACTACTGAATTTTCTCTACAGCAAATGAACAAGAAAATTATCCACTTAGGTCAATTTAGGCAAATTTTCTCAAACTAAGCATTCTTACATGCTGGCAGCCTTGCAGTTGGGGTGAACAGCATGAAGGTATAAATAGAACAGCTCCCCTGTTGGCATGGCCAGGAGGATCTTCCAGCTGTATGGTAAGGCTTGGAGGATGTCTGTCTAACCCCCTTTGCATGAACACTCAACCACCCCTTTACAAAATTCTGAAATCTGTTGAGTCACTCTTGTTTGCCCCTGCGAGATGGCTTCTGCAACTGATGTGAGCTTAGGAACTAATGTTATTGGTGAGTGGGCCTTAAACAATTGACAAGAATTAATACGTACAGGTGTACAATTGAGCCCATGCCATTCCTGAACATTGTACCTAACTGTTGCCTTGGAACCCGGTCCAAATCTGCAGTGTACCTTCTGGGAAATGGCTTGATAAGCATACTAAAAATTAATGAAAACTATGGGTGCATGAGCTGAAACTGCTGTGTTGGTATAGTTACTATAACCTTAAGGGCTAGCCTGTCTTTGCAGTTTCTTTGGAGCATAGAAAATTTGTCTATTTCAGCTGCTAGAGAAACTAAAGGATGTTTGTACTAACATTATAGAAACATGTTTTTAATTATTATTTGGTTGTTTATGGGATTGTAAAACCCATAGTTGTAGTGGGGTTTAATGTTTAAGGTTTTTTCCTTTATGGTATATTTCTCCCACTGATAGATAAGTTGTAGAAATAGAAATGCAGTAGGAGTGTGTTACTTTTTAAGATGTAACCGCTTGTGTTACTGTCCAAAGAGTTCCTGGCTATAGCCCAGTGGCTGCAAAGTCAGAATGAATAAGAATGGATAATAATGAATAATAATGAAGTGAAATGATTATAGTATTTTGCAAAATTATCTTTGAAAACATATATTTAATCATGAAGTAAAAAGAATAGAACAACCAGATGTCTGTGCAAAAGCTTGTGATGATTTCTGTGTCAATTAGTAAGACAGCTTATTGAGTTGTCCATTATGAGCACCAAATGATAGTGGTCCACGTTTGCTCTCTCGCCAACTCCACACATCCTTCTTCAAGCTCTGAGCTCAGCTGCAGCTGGTTTCCAGCACTTAGCGCTCCAACAGCCTGCTTTTAGTTTTTCCTTTAGAAATCAATTTACACTTTTTCTCAAAGATCACTGAGGTCCATACTTTACCAACCTCTACTCTGTGATCATTCAGATGTGCTGACACATGATTTTATATTTTAATAAGCATATTTTTATACATATTAATCTTTTATTTATTATTTTATTATTATCATTTTATGATACAGTTCCATAAGCCCCTGGGATTTCCCTTAACCCCTCCCCATTCTCCCCCACTGAGTTCCCCTGTATCATTACAAAAGTATAGTTCTTCATGCACAGTCATATGTCCATTATTGTGGGCATGGACAATGGCAGAGAGTCTATCATTCTATTGTCATATAGTAAACAGTTTCAGTGGGAGTCCATCTTTAGTCTGGAAGTAGAGATGCATACTGCATTGTATCCTCACATTTGGATATGTTAGTCTCCATTTCACAGTTACTGTACATCCCCTTAAATGAAAAGGCACAATATAAAATCAACAATAGGAAGAAAAATAAAAATTTACAATGTCATGAAGTTAAATAATACATTACTAGATATGAGAGTCTCTATTACAGTTATTATATATCTCCTTAAATGAAAAGCCACAAAACAAAAACGACAGGAAGAAAAAAGAAATTAACAACACCATGAAGTTAAATAACATGCTACTGAATGACTAGTTTGTCTCTGAAGAAATGCAAAAGAAAATCAAGAACCTTCTTGAAGAAAATAATGCTACTGTATAATCTATGAGCCATTGAAAGATTTAATGAGAGAGTTTTGGAGAGATGAAACTAACAAAATAACTAAATAAGTAAAATCCATGAGCTATAATTTCCGCTGATTTTTGTTGGTGAAATGTGTCTCCTGTAGGCAACACATAGATGGGTTTTGTTTTTTAATTCAGTCTAGTAATCTGTGACGTTTGATTGAACTTAAGCCATTTACATTCAGGGTTAATTTGAAAGGGTGGTAATTTGGTCCTGTCATTTTAGCATTGGGTTGTTCATTGATTTAATCTTTTGTTGTTATTTTACTGGGATGGTCTTCACATTTGCCTTTGGTTTTGTTGGGCGCTATTCCTGTTCTCTGCCAAGAGAACATATTTAAGTAGCATTTGTACGCCAGGTTTGAAAGAGGCAAATTCTTTGAACTTTTCTTTACTGTGAAAGAATTTTATTTCATTTTCAAAGACAAAGAAAAGTTTTGCTGGGCACGTTATCCTGGGCCGATAATTTTTTGCATTTAGAATCTGGAATATGTCGCTCCATTCTCTTCTTGCCTGTAGAGTTTCCTGTGAGAGGTTTCCTGTGAGTTTAATTGACATTCCTTCATATGTCAGTTGATTTCTTTCACATTCACATTTAAGGATCTTTTCCTTTTGTTCAGTTGAAGAGAGCTTGATTAGCATGTGTCTTGGTGAAGATCACTTTTGACCAAGCCTGTTGGAAGTTCTGTGACCCTCCTGCATATTGTTTTCCAATTCTTTCTCTAGATTAGAGAAATTTTCCCTTATGATTTCATTGAATACACCTTTAATCCCAGCTTCTCTTTCTGCACCTTCTGCGACTCCCATAACTCTTAGATTTGGCCTCTTAATAGTGTCTTTCAATTCTTGAATACTTTTTTTGGCCTGATCCAGCTCTGCTTCCATCATTTTGTTTATTTCTCCCTGGTGACAGGAAATATCTTCCAATTCTGAGATTCTTTCTTCTGCTTGCTTCATTCTATTTTGGAAACTCTCCACTGTACTTGTAATTTACTCCACTGTATTCTTCGTTTCTTTTTTAAATCAATTAATTAATTTTTAATAATTTTACATAGTTGATTAGGGTACAAAGGGTCAAGGGCTATAGGAAAATGGGTAAGAGCATTGTTTCTACTCTATTCTTCATTTCTAATGCATCACTTCTCATTTGATTCATTTAAACTGTGACATATTCCTTAAATCCCTTGAACACCTGCTTTACATGCTTCTCATTGTTGATAAGAAGCTTCATAACAAGTGTTTTGAATTCTGTATCTCCCATTTTCTCGATGTCTTCCTCAGTTAACTCTGAGGTTGGCATAGGGTTTTGCTCCTTTGCAGGGGAGTCTTCAGTAATAATCATTGTGCCCCTGTCTCTTCTTTTGCTTTTGGTCATTGTACTTCTGGTTAGCAGAGTCCATGCAGTCAATATGGGGGACATGAAGGTGTGAAGAGAACTGTTCCATTGCAGGCAGGGCTGCAAGGAATTTCCCACTGCATGGCAGGGCCCAGACAATGTCCCTACAACCACCTGGAGGCGGCAGACACTGGATGACCCCCGCTGAGAATTCTGTAATCTATTCAGGCATTGTCTGCCTCTGCAGAGTTGGTTTTTCACTATCAATGTGATCTTGGAAGTTGATGTTGCTGATAAGTCTTATCAAAGGGTCTCTGTCTCTGTTGCCCCCCTTGACCATCCTTGATCTTTAGCTCCCTCCTTTTGTGATGCATTTCCTCCCTTAACTGATTCAAGTTTAAGTTGTAGAATGAGGATTGGAGTAGGAAAGTGTTACTGATTGATATGCACTGTCAACTGAGAACTTCTATTGAGAATTGCTATTGAGAGCTTTAAGGTGAAAGAAATGGCAGAATTATCCTTGGAAACACCCGCTTGACCGTGATGTAAAAAGTCACAAGTCAGAGCTTTTGGCTGGTTCTGTATAAATAAAGGACACCTTTCTTGCATTGTTCATTAAGATCCTGAAACTGTAGTGGTCCATTTCTTTTTCTATGCCTACTCCACACACCCTTCTTGAATTTTGAACTCGACTGCAGCTGGACTCTATTAAGATTATTGTGTAGAACAGATTGGGTTTGATTAAGATGAAGTTATAATAATTTGGGGTATTAGCACTGTCTCTGCCATAAGTCTTGTGGAATAACTAGCAAGCTTTGAAATGTCAATGGTCCCTCAGAGATCTCAGAACTGCTTACTGAAATGTTAGGTCTCTCAATTACAGATGTTTCAAGATCTGGGTGGCTTCATGTTGACTTCTATACATTTCCCAAATGTCATAGCCAAGGTTGGACTCTTTCCCTGCTCTCTTGCTGTCAGCAAGCAAAGTACAGGTGTGGGTGATATTGAGGTATAGGGGAGCTACTACTAGAACTTACTTTGATAACTCCATGCTCATTCTCTGCATGCATTCATATAGTGCTTGAAACAGCATGATAGACTTGTCAGACTAATGAAGCCATGGCCACTCACTATACCAGTCGTCACAGGTCTGCGGCCATCAGGCTATGACCCACAGAGGAGGAATAGAGTCACTGTAGGCCATTGTCTGCTCCTCTTCCTCAATCTTTTGCATCATCACTCTACTGTTCTTCTTATCTGACTATCTCACTTTCTATAGTAGTAGGACAATATTGAGCAAACTTGCAGGTCTACTGGTATAAGATGAAGACGTGTCTTCTTTCCTGTTTGAATAGAGGAAGTGTCTGTCTTCTCCCCAAAGGTCAACTGTCCGCTTGTGTCTTGATTCAGGTTCCCCTTCATCCTTCAATGACCTTGTTCCATTGTTTCTCCCTTCTCTTTTGAATCTTCAGCCTCTTCTTCTGCTATGTATAGAAGTGTCCCTTAGAAAAAAATTCGTCCGCTTCAACCCAGCTGCAGCTTTCCCCCATCTTTCCCCCAACACTAGCATTAAGGCATGAATGGGAATGGCAAAAAGGTAACTTTAAAAAGGTAGTAGGGGAAAAATAAGTTAGTAACCAGAACAGCTTAGTTATAAATCACTGTTAGGGACATGGTTTCTGAGATGGATCTGTCATTGTCCAGATGACTTTGGGGAGTCCCCTTGTGCAATCTAAATGTGGCTCTCTTGGCTTAAATACGTATCTATAGTATATACTATATATATTATATATATATGCACACTATATATGCTATATGTATACACACTATATATACTATATATAGTATATAGTGTATTTATACTATATATACATATATATATACACTTCTAAACAAAGGAGATTGGAAATTGTCTCCTTGAGAAAGTGAAGTATTTATTTTTTTTTAAAAAATAAGGTTTATTTGTTTGAAAGGGAGGCAGCAAGGCAGGGAGATCTTCCCTCTTTTGATCCTCTTCCCAAATGGCCACAGTAGGGAGATTTGGGTCAGGCCAAAGCCAGAAACCTGGAATTCCATCCTATTGTTAGGTGTTTAAGTGTTTGGGCCATCTTCTGCTGCTTTCCCAGTCAGTATCAGCAGGGAGCTGTACTGAAAGAGAAGCATACAAACACTCCAACTAGCCCTGTATCAGGTGGCTACTTCCCCTACTCTGCACAAGGCTGCTCCTTGGGCCGAGTGTTTCTTGCTGACATCGACCATGTTCTGCATTGTTGAAGGATGGCACTGGGCTGCCTGCAACAGGAAGTATGCCTATACAGTGGCTGCTGCAGCTGCTGGCATGGTGCACCTATCCAACAGATAGCAAGCAGAAAGAAAACAACAGGCCAGGAGCTGAGGGCTGTGCCGGCTGGCTGAGGATCCCTCAAAGATTTTCCTGGCCTCTCTACCTGATGAATTCCATGTACATCTCAGTGGTCAGAACTCAATCCCTGGGACCTCTGAGCTACAAAGGAATCTAGGGAGGTATATTTATTTTGCAGGTTTATGAAAAGAGATAAAAGAGCTGTAATTAGCTCTTGGGTGTATATCCCATGTATTATTCTCCCTGACCTGAGGCAGAAGTCCTCAGTGGCATGACCATTAGTATCTCTGGGAAGCTTTTAAAATTAAAGTGCAGGTGACTCTCTAATCGGCTAAATTAGAATCTCTAGGTGGAAAGCCTCACTTACTGTTGAAGAGCTCCAGGTGATTTTGATATGCAGCCAAGATCAGGAGCTACTACTGAAAAAGCTGGTGAGTAACTTATTGTTACTTTTACCTGATTAAGATCAGAAATGGTGGCAGATTGGAAAATGTTAGAGGTGGCTGGGATCTGAGTGATCACTGAACAAGAAATACTCAAGGTCAAATGTTCAGTCAGTGAAGAGCTTGAGATGAGATAGCCAAATCCTCTCCTCCTGCCCCTGCAAACGGTGGTAGCCCCTGCTTACGTCTCCCAGGGTATGCAGCAGATGCTTTATGAAACACTTAACTGGAAGAATTTAACCTTGATCAGTGGGTACCGAAGGTCAAGGAGAGCAGGTAACTTTGAACTGTAGCGGTCTCTCTTCCACGTTATAATGACACTCGGCCTGAAATCTGATTTGAGATGAGTGTGTAATTTAAATGTTTATTTAATCCGGAGCTACTTCTCAATAAATAGGATGTTCAGGGACTTGCATTTCCAGATTCTGTCTACCCAGTTCTCTCTTGCTAATCAGGGCACCGAGTGTGCAGCTGCCAAAAAGCCCCATGCTTAATGCCCTCATTCATCTGGAGGTTTTGTCTCCTGAAGCCACATGGGTGGCTTTTCTGAGTCCCTGGTGGTGTTGATTAACATGGGATTTTTCCAGGCCATTAGTGCTGGAGACAGCTCTACAGACCTATCTAAACCAAAGCTCAGGGGGTGGGGGAGCGACTTTCCCAAAGTCACCCAAACTGTTAGTTGCAGGACTGGGACAAGAGCATCAGCCTGCAGGTCAAATTGATCAGATGCTTTCGATCAAACCTCACAGACGTGGCCTAACAGACCTTGGTGCCTAATTAATGATTGCCCTCCAACTTTTCAGCATCGATTTTTAAACAAGTCATAATCCCAAACAAACTCTGCTTACAGGTGCAATGCTGTTACGTATTTGCTGAGGTGTCTGCTGACACTGCATGACCACACTGGAGGGTCTTGCCAGCATGGAGACCAGCGTTGCCCCACAGGGCCTCTCTCCACATGTTTGGTGGTGTATCCAATGCCCTCAAGTCCTTTGCTTTGCTATGTTGTTGGGTTAGGACAGCTCAGCAAGGCTACATTGTTACCAGCCATTACATTGCAAGCAAAGCAACAATCAACTCTGTTAGGATTTATGTGAAGACTGTATTAGCTGGAAGTCATACACAGGCCAGGTGTTTTACAGTAATCTGCTCTCAAAGTTCATTTCGGAAGTTCTCTAGGTGAAGAAAAATGATTGATTCTGAAAATGAACGTTGAAGAAATAAATTGATTCCTTTGAAGTAAGTGGACCATTAATTCTTGACCTTAAAAACTCTAGAATCTTTTAAAAGGAGTTGACTTAGCAATGACTGCATTTTACAGAATTAACTCTTTTTTTCCCTCTGCTTTTGTTATATCATCTTGCTTGGCCTGTCTGCAAGCTTCATAGTTTCTAGAAAATTAGAATGGGATCTGCTACTTGTCATAAGGTCCTGTAATGTCTTATTTTAAACACATATGGAGTCAGTGGATGAAGATGTAGTATGGAAAGCTATGGAAGGCTCCAAGCCATCCTTTGGCTGCCTGAGACATGGTGGTTCTTGTGGCCGTGTTCTCCTCTGAGCTTCTGCTGAGGCTGACTGTTCCACTGTAGCCCCCAGAGCAGCCTGCCTCCCCCCACTGTGGCACATCCCTGGCTGTGCCTACCCAGAGAGGCTCCATTTCACTCCCCCTCAAGCTGCTACTGTGGAAGAGCTGGGATATGGGCTTAAACAAAACAATTATTTCTTCTGTTACACACAATATTTAGTAGTTGCATATGCTAGCAGGCCTGCCCCCAATGCTTGTCCAGCCTGGGACTAGAGAATGATTAGAAATCCATCTATCATGTGTCTCAACCGTAAGTAGTAAATCAAACTAACTGTTTAACAAGTGCCTTTAGAAACTTGGAAGGCCAGATTAAAACGTTTAACTCCAGGGCTCCTTGGAGTTCTGCATTGTAATGCTGTGGTGTATGAAGGGCTCTCCCATCCTGGCTCCTAAACCCTGTGTGGAACACCTTCCACCCTGCCAGTTCCACTGTGTGTTCAGCATTCTCAACAGCATTGCCCTCATGGGCTACGCAGTTAACTCTGGGCTCTTGGGATCTCATAGTGCTGTAAAATGTGTCCTTGGGATGGTAAGAGGTCCCCACAGACCCTGCAGGTAATGTTAGAGTCCCTTAGCCAGGGAATTCTTGGCTTTGGGGTAACCACAGTCATCTAGAAGGAGAGAAGCAGACTTTGGGTGAGCACATTCTCTTGGCCTTGTGGACCCTTCACCCCAGGGAAGGGATACAGAACAGATCTAGATTGGTTCAAGGCTGAACTGGCCCTGTCTGAGGATGCCACTGTGTGTCAAGTGGACCCAGTGAGCTGGCAATAGTGAACAAGATTCTAAATTACTGTTTTAACGAAGGGGACAAAAATAGCAAAAGTGTAGCTGGCAGCATAGATTATGAAGGCATTTTACTGGATAACCGGGTGCAGGTTGACTGGTAAATGCTCCTTGCTGACCATGGTGTCCTAGGGGTGGCAGCACATGCACTGAGCCTCAGTGATCCAGACACAGAGGAAGTGCTGGCCAGCAGGGAGGCAGGAAAGGCTTGGTTCCTCTGAGCAAGCTGGGTGATCAGGTGTCTCTGGGAAAGGTGCTGGAGCAGCATTCAGCGGGCTGAGTTTAGAGTGGACAGCAGGAGCCAAGTGACACAGGAAATAGAGAAAAGTCAAACGACCTGAAACTCAGGAAAAATGGGCTGGAGGCTTAAGGTCTCTGCTTACTCATGGGTGCAAAACCTATAAAGTTGAGATGCTTTCTGCCTATCCCGTCTCCCCTGAGGGCTACAGGGGGGTCAGATGGTCCACTGCTATTCCAGCTTTTGGATAGGAAGTGACTAGGCAGTGATGAGCACAAATGATGTCCAAACTGGTCCCAGGGACATGGCTGGGATAGCTTTACTAGTTACGGGGATTGTTTTGTTGAAACTCAAAGGGAGGATTGTTCACCAGGACAGACTCAAATCCTCACACACCTCCATCCCCACCTTCACCCTCCAGATGCTCTTTGGAACCCTTGTAATGCAACTGTCCTGGGACAGAATTCTGTTGAATGAACAGGAGATGCCTGGCGTGCCATGGGTGATGTGCCTTCTCTGTAGCACTTCCACCCTCATGGAGAAGTAAAACCCAGTGGCAGCAGAGCATTCCCAGGCCAGGGGCAGAGCCCAAAAGCCAAGCCCGGATATTGTCAACCTGCTTGGCGCCAGAGCAATCGAATCCACCAAGCACCACTTCTCCGTAAGCAACAGTGGGACTATTCACCCAAGCATTCCTGGCTAAGAAGCCTACTCAGTGAGAGGAACCAGAGACCAATGTGAGATCCACTGCGTCTTTTTTTATAGGTCATCGTACTCTTTGCCTTGGGAGTTGTCTGTTACAAACAGCATAGAGTGTGCACCCAAACACGTCCCATCAAGTTGACATCTTTATGAACTCCCAAGTTCAAGAATTGCTTCATGCACTGTATAATAGTAATGGTGTTAATAACCATGACATCAGCTACTGGTGGTTGACCATTTACTACATGCTGGAATCTACCACCCTGTGAAAAAGGTACTATTATTCCATTTTACACATGAGAAAAAACAGTCCTTTTTTTAAAAAAAGATTTATTTTATTTTTTTATTGCAAAGTCAGATATACAGAGAGGAGGAGATACAGAGAGGAAGATCTTCCATCCAATGATTCACTCCCCAAGTGATTGCAATGGCTGGTGCTGCGCCGATTCAAAGCCAGGAGCCAGGAACTTCCTCCAGGTCTCCCATGAGGGTGCAGAGTCCCAAGGCTTTGGGCCATCTTTGACTGCTTTCCCAGGCTATAAACAAGAAGCTGGATGGGAAGTGGAGCTGCCGGGATTAGAACTGGCACCCATATGGGATCCCGGTGCGTTCCAGGTGAGGACCTTAGCTGCTAGGCAACCATGCCATGCCCAGGTGTATCTAATCTATTCTAGGCCATTGTCTCAAATGAAGATAACTATTCTAAGTTGAGACATGTGTAAGGTAATACGTATCACACAACCATAACAAATTTTTTAAAAGGGGAGAAAGTGAACAAATATACACATGAGTATGGGCAAGAGGATTGCCTGAAGGGAAAAGGGTTGGAGAAGGGAGAACAGCTAAGCAATACCACTGACCCAGATGCTCCAAGTGGAAGAGACTGCTTCCAGTGTGTTGACTCCTTGGTGAGATAGCAGGTGGTCCTCTACGTGTGTCGGGACATTTGGGAATTTCACGCTGACTCCACATATCCATATGCTCACAGCATCCTCCTTGTAGAAGCAGGGTGAAAGAGGCTTTTGATTGACAGGCAAAGGGATCAAATTGCAGGGACATTCAACTCTGTACTCAGGTCTAAACAAGTTACCCTAATTCCACCACATCCTTTCCTGACTGCGTATGCCATGTATGGCTCAAGCATTTTGGCGAATGGAATGTTCTGTGGCTATTCTTCATGCCTTGCTTGTGGTGGGGGTTTTACCAAACACCACCGATACACAGATGATGAAAGAAGAAAAGGGAGCCCAAGGGCAGAATGATCCACAAATGGAATGATTCCAGTGTGAGTTGGAATTGACTCATAGTTGCCCAGCAGGGGCCTCTTGGTGGGCTACACTGCCTGAACTGAGAGCTAGACTCTAAGACGAAACCTCTCGTTTCAACTCAATTCCAGTGCTTGAGCAAAATCTTAATTAAAAAAAAAAAAAAGGTTTTCTTAAGGGAAGGGGTCAACCTAACATTTTTTTTCTCAACAAATTGGAACAATTCGAACAGTATAGTGGCAGAACTTGGTCCATGAATAGTAATGATAGAATGATTTCCCACTGTAACTTGAAATAACCATCTTAATGGAAGCCTCAGACGTGCATAAAGTTAATGTGCTCACTTCCAACAGCACCAATTTAGATTAAGTGTTTGGGCCAACCCCTGAGTTAGGTACAATTTCTCAATATATTTATATTCCAAAGGAGGAACAGAAATAAGCTAAGCACAAAATGACTCCCAAAGTATCAAGTAGGAGCAAAAAATAATCTTTTCAACAAATGATCTAGAACAACACATGCAAAAAATAATCCTGCCATGGGTATTACACTCAAAAATAAAGTCAAAATGGACTATAGTCCTAAATGCACAACGCAAAACTACAGAAAATGGCTCAGAAAAAAGTCTAAATGACCTTGGATCTGATGAGGACTTAGGTGTAACTGTAAAGGTATGACCCATGAAGAAAGAGAAGCTGGACTTCATTAAAATTGAAAGTTTCTGTCCAGCAGAAGATGTTTAATAGAATGAGAAGCCAAGCCAACAGAGATATGTCTGATAAAATGCAATAATACAAAATACGCAAAGAATTCCTAAAATTCAACGAACACAAGCAATTAGGATAAAAAAAAAAGTGTTCCCCAGATCTCAGCAGACAGCGCAGACACACACGCAGCAAGCGCACTGATGACAAGCAGCTTCCGGCGTGCACGCTGCATCAAGGAAATGCAAATAAAAGCTGCCGTGAACTACAAGGCTCCTCTACGAAGTTTGTGGAAAATGAAATGTTTTGAAATCCAGGCCATGTGAGTGCTGTTACCCACCTCTTGGAATGCCCCAAATCCAAAACACTGACAACAACAAATGCTCATGGGGACACGGAACGACAAGCACCCTATTTCATCAGCAGTGGGAGTGTAAGATGGCAGAGTCGCTTGAGGACTGCAGTTAGGCAGAGGTGGGGTTTTTTTGTTTGTTTGTTTACAAAGCTAAACATATTCTTGCAATATGATCCAGTTATTACACTCTTTGGTATTTACCAAAACGAAAGGAAAACTGCTGTTTGCACAAAACCTACATGCGGATCTCCTGTAGCAGCTTTAATGCCAATGCTTGTAAGTCACTAAGAAGCAAGTCAGTAGATGAATGGCTAAATAATGTTTCCTATTTCCCCACTATGGAATTATAAAAATAAATGAGCTATCAAATAAAAAGATAGGGATAAACTATAAATTTATATTGTAAAGTGAGAAAAATTAATCCAAAATGCACTATATTGTGTATGATTCCAGTTATGTGACTTTCTGGAAAAAAAATGAAACTATGGAAACAATAGAAATATTCATGTTTTCCAATGGTGGATCAGGGAAAGGGAGAGTAAGTAGAGCATGGTGGATTTTTAGGGCAGCAGAAATGCTCTGTAAGATTTTAAAACGGTGGCTACCTATCATGATCTAATTGGTCAGGCCCATGAAATGCACACCAAGAATCCATGCCAGCTCTGCACCTTCGGGGAGGAAGACATGCCGATGGAGCTTTATCATTTGCAGCACATCTTTCTGCTAGGGAGAAGGCTGGCCATGCGTGGGAGCAGGGAGTGCATGGCAGACCTCCTACCTGCCTTTCAGTTCTTTTGAATCTAAAAGTGCCTTCAAAAAAATGAAGTTTAATGAAACCACCCAAGTGTAAGAAGAACCAAGAAAACAACATAAAATCTCTGGTGAACCTTACATACACCAGAGAGTACGGAATGAGGTAAAAGAATCAGTAAGTGATGTGTGTGTGTGTGTGTGTGTGTGTGTGTGCGCGCGCGCACGCAACTAGGCTGAGGCCCTGAGACAAGAGGCATGGGATGTGGAGAGAAGACCAGTGTGGCTGGAATGAGATGAGAAAGGGGGCAGAGACCTAGAGGTAAATGAGTCTAACAGAAAAGGACAGATCTATGTTAATAGAAGGACTAAAAATATGCAAAGGCAAAGCAGGTGAGATTTGGGGTGATGGCATTCTTTTCATTACTCTTCTCTCAATTTCTTCTTCCCTTAATGTCTGCATTTCCATCATGAATTGCAGTTGTTCTACTCCTCCCACAATTCCCTGTTGATAGGCTGGAAGTAGATCATCACAGCCAGGGAGGGCTGCCAGCATTGCAGTGCCTGCTGGTCTGACCTGAGCCTGGGGAGCAGGCCCTGAGGACGCTGAACCGACACCAGGAGGCAGTGTATTCCCCAGGGCTGCTCTTGACTGACTATTGTGCTAATTGCACATTACATTGCTGATGCATTACCCATATGACTGGATTGATAATGTTTGGGCAGTTAAATGTTTTACGATTAAAGACTCCCAAGGTGAAGGCAAACAATTAGGAAGCAGAGTGGAGAATCCCAGGGACTTTGCCGCTACTCTGTGTGTGTGTGTGTGTGTGTGTGTGTGTGTGGCCTGTGAATGTTTCAGCACAGCAGGAAGCCTCCTAGCCCCCATCTCGTCCTAGTTCTGGTCAGCCTCTGGGGTCTCTTGGTCAATTTCTCCTCTTTTCATTGCTTCAAGTTCACATGTTGTTCTTAAACCATTGAAAATCCTAAGTTGCTGTATTTTCAACAAACCCCCTTTAACCTAGCATTCACATAACCCTGTGTTAGTGTTCAAAAGCCAAGCATGGCACAAAGTGTCACTCATTTATTCTGATATGTAGCATTTATCAAGTGCGCGCTGGATTGACTACAGCTAAGCATGTGTCTCTGCACAGCCCCCCGACTTCATGCGTAAATATTGACCAAGGAAGATGAAGTGCCTGTGTTTACAAAAGCACATCTATGTGTGTATTGATAGCAGTTTTTTCATAGTTGCCAAAAATTGAAAACAAATTCAAATAAACAACAAATACGTATAAATCAAGTATACCCACACATAAAACACTTAGCAATTTAAAAGAACAAAGTACTGAGATGTGTGATAACATGGTCCAATCTTGCAGACATTACGTTTTATAAAGCAAGCGGGATACTAAAGGCTGCAAATAATATGATTCTTTGTATAATACATGCTGTATACAACTGTAGAAATCCATCCCGCCGTACACCAGTCTATATACTTCACAATAGATAAGCTGTATCTCAATTGAAAAAAAAAAATCTATCAGTCCGCAGGACACTGTGCTGCTGCCAGAGTCCAAGCTGTTAGTATGCAGAAGTGTCAAATTGTGGAGAGAAGCCTGAAGGGGCTGTTTCTGAGGACTCCACGGGAAATGGGTTCTCAGGCTTGCAATATTCACAGGAAAGAAAGAAATTTGTTGAGGCACAAAGGAGATGCACATATGGTGAGCCACTCAGGGGCTGCAAGCGAAGCCTGTAGTGTGGACCCCAGCAGGAAGGACTTCCCTTCCTCTGTGTAGCTGGGGACTCCCAGGAACCACTGTGGATTGGCGGGAGGTAGCAGGACAGGGCTTTTTCCTGGGAAGAAGGCACATGGGTGCAGGAGAGAGACAGAGAGAGAGAGAGAGAGAGAGAGAAAGGGAGAGACTAAGACACTGTATTAAAGGAACTCATTATTTTTGAATGCATACAGACTATTTAAATCTCACAAGTGTGTGATATAGCTTACATTAGCACATCTTTACAAACTGAAAATTCATGAGATGAGTTCATAGTAAGTCACATAGGTGATTGGTGCCAATTTCAGAGCCAGGGCTGGAAAGCCAGCAGCTGCATCCCAACTTCTGCACACTGCCTGGTGCAGCCTGTGGCAGCCTGGTGACTGCCTTTTCCACCCGAGAGGAGCAGGTGTAAACTGACTTTCTCCCTGTCTGTGCTGCACCCATCCAACTCTGGAAGTCTGTGACATTTCAGTTATAAAAGCACAAATTCCTTCTGTGTTCAAACTCCAGTTTCATCTTTGATACAAATCTTGCCTTCTTTTTCTGAATCCAGGTTTGAGGTATGGTTCTGGGGTGCAGGAGGTGGCATGGTGGGCTCCCTTTGCCAGCCCTGGCCACTGCACCCTGCCTGTGCTCACCTTCTTGGAGAAAATGATGCTACTGTGTGACCCATGAGTCAGTGAAGAACTTAATAAGACAAAATAAGCTATTTTGAAGAAATAAAAATAAAAACGAAAATATGAAAACCCATGATTTGCAGCAAAAACAGTACTGAAAATGCTATTGATCTTACATTTTTCATGAAGGCTGCATTATATCAGAGAGAACATATGATCTTTGTCCTTTTGGAATTGACTTATTTCACGGAGCATAATGGTCTCTAGTTGGGGCCACTTGGTTGCAAATGGTAGAATTTCATCTAGCAGAATGATGGACTTAGGACTGCTTGTAGGACTATACTGCTGTAATAATATAGAGGCAATCAGTGGCGGGGGAGAGCACTTGGGCAGGGGGTAAGGGAAACCTATGGAATTACATCATAAGAAAGCATAGATCGCAGTGAAGCAGCAGAAAATAATTATCACATTTGAAAGCCTGGGAAAAAAATTAGGATAATGACATGATATAATCATAATAATAGAATTGTCTTTATTTTATAGTGAGCAGGTTTTTCAACCAGAGTTTTAAATAGTGTCATTTGTCAGACAGCACCAGTGTTATTGCCATGGATCTTCCAAAGAACTTTTCATTTCTCCTTTTATAACTTAGCTCAGCCCTATTAGTTGTATTTAAATATAGAAAGAAATCTTTTCCTGTTCCTTTTTCTTTAGATTTTTCTTTTCAAAACCCACACAAATCTATGAGTCACAAATGAAGCTATGAAAATGAATGGTCCCCATCACGCAACAACACGCTGGCTTCTCACGTGAATTGTCAAAGTAGGTTCAAACCGCACATGAAAATGTCTCTGTGCATTCTACTCAAACAGACAAAAAAAAAAAAAAGCCCAAAACTTTTGAAGTCGGCACAGTATCCAATGTTCTAATTCAACAGAATAGACTGTGTGTACAAACACGTTGGTTTCTCAGCTCTCTAAATGGTAAATCATAAGGAAAACCAGAGAGATAGTGGGAGGCCAGCTGTTCATCTCAGCCCTCTGCCCCAACAACTGTGTGAAAACAGAAGGTCTAATGTCTGCTTTGCTGCCTCCCTATGTTTGCTGACAGCGTTGAATATGAAAAAACTTGTAAAATGTTTTTGCAAGCTGCAATATGTTATCATGATTCTAAAATACATTCATTACTGTTTCTTCAGCTCATTAATTATTTAGGCGGTGGGACAAATTGACTGGCAGATGATGAATTTGTCAGCTGCTGCAAACATATTTAATGCCCAACTTAGTTTCCTAGGATCTGATAATGAATTGGGTCCTGTAATACAAACCATAATGGATCATCCTAAGTCATGTCCAATTCAATGTGAAGAAGCCAATGGAGTAACAACTGTCCAGCAGAGATCTATTGCTGCTTGCCGTTGAACTTGGTTTACTGAAGTCCCAGAGTGAGCTGCCTCTGGCTGCCAAACATTGTCTCAAACCTTCTCACCAATGATTGATCTCCACAATCTTGCAAGCGCTAGCCTCAGTCTGTATCATGGTATCCCTACTTTAGAGACAGAGAAATTGAAATCATAGCATAGCTTTCTTATGAAACTATGTATTGAAATTTTGTTAGAGATGTTATTACATACTACCTTCACTCTATTTGGACAGAAGCTCTTTTTATTTGAATTACATTTTTTTAAATTGGAAAATAAGATATACACAGAAGAGGAGAGACAGGAAGATCTTATGCATGTTGATTCACTCATCCACACAATTCTTTCACAAAGGAAACAATGAATCGATGCTCTCAGATTTCTTGAAACGTGGTGTATTACATAATAGAAAAAGGATTATCCATAGTTTTATTTAGAATGGCTACAATGGCTAGAGCTGATCCAAAGCCAGGAGCCAGGAGTCTCTTCCATGTTTCCCACATGGGTGCAGGGTCCCAATGCTTTGGGCCATCCTCAACTGCTTTCCCAAGCCACAAGCAGGGAGCTGGATGGGAAGCTGGGTCGCTGGGATATGAACTGGCACCCATGTGGGATCCTGGTGCGTGCAAGGTGAGGACTTTGGCCATGAGGTTATTGCACTGGGCCCTGAATTACATTTTTAAAACCTTATTTAATGAGACAGGTTACCAAATGTAGGGCTTACAGTATAAAACATGAAAAACATTTTCAATGGGTGATATTACAAATGGTAAACATTCCAACAATGTTTAAAAATATATACAATAAGGCATTGTGGCATAGGAAGTTAAGCCTCTGTCTGTAACACTGGCATCCCATGTTGATAGTTTGTTCAAGACCAGCCGCTGCACTTTCAATCTAGCTCCCTGATTATGAACCTGGAAAAGCAGCGGAGGATGGCCCAAGTGGTTGGGCTCCCATCACCCACAAGCTGCAGGCTCCTGGCTTCAGCCTGGCCCAGACACGGCTTTGTGACCTTTTGGGGAGTGAATCAGTGGATGAAAAAATCAGTCTGTCATTTTTGTAACTCTTTCACATAAATAAAGAAATAAATCATAAAATAATATATAATGAAAAGTCTTTTTTTTCCAGGACAAATTCCCAAATCATCTAATTTGCTTTGTTTTAAGAAGCACATTATTAAATACATTAAGATATTAAAGTTTGCAATTATTTAAATATTTATGTACGCAAAATTTAGAAACAGAATAGCATAATGTGCTTGCTATTCCACATTTTTTTTGTTTACTTAACAATATATCCTGGAGGTTATTCCTCACCAACTTCAACAGATTTTGCTTCAGATTTGTAATAGCTCTCTGATAACTTATTATATATTGGATGCATTATAATTTTTATAACCAGTTGTCTATTTATAGGCAACAAATCTGCTTTTGCTAATCATTTTTGTTAATAAAATTCTGGAACATACATCCACACATTTTATTTTAAAGGAAACAATGAATTGATGTGCTTAGAATTCTTGAAACATGGTGTATTACGGAATAGGAAAAAGGATTACCCATAGTTTTATTTAAAATTTGAGAAAATCTGGATTACTTTTCGACCAATTGATAGAAACAGGATTGAAAGCCATCAGTTTAAGTGAATTTGGCCCCATGCAGATTAACGTTTCCCTGTTGAATTTACCCCTCAAAAGTATTCAAGTGAAAAGCTAATGTTTAGGCAATAGCAAACCTTCCACGGAATAAAAAGTAACCAGTCACCTTCAGCAAGCAGAGACAGTGAGCTTTGCTATAACAATTAGGATACTTTTGTTGTTCCGGCTTGCTGGGGGAGCTGTGAGCGGTGCATCTTAGGATTCTCTCTGACACGTGATACTTGCGAGGAGTGTGTTGCAGCCGTCTCAGTGAGACTGGGAGGTGACTTCCTTCCCAGAGTCCCCACTCTGAAAGCAGCAGGTCCTAGTCACGCTGGGGGTACTTTGGGGACATGAGGAATAAGGGTTCCTCCTGTGTGTTCCTAGGATTGAGACCTACCAGGTTCCCGATCACCACTCTCTATTTGGAACCACTCCCTGACAAATGTATCCTCTCATCTATGGTCTCATCCACGGTCTCAATTTCCTTTGCATTTTTTGCATTTTTCATGAAATACAGGGTTTTTTTTTTTTTTTTTTCTGTAATGGATACATTGCTTATCTAACTATTCAGGGAAAGATATATTTGCTTCAGGATAAATGAGACTCCTTATTGTTCCAGTTAATTCCAAGGATGAGATGAAAACCAACCCTGCTTGCCCTTGGGCAACAAGGAACTGTCTGATCTCAATAGGTCATTACCAGTGGCCGCCTCCCTGCTTCCCAGCTTGTTGTAAAGGGGCCTGCATGAGAGTGGTTTAAATGGATGCGATTCATGGATCACTGCAAGAATATCAGATAAAAAATAGCCTAATGATCATTTATCTTATCTCTGTTGTTTTTATGACCATGTAGGTTCTGAGTCCTGACAGAAGGGAGTTTTTTTTTTTTTTTTTTTTGTTAAAAGATGGATTGCACTTAAAGTTTCCTCTGTCATTTTCTCTGCAGTCAAACCAGTGGGATATCATGAGCATAAGGCCTTTCATGAGCTTAATAGCTGCATTCCCTACAACGGATAAAGGGAAGGTGTGCAGAGAGGGGAGGGAAGGATGGATGTTTTTTATGGATTTTTTCCTCTGGCTGTATTTCCACGTTGTTCTACCACTTAGGCTTTGGTTACAGCGCTTGTAAGGCAGATTTCTATGTCCTCGCGCAGCGCTTTGTCCTGCTGGCAGGAGCATTCAGTGTGAGCCAGCCGCTCATAAAGCTGCTGCCAGGAAATGCAGCAGCAGTGGGGGGAGCAGAGCCTCTTTCGGGCCACCTCCTCTGCTCCCCCTCAGCCTGCTTAAACAATGTGCTGTTTGCTTCTGATGCTAAAAGTGAGGAAGTGCTTGTAAATTATTCAAACAATACAGAAATGTATAATTTAGGAAGCCAAAGTGATCTACTATCCCTTCCTCTGACTACTTTCAACAGTTTGTTGGTGATTTTTTTTCAGATTTCTCTCTGGACAAATGCTAATGTTTGCATTCATTTTCAAAAATAGAATCTGACTAGACACACAGTGCTGTAACTTGGTTTTTAAAAAATTTATCTGAGGGGCAAGCAGGCAGAGAGACGGAAGGGGAAAAGGAACACACACACAGATGCAGAGAAAGAGAGAGAGAGACTATCTCACCTATTGGCTCAGCACCCAAATGTACAAATGCCTGCAGTTCATAACCAAATTAGGATCGGGACATCACACCCAAGCACCATGCTAGGGGATCTAAGTGTTGTACCGCTAGATTAAATGCCTGCTCCAGTATCTCTATTTTTCATGGAATATCACATACAAGATTTTCTGTCTCATCATTAGATCTATCTCACTCTCATTAATTGCTACACAGTCTTGTATGGATGTACACATTTCAGCTGGAATCTTACTGAAGGATATTTGAGTTGTTTGCAATATTTCAATATTATAAAAGGAATACAATAAATATTTTTATTCATTTGCTGCAGCCTGTGCAAGTGCTTTGGTTGGACAATTTCCTAGACATTTCTGCCTACCATTGTGTGATGTTAGATATTTTGAAATTTTTTTCTGAAAGAGAGTGAGAGAGTTCTCCTACCTGCTGGTTCTCTTCCCAAATGGCTGCAATGGGCAGAGCTGGGTCAGGCCAAAGCCAGGAGCCAGGAACTTAAGGTCTCATACATAGTTGGCAGGAGCCCATGTACTTGGTCCACCTTAGGGAGCTGGATGAGAACAGGAGCAACTGGAATTCAAGTCAGTGCCCGTCATAGGTCACAGCCTAACCAACTACATAAAAATGTGGGTCTGATGCTTAATTTTTAGCTGCAAACTAGGGCAAAGCATGATGTTCTTACTATTAGAGTAATAAATGATCAGTGAAAGAAATCTGAGCATATCAAAGTATATGTCAGTCAGAAGTATGGATCATTTCTTATGCCTTGTGCACAGTTCCCAACTTAACTGGCTTACTTCCTGGAATCCTTGTTAGTAAAGGAAATGGATCCAAGAAAACTCATCAAATAGTCCTAGTCCTGGTGGAATTCCATTTGTTAGAGAGCCAGTGGCGCACAGGAAATGAAAGAGAAAAGTAAGGATTAATGCTTTTTCTGCTTCTGTATCCTGCTTGGCGAGATCAGATTAAAGGTAGGGGAATGGCCATGCTGGGCCTGACAATGGGAAGAGGGCCTAAGTTTCTATCTCCTGATAAGTAAATTCCTTAGTCCGAGGAAATGAGGCTGGAGGGCCCTGAGCTGGTGCCAGACTAAGGTCATAAAATTTGTACCAAACCCAGCAAGTGTGCTGAGCTTGCAGTATAAAATGCCTGTACCCCTGGACATCGGGGCTTCTTCTTCTCCTTGCAGAGTGGGAGCCCGTTCGCGAACGTCAATAAAATCCCTCTTGCTTTTGCAGCCTCTGACCTGGTTATTGGGAGCTTTCGGGCGGCGACTCCTGGGGCCCGTACCTGTTAAACCCCCACGGTTTAACATTTGGGGGCTCGCCCGGGATCCGGGGGTCGTCTTTCGACGCTCTGACCAGACAGAGGGAGGTAAGTCCGGCCGGTTCATGTAGTGTGTGTGTTTGTTATATGTTGTGTTGATATTTGTAATTACTTGGTACACCGGTGAATTTGAATTTTGTATTTGAATTTTGTTTGTGCCTGGAGGACGCTCCAGGACTAGTTTGTGCCTGGAGGACGCTCCAGGACTTGTTTGGAACTGGGGAAGAGCGAGTTTATCTCATCCCTGGAGGTCGTGTGGAGGCAGGGTGCCCCTCCGACCATTTGTATTTGGAATTTGTATTTGGAATTTGTATTTAGAATTTGTATTTGAAAGGAGAATTTGATCGCGCGATAGTCTTGTCTTTCGTTAGTTTGTTGTGTGTTTTTGTGTTGCTGCCCATTGTGTTTAGTGTTTTAAGTTTGATAATGGGACAAGCTTTAGTTACTCCCTTGAACCTCTCGATTGATCATTGGCCAGAAGTCCGGGGACAAGCCCGAAGTCTATCTGTGGAGGTAAGCAGCCACCTTACGACACCCCTTAGTTTGATTCCTCACCCTTGGACTAAAAGTTAAGGATAGGGCTCACAATCTCTCCCCCCAGGTTAAAAGATCTTGGGAGACTTTCTGCTCTGCAGGATGGCCCACCTTCAATGTGGGCTGGCCAAAGGAAGGCTGTTATAATCCTGATATTATCCAAGCAGTTAAAAAAAGGTGTGTGAGAAGGACCGGTCCGAGTGAGAGCTAGTTTGTCTGGATTGCTTGGTGATTGCTTAGCAGTTTGTGTGACTATTGTTAAGAGTGCTTTGTAGATTATGTTGGTAGTGATGTGTGTATAAATATTCTTTTAATGATGAAATTGATTAAAGTCCACTTTTTCTAATAGCCCTATCCTCGGCTTGAGTAAATTCTGTTTTTATTCTTAAACTGAATGTATGCGTGAGAAATCTCTCTTCTGAAAGAATATCTAGCAGAACCTGGCTGGACCAGACTCCTCCACCATTCCCTACTGGAGAGAGGTTTGACTTTGTTAACCCTTTCTAGCCAGAAAAATGTTTTCTTTCTTTCTCTCCGTTGAATTAAGGCTTGTTTGTTAAACTCAATTGAACCTTTCTTATTTACAAAGAAGTATTATTTCTGAGATTGCCTTACAGAAAGATAATGAATTCTTAAAGGATGTGTGGTAAAATTGTTTATACTGTGTACATTTTCTGAGTATTTAACCTTTAAAGCAATAGAATTAAAATTGAGCTTTGATCTCTTGTCAAAAAAACCCAGTGTTTTAACATCTTCTAAGCTATTTTTCATCTTATTAATGAGTAACCTGCTGACTAGGTTCAATAGATACTTAGGCAGCCTCCTAAGACAATAGCCAAACTGGAGTTCTTCCATTCCCTCGACTTCAACAAAACAGAAGATAAGAAGATGCTCCAGGGCTTGGAAAAGGGAGGGACATGCTTGGAGCCAGGGCTTTGAAAAGTTCGGACTTTGTCCTTGCCATTGGGATTCTCAAAAGGGGAAAGTTCCCAAATTAGCTAAAAGGAGGTAACTGCTTCTGGTTTCCAAGAGGGTTTGCATTTTAAAATGTTTTTATAGATTGGCTATATATGAAAGATGATTGACGATTGCCTAAAACAATTGTGTTTAAAATTTAACCTGTTTTTATTTAGAAAATGTTTTGGTTTGAAGTTTTAAATGTTTCAGAATGTAGATCCAGAGAATTGGCAGATGAAGGATGGTTGCAAGCCTGAGAATGTGTTTTTGGTGAGAAGGTTATAAAAAGAGGATTATTAAAAAGAACATTGCTGTTAAAATATTTTGTCCTACAGGAGTATGGCTATCATAAAATGCAAAGGAAAAACCCATAACCCCCTTTCTCGGGATCCCCAGGCTTTAATAGGATTAATTGAGTCTATTTTGCCAACCCATCAGCCCACGTAGGATGATTGCCAACAGCTCCCGTGGACACTACTCACTACAGAGGAGCGGCACCGAGTACTTTTGGAGGCCCGGAAGAACATTCCTGGAGCTGATGAGAACCCGACTCAACTCCCTAATAAAATAGACGCTGTGTTTCCTCTCAGTCGACCGGACTGGGACCACAGCACACCTGCCGGTAGGGAGCGTCCCCGTCTTTACCGCCAGACTCTGTTAGCGGGTCTCAAGGGCGCCGGAAGGCGACCCACCAATTTGGCCAAGGTAAGGGCAGTAGTACAAGGGACAGAGGAAACCCCTGCAGGATTTTTAAAAAGGTTAAGAAAGTTGCAAGAAGAGAGGAAGGACGAGAGAGAGAAAAGGCGTGATAGAAAGGTTAAAAAAATTACAAGAGGAGAAGGAGGATGAGAGAGAGAAAAAAGATATAATCAAGAGTTAAGTTGAATCCTGGCCACCGTAGTGCATGATAGACCAGAAACAGGGAGGCAGATCAGCAACCAGGGAAATGAAAAGTGCCCCAGTCGAGCCAAGATCAGTGTGCTTACTGCAAAGAAAAAGGACATTGGGTCCGAGAATGTCCCAAGAACTCACGGAACCCCAAGAAGATGACCTCCCCGCTGGCCCTTGGAACTTTAACCGTGGGGAGGACAGCCAGTCACCTTCCTGTTAGATACGGAAGCACAGCACTCCGTGTTGACTAACACAAGAGGACCTCTCCGATCAACCCATGCCAGATACTGAGGTAATGTGGTTCATCGATGGGGGTAGTTATGTGGTGGATGAAAAGCGATGGACAAGGGCCGCAGTGGTGGACAATGAAAAGACTATTTGGTCAAGTGCCCTGGCACCGGGCACTTTGGCTCAGCAGGCAGAACTGATAGCCCTAACCCAGGCCCTGAAGCTCACAGAAGGGAAAAAGACTAATACACTGGTAGCCGCTATGCCTTTGCTACTGCGCATGTACATAGAGAAAAAATACCGGAGGAGAGGACTACTGACGTCGGAAAAAAAAAAAAAAGAGATAAAGAACAAAGATAAGATTAAAGGACTCTTACAAGCATTGTTTTGCCCCAAGATCCAATAGCAGAGGGGAACCAATTAGCAGACGAGGCCGCTAAACAGGCAGCTGAAGAGACTCAGACTTTAGTCGTGGTAGAGACCATTGTTCACAAGGACTTGGAAGTGCAGAGATAAGGTCGCTCTGCCTCTTAAAAATTCAAAGAAAATAGTAAAGCATCTACATCAACTTATGCATTTGAGTCGCAGAAAAGAGCTTGCCTTACTAACTAAAGGAGAGTGCCCCTTCCACATTCCCCATCTGCCTGGTTTAGTCCAAGAGACTGTAGATCTTTGCAAACCGTGCACACAGGTAAATGCAGGGAGACTCAAGCTCCACCCCCCCCCCCCCCCGGGTGAGAACACGGGGTCATCGTCCAGGAACGTGTTGAGAAGTAGACTTCACTGAAGTTCGTCCAGGTATGTACGGTTATAAGTATCTTCTCGTTTTTGTGGACACCTTCTCTGGGTGGACGGAAGCGTACCCCACCAAAAAAGAAACGGCACAGGTGGTAGTAAAGAAGATCTTGAAAAAAATATTCCCTCGGTTTGGACTGCCACAGGTACTTGGGTCTGACAACGGGCCGGCCTTTGTCTCCCAGATAAGTCAGATGATGGCCAGGGTTTTGGGGATTGATTAGAAATTGCATTGTGTCTATAGACCCCAGAGTTCAAAACAGATAGAAAGAATGAATAAAAGCTTAAAAAAGACCTTGACCAAATTAGCTTTGGAGACTGGCGCTAAGGACTGGGTGCAGCTCCTACCTAAGGTGCTTTTTAGGGCCAGAAACACGCCGGCCCATCATGGACTCACTCCCTTTGAAATGCTGTATGGGAGCCCGCCTCCCGCGGCTTCCTTGTGTAGCCTTGACCCGGTCCTGTATCCTAACCCTCCCACTTTACAGACTCATCACCAGGCGCTCCGTGTGGTGCAAGATCATATCTGGAAGCCCCTTGCGGAGGTCTATCGAGACAAAAAAGTGCCATCTTGCCCACATCCCTTCAAGGAAGGTGACCTCGTGTATGTGAGGAGACATCAGTCAAAGACCATCCTTCTCACCACTCCCACCGCCTTGAAAGTGGACAGCATTTCCGCCTGGATTCATGCGTCGCATGTAAAGAGGGCACCGCCCCGGGATCCAACTGACTCCCCCTCCGCTGCAGAACCACTGCTTGGAGCCTGGAAAGTGCAACGTTCCCCGAGTCCACTTAAGCTAAGACTTTTAAAAGTTTAAATTTTGTTTTAATATGATGCCTGTTATTATTGTACAAACAGTTTTTTATCCTGTGATACTTTGTGATTTTAAATGATAGGGCTCAGGCAGGGCTTGATAATCCCCAGACGGCACACATTCTTCTTCAGAAATACCAACCTTGTGAGTGTGCAGGAGGCAGGAGGAGTGGGACAGTTCTGGATGAGTTATTACCAACACATAAACAAGACTGTGGAAGTGAGATAGCCTACCTTCCCATTCACAGGAATAGTGTAGAGAACGGCCAGTGGATTTGTGTTCCAAAACCTAGGCCGAGTTCCCTGGGGCCCAATGAGGAATGCCCTCGAGAATGCAAGCAAACTGTTTATAGCTCTGTACATTCTGCATGTTACTCTAGTTGGAGCACTTGTGAACTAGGGCCCAGACAGGTGCTTTATGTGGCCATTACTGGAGAATAGAAAGGGTCTTTTGAAAGTGAGTTATCACCTTTTGTGCAAATTTTATGGATGTCTCCAAACCCCTTATGGAGGGCATAGAATGGTCTTTTACCATACCTGTTACCTCTTCTAGGCCCCCTCACCAGATTATTAATAGTGATATCGGTCGGCCCCTGTATTTTTAATCGGCTACAGCAGTTTGTTCGGGACCGACTTTCAGTCACCCAAGCTTTAGTATTAACTCAACATTATCAAGCTTTAAAGCAACAGGAAAAGCCATACCCAATACCTTAGTAAATTTTAAGATTAAAATTCACAAGAAGAAAATGGGGGAATGAAAGAGAAAAGTAAGGATTAATGCTTTTTCTGCTTCTGTATCCTGCTTGGCGAGATCAGATTAAAGGTAGGGGAATGGCCATGCTGGGCCTGACAATGGGAAGAGGGCCTAAGTTTCTATCTCCTGATAAGTAAATTCCTTAGTCCGAGGAAATGAGGCTGGAGGGCCCTGAGCTGGTGCCAGACTAAGGTCATAAAATTTGTACCAAACCCAGCAAGTGTGCTGAGCTTGCAGTATAAAATGCCTGTACCCCTGGACATCGGGGCTTCTTCTTCTCCTTGCAGAGTGGGAGCCCGTTCGCGAACGTCAATAAAATCCCTCTTGCTTTTGCAGCCTCTGACCTGGTTATTGGGAGCTTTCGGGCGGCGACTCCTGGGGCCCGTACCTGTTAAACCCCCACGGTTTAACAGAAATGAGGAGCCAGATTCCGTGGGCAGTAGTCACTGTGTTGCTGTCGGTTTTATTTGCCTTTCCTATTTGTGAACTGGAGGTAGTAGAAATGCCTGCATCATGAAAGAAGGTGAGGACTCAATACGTTTGTTGCAGGGGAGCACTTGGAACAGTACTGAGCACATCCTAAGACATGAGCCAGGTAACTTGGTGTATGAGCAGTTCCCCAATAGCTAGCACTTGTGGAACACACAGTCCCGTTCAGGTACCACACGCTCTTTCAATGCCAGTCTCATGTCAAAGTTTTCCATCACAGTTCCTTGCCTTCCCACAGTCCCACCTCTTCATCTTCACATTCTCTCTGGCTCTAGAACACGATGTCCACTACAAGGAAGATCTAATGAGTGTCATGAAGTTACTATAGATAAGAAACACACATATAGAAACATAGGCATATTTTTGAAAATAAACACATATGGGTTATCCAGAAACAACTTATAATCTGTTCCTTCTAGAACACAGGAGCAAACAGGGTGAAGGGAAATAGGACCGAGATTTCTCTGAGTAGGCTTTTTTTCTGTAGTTTTAACTTCCAAACTTTGTAAATAATTTACATATTAAAAATAAAACCAGCAGGATGATAAATGGTTCTAACTACACATCAGGTTGATTGCTTGGAGAAGAAATGATAAAGAATTCTCAAGCAGAGTACTCTGAATGAATAGTTTTGAGGGGGTTTATTCTAAGGATAAAAAGAAATAGCAAAGAATTTTTGGGCTTAATAGCTTTATGCTCAATGGCTGTTTTACCTCTCAATTGCTGTAACTGAATACTCCAGATTGTGCAGTTTGTAAAGTATGGAGCTCCACTGGGCTCATTGTACCAGACACTGGACAGACCGAGAGCATAGTGCCAGAGTTAGGGGCATTGGAACATTCTTGCTGCATCATAACATGGCCAAGGATTTTCACAGAGAGTCAGACCAAGTCTGCCAGCTGGGGTCTCTGTTCTAACCCTGTCACACCACCCTCGGCTCCCATAGTCATGCCCTCTTTTTTGTTTTTTGATTTATTCATTTTTTTTTTTTACAGCCAGATATACACAGAGGAGGAGAGACAGAGGGGAAGATCTTCCATCCGAATGATTCACTCCCCAAGTGAGCCGCACGGGCCGGTGCGCGCCGATCCGAAGCCGGGAACCTGGAACCTCTTCCGGGTCTCCCACGCGGGTGCAGGGTCCCAAAGCTTTGGGCCGTCCTCGACTGCTTTCCCAGGCCACAAGCAGGGAGCTGGATGGGAAGTGGAGCTGCCGGGATTAGAACCGGCGCCCATATGGGATCCCGGGGCATTCAAGGCGAGGACTTCAGCCGCTAGGCCACGCCGCCAGGCCCACTCATGCCCTCTTCATCTCTTCTAATACTAATTACAAAGGCCTCACCTCCCAGATACTACTAACACATGAATTTGGGGAATAGGTTTCCACTGCATGAAGTTTATAGGGTATTGCTGATTAATTCTGAAACAACTGTGTGTGGGATGGGTAAAATGAGTGAGCATGTGTAACTGTTTGATGTAATGAGGTTCTCCTATGGGGAAGAGAGAAATAAAACCTTCGCATCACAGAGTGGGGAACCATGGCAAGAATCTATTCTGCAGATTCAAATGGCTAACAGACATAGCAAAAGATGCTCAGCTCCCTAGCCATCAGGGAGATACAAATGAAAACCATGTTGAGGTACCACCTAACTCCAGGGAGATTGGCCTACGTTCAAAATTCAACTAACAACACCTGTTGGTATGGATGTGGGGAGAAAGGCACCCTCCTTCACTGCTGGTGGGAGTGTAGGCTGGTACAACCACTGTGGAAATCAGTATGGAGAGTGCTTGGAGAATTGCAAATAAATCTGCCATATGACCCAGCTATCCCGCTCCTAGGAATATACCCAAAAGAAATGAAATCTGCATATGAGAAGAGGATCTGTAATCCTATATTTGCAGTAGCAAAATCTACAATAGCAAAGACATGGAAACAATCCAGACGTCCATCCAAAGAAGAGTGGTTAAAGAAACTGTGGTACATCTATTACTCAGCTCTTAAGAAGAATGAAATGGTATCATTTACAACTAGGTGGTCTCAACTAGAGACCATTATGCTCAGTGAAATAAATCAATCACAAAAGAACAAATACCATATGTTCTCTTTTATATAAGGAAACCAGCATGGAAAGCGTAACTTCAATAATCCATTCCATACTGCTTTGCTTTTTTTTTTTTTTTTTTGGCTGCATCCCATGTGTTTTGTTGTTTTTGATTTCAGTTTCATTTATTCCAAATACTTTCTTTTCTTTTGTCGAATTCATTGCTGGCTCATGGATTACACAGTGGCATCATTTTACCCAAGAGACTTTTGTGTCTCCTTTTTGTCACCCATGTGTTGGTTACTCAGTGGCGCATTTTTTCATGGTGTTATAATTTTGTTGTTGTTGAGGCTGTTGTTCTAATTCATACCGGTTGTTGACCTTATTTCATGGCTTCTCATTTTTGGGAATGTATAGTGATAGAGTAATAGAGACTACTATATCCAGATGTGGGGATAAAATGCAATATGCATCCCTGCTTCCAAATCAAAGATGGACTCCCAATGAAACTGTTGGAAATGTGTAGACAATGAGATGCAGGGTTGTCTGACATTGTCTTTACCAGCAGTGTCAGGACACACTTAAAATAACAGACTGATGGAATTACAACTCCTTATGAAGGACTGACTATACTATTGTAACAACATGGGGAAAATCAGTCGGTGCGGTGGGAGTTTGGGGGTGAATCCCAGTCTATACAAAATTGTATCATAAAATTCAAAAATTCAAAACAAAAATTTAACAACAAAAACAAAAAAATCTGTTTTGTTGGATTCGAATTGCAAATGTCAGGCTGTGCTTTGGGTGTTTGTGTTTGTGTTCCTGGCGTATGCACAGAAATAATGATGCGCCTGAAAAATTTAACTCAGATCTTTGCTTCTGAGTTCTGTTCCCCACAAAAAGAGCCTAGCCTGACTCCATGTCAGGAGTGGAGGAAAAAATAAGATAAGGCTAGAAAATTCTGTTGTGTTAATGGGGTCATGTCAGAAAGCACAGCTGGAAAGGGGCTCCTACAGGCTACATCTGATAAATGAACACTGAAGGAATAGCGCCCGTGCAGGATGACATGTTGTGAATACAAAAATGTGCAAGTGTACAGTGGTAATAAATAAACGAGAATGAGAAAAGAGAGAAAGACAGGGAAGCGTTCATGAAGAATAGAATGCCAGCTAAGAAATTAAAAACAAGAAAATTAGAAAACCGCCTTTTGCATCCTTTTTTTTGTGTGAATGGGCATGGAAGAACAGGATAGTCATCTAGTTTTCCAATATCATCAGAAATTATTTGTTAATTCCAAAGAGAAGACATGTCTCTCAAGGAGAGCACTGGCCACTCATCTTAACCAGATGTAAACTCAGTTCCACCATGATGAATGTCCCAGCATCATGCTCCGGATGGGACACACCAACAAGTTGTAACGTGCACATGTTCCTTTCAAGAATGCGTCATCTGAGACAGTTCTGTTCTAAAATATGGGTTATGCAGGACAGTGGGACTTTTGAAGCAACCAGCTTCTCAACAAACAAAAATAGGACAAAGAGACAGTTACTCAGGCTGCTGTCAAAAGCTTTTTGAAGCCTGCTGGGGGAAAGGAGAATATGAGTTGTATATTATACAATACTATCTAATTAAAATTAGCTGGGGAGGGGCCTGTAGTAGGTTAGTCCTCCATCTGCAGCACTGGTATTCAATAAGGGTGATGGTTCATGTCTTGGCTGCTTCGCTTCTGATTCAGCTCCCTGCTAATAGCCTGGAAAAGCAGTGGAGGATGGTGTGAATATCTGGGCTTCTGCTACCCACATGAGGGACCAAAAAGAACCTCCTGGCTGCTTTCTTAGCCTGGCACAGGTGATTGGAACCATTTGGGTAATGAGTCATCATATGCAAGATTTCCCTTTATTTCTGTCTATCCCTCCACCTCTGTGACTGTGACTTTCAAGTAAATAAATTTTAAAATAAATTTAAAACCTCAAAACTTAATTTTTTCAGAGCGATAGAGATATTTTGGTTAAGACAGAAAAGGGAACTGCTTTCTAAAATATTTATTTATTTATTTATTCATTCATTTATATATTTAAAATTTTTAAAAATTTATTTTTTTTTATTGGAAAGGCAAGTTTTCAGAGGAAAGACAGAGAGAAATATCTTCCATCCACTGGTTCACTCCCCAAGTTGCTGCAATGGCCGGAGCTGAGCTGATCTGAAGCCTGGTGCCAGGAGCTTCTTCCCGGTTTCCCAAGTGGATACAGGGTCCCAAAACTTTGGGCCATCCTCCATTGCTTTTCCAAAGTCACAGGTAGGGAGCCGAATTGAAAGTGGAGCAGCTGGGATATGAACTGGTGTCCATCTGGAATCCTGGCGCTTGAAGAGGTGGATTAGCCAGTTGTGCCATTGCACCAAGCTCTATTTATGTTTGAACATTTAGGTGTGTATGCATGTATGCATGTTTATTTGAAAGGCAGAATTACAGAAAGAGGAGGAGGAGAAGAGAGAGATAACTGTTCCATCTGCTGGCTCACTCCTCCAAGACCACAATAGCCAGGCCAAATCCAGGAACCAGGAGCTTTATGCCCGGTGACAGGGGTGCAAGGACATGGGCCGGCTTTTGCTGCTCTTCCCAGACCCTAAGCAGGGAACAGGGGTAAGAAGTGAGGCAGTGGCACCTGAGAGGTCCTCAATATGGAATGTCAACATTAGAGATGGCCGTTCTACTGCCATTCTACAACACTGGCTGAAAAGGGCTCCCTTCTGAGAAACCATGAGCTGAAGTATGTAGAGATGAAGTTTCATGCTAAGTGAAACTTATTTCAAGTGATTCTACAGAAAACAAAAGTGTGTGTGTGGTTTGTATTGGAAAAAAGATGAGTTGTAGCAAAATGTTGATCATTGTTGGATAAACAGGAATTTATTCATCTGTCAACTTGGACGTTTTGAAACGGTCCAACTAAAATGTTGAAAAGTATCCATGATAATAACCCAAAATTGTATATTGCTTTATTTTACATTCCGTTCATGAGTAAGACTGAGCATCTTTCCTCACATGGTTTACTAATTCATGTTTTAGTTACATCACTGCTGTGGTAGGACCCTTTACTATCAATAGTGTCTTTATTGTCTCTTACCTACTTGTTGGAACCCCTCATGAAACATATTAAAATCCTGGTTCCTGACTTTTCTCAGAATGCCTGTGACCCTGGAGTGTATTGGTTTAGTCTGCTCCCACTTCTTTCTGCCAGGATCACTTCTGAGTGACCCTGCCTAGTCTGCCAGCCTTGCAACATCTTTACCCTAACACTTGTGGTTTTAACCCCACCACCATGGCATCTCTGTTCTCTTCCACCAACCCCCCCAGACGCCATGATCACCTAGTGCACAGACACTAATTTCTGAACACCAACACCAGGATGAGGAACCAAGTCTTCTTGGAGAAAGGGCTTATTCTAAGGCAGAGAAAATAAAGCATAAACCTCGAACATCTTCACTAGAAAAGACGAGAGGGCCAAAGAGCAATAAACGGAAACTTGTCACAAGGATATAAAGCCAGATTGAAGGGACGGCCATCGGACAAATCTAGGACAATGTGAGCACCAAAATAAATGATAAGAAGAAATAAGAATGCAGGAGTTTACATTAAAAAGTAAACCAGGAGTTGGCCTTTTCTATAAAGGACAAAGAAACAGACATTATAGGTGTCACAAACTGCACAGTCTTCATTACAATTATTCAGCTCATAATAGAAAATAGCCATAGACAACACAAACATGAAGCAGTTGTGTTACAGAATGTTTTATTTCAAAAATAAGCAGTGGGCCGGATTTGGTTCATGAGTCATAGTTTGCCAATCCCTGCCTCTAAATAAATGAGCACATAAACAAGCAGGGGGGGAAAAAACCCTCCTCAGCAGAGCAGGATGCAAATCCACACACAGGATGCTGCAGTTGGAAATATGACAGTGCGGCCACCATCAGGGTAATCATTAATTCATGTAATAAACATCAATGGACACCAAAAATAGTGTGCAAAGTAAGGATGAAGTTTTGGCCAAAGCAGCGGTGCAGTGGGTTAAGCCACAGAGTATACTGTCAGCAGCCTATATGGGTGCTGGGGTTTGAGCCCTGGCTGCTTTAGTTCTGCTCTAGTTTCCTGCTGATGTGCCTGGGAAACAGAGGGAGATGGACCCTACACCTGCATAGCAGATCCGGAAGAAGCTCTGGCCTGGGTTAGTGGCCATTCGGGAAGTGAACCAGAGGATACAAAATTCTCTCTCTCCCTCTCTCTCTCTTTCTCTCTTTCTCTCTCTGTTTTTCAAATTTTAAAAATTAAAAAAAAATAGCAATGAGGAGTGGATTATTGATAGGGAGGCATCTCCATGTCAAATACTGACTAGATGCCAAGACTGGGAGTGGGGAGAGTATCTTTACAATGGGGAAAACTGCAGATACCACCTCAATCAATGAATCAACCTTAATATTACTAATAACGAGGACAGGTCAACATCATTTGCACCTGATAGCAGTCCACGAGAAAAGCATTCACTCCTGTGATATTCCTGCTAAGGATGTATAATATGGGTATAAATATGAGGAAATAGACAAACCCAATAGTGGTACCTTGATAATGAACTTTTGGGGGATCGACAAATAAAAAGAAATGGCCATGAGGTGATACTAGCACATCCAAGCCTTACTGGGCTACGCTTCACAGAATGAGACTGCAGAATGAAGCTGCTATTTGGGAGCCACTGGAAGGAAAGGAATTCTGAGGGATTGGGGGATTGGAGAGGGGCTTAAATGTTTCAATGAAACCATTCAGTGGCACAACAGGGCATCTGTGGATCTGGGAGTTCTGCAGGGCAGAGTGGCTTGGAGTCCCTTAGGTCTACAAGGTTTACTTTGTTTATGGTTGACCATATATTGGAGTTAGTTTCACAGACTGTACGAAGACGATAGGGTAGACATAGTTAAAACCCTGACTTATCTTGGAATTATACAACTGGATGTATAAAATCTGCCCACTTTTGAATTAATAGATCTCATTCTATTTTGAGAAAATAAACAATCTGGAGCCATGTATAGAATCCGCCTTGGACTTATTTCTATAGCAGACAGTTAAAAATAATCTTCTGACTTGTCAGGGATAGGAAACTCAAAGACTGAAGTTTCTAAGTCAAGGTGTGCAGCAAGGCTTGTCAACTGGGATCCTAGCTGGACCCTCTTGCTCTGCAAGAGGGTCATGGATCAAGTGGGAAACCTGAAGGGAACCTCCAGGTAAACAAGTATTTCAAACTTTTTTGTGATTTTTGAAAATAAAATTATAAAAGCAATTTCTAAAAACCACACACATGGGTGCATATCACCTGGGGTCCAGTGGTTTAAGTCTGGCACAGCGCAGTCTGTAACTTTAAGCTGGAGTGTGATGACTAACACTTTGTTAAGGTAACATGGGGACATATTCTATTTTGAATTTTTGTAACTTCCAATTGCATAGACATATGGAATGTGGGCCTCCACTTGTTTTCCTAACTCACCTCCCATAACTGTCGGGGCTAGCCTGGGCTGGGGAATACCTCTGTTCTCAGAATTTGGAGGAAGGACCGAAATTGCAAGAAGCCTCAAGAATCTGAAAGAGAGGTGGGATGAGGTCAAGAATGTTTTGGAAAATCGGGAGAAGAAACAGAAAGATGTCTGCTTTGGAGGCAGCAGGCAGAAGCAGAATGGGTAATTGGAGACTCTGGGGGTGTAGAGGATGAAAGTAAAAATTCATTCCCGAGGGGCAGGGTAGTTTCCATTTTGTGAGAAATATTTGATGGTGGATAGCACAGATATCTATTTTCTCTGGAGTCAGGATATTACAGCACATTGGGGGCTCTGCCCACTGCACACACACTCGGGGTTACTAATCTTAGACCCAGGGATGCCTCAGGTATGCCTGTGTTTGAAGTGTTTTGTCTAACTTTTTCCGTGTCCTTTCTGTGGCTTGTAATCAGTCAACGCCAGCAGTGCTTCAGGTAGGGAGTCCTGAGCCCACATTTGCAACGCCATGGGTCTGTCCTTGCACCTGCCCTATGGGGCATTCTCTTTTATGCCACGCTGTGGTGGACAAGACCTTGTGATGGGCCGTCAGCAGTAAGAGCAGTCACTGTGCTGCAGTGTTCAGGGAGGGTGGATTTGTGGGGTCAGTTGTGGAAGCTCCAGTCTGCATCTCACCAGCTAAGGTAGTGGATAGTGGGGTCTTTGCACTCACACTGTGACCTAGAGTGTTGCAGAGCTGGTTTCATGGACATGAGGTCGTGAAGTCCCAAACACCCTGCACTTAGAAGGTTTGGTCTATTACTCCATCTGTTGCTGGCTTAGATTTCCTGAGGTAAAGCTCACAGATCACATTGGCTGCTCCTGGGATTTTGATCTGACCATGGATTCGGCTGCTTATTGCATCTGAAGAATTTGAATATTGTCCTCTACCCTTTTGGCAATTAGGTGACTTATCTATCACCATGATGTGCCAATAAATGACAAAAGTTCATTGAGAAAAATAAAGACAAACTATTTCACTTAATGAGTTTGTCAGTTCCTATATTTCCATTTTTAAAATATCGGCGCATCCTGGAACTGAGTTGGCCTACACTATTATTTCCTTGGTATTTATTGAACTCTTTTTTTTCTTTTTGGGCACAGAAGCCTCAGAAATACAAAATGTGGGCAAGAAAAATTGGGAAACTCTAAATTTGTTCCACTCTGGAAAGTCTTGATTGTATCAGACAACAAGTCCTAACAGAAGCTTTTGCTCCCTTGGGGTAAATTTCCCTTTAAAGCAGTCTAAGATTCAGGCTCCACTGGCCATCCCATTTACAGAGTAGGAAATTGAAGCACAGATTGGTTAATAACGTGTGCCAGTCACATAGCTAGATAGTGGTGAACTGGGAATGGAACCCAGGTAGACATGCCCCATAATTTGTGGTCTTAACCAATAATGTTCTACAACTTTTCTAAAACTCTATTTTGTCATCTATCAGAAAGGAGTAACATTGTGTGTCCACATATCTCTGAGTTCTATTCAGAGCATTTGAGCTAAAGTATATGGAAAGGCCTCGAGAAGGCCACTTGGGGAAGCACCAGGACTGGACTCCAAACTCACCAATATCCTTGCAACCACAGTAGTCACTATGGCTGACCACCTGCTCTGACAGACCTCTGAATAGAGCAGGTGCTTGGACAAGGCTCTAAGCTGATGCATGTGCTGGAGCGGCTGACCCTATGGGGTCTACAGAGGTATGGTGCTGCCATGTTGGAGAACTCCAGCTCAACCTTTGTGTGTGCTTGTAAAGATCCCAAATGTTGTGCAAGCTGTTGTGGTGCCTGCCTCTTCTGCAGGTGCTAAAACTCTCTGTGTTGTCAACCAGGTGTGCTAGCAGACATGATCAAGAATAAGAACAGGTTGGTGTAACATTCCAGAATAGTACTTGCCCTTTGGGTCCTTTCCCTTTTGCTTTAGTTGTACTGAAGGTTAGTTGCAAGGAGTGAAAAAGGGTGATTTGGTTTCATGGGGACCAAACTACGTCTTTCTGCAGTTTTAAGGGCAGGTCATCACACAGGTATTAATTGTGAAAAAGCATTTTCTGGGGCCTGTCATGATGGCTCAGTAGCTAAACCCTTGCTTTGCAACTACTGATATTCCACATGGGTGCCGGTTCATAGCCCAGCTGATCCACTGCCATCCTGCTCCCTGCTTGTGGTCTGGGCAATCATTAGAGGATGGCTCAAAACCGTGGATCCTGCATCAGTGTGGGACACCCGGAAGAGGCGTCTCGCTTTGGATCAGCTCAGCTCCAGCCATTGTGGCCACTTGGGAAGCGAGCCAATGGACAAAAGATTTTTCTGTCTCTCCCTCTTTCTGTAAATCTGGCTTTCCAATAAAAAAAATAAACCCTTTTTAAAAAAGCTTCTCTCTATATACATATAAAAAAGCATTGACTGAAGTCTGCAGAGATGAGTTTCTAAAACATTGGGCAGATACACTACCTGAGATTATTCTTAATGAAGTAAGGTATTCATTTGGTCCAGTTGAAGTTCTTAAAATTAGAATGAAATTATGGCCAGACCACGCTGATTGGCTCCTGGCCAAATCACACCTCAGACAAGGATTCTGCTGTACCAACAGGTGCCAGATTTGCTCCACACCTGCTTTGGCAGAATCAGGAAAAGGACATGGTGGCAGCACACAACAATCTCATCTTATGAAGTTTCAGGTTTAAATCTTTGATAGGAAGCAAAAAGCATTTACTGTTTTCGCAGTTGTAACTGAGTTTTAAGAAAGAAACAGAAAGGAAAGGAGTTACTGTCTGCTCGTAGCATGTGTAGTGCGCCTCAGCTTTTATTTCTCTACTCAGCCTCTAATCCCTCTTCTATGCGTCACCTGTGTTGGCTCTGTCCAGAGTGCCTTCTCAAAGACTGGTAATTTGGACCCCTGTTCTTCCTGTTCGAGGGCTGGCTGGAGGGATCAGTGTGTCAGGCAGACACAGCAGGGACAAGATGGATTGTGGGGAGGAACCGTACAGTTCAAAGCAGGGCAGCTAAGAACGGCGAGACTCTCCCTTTCCCACATGAAACCCACTCACCTTACAGTCCTCGTCTTGGTGGATGCCTTCTCCAGCTTTCCAGTTATGTTAACCCAAGAGTAAACAGACAAAAAGGAGCAGCAGCATGGAAGTCTTCTCATGTTCTCACAACCCATATCCAATCAGTTATCATGTCCTATTTACCTTCAAGATACATCCAGAATCACACCGTTCTTTAGCACGACTATCAGAATGACCCAAGTCACCATTCCTACCTTGTTTTGCCGCTTCTGATCTGGTATCCGATCTCTGTTCATAACATCCCAGACAGAGGGATTGCTGCCGATACAAAACTCTAAAAGGCCTGGTTGCATATGCAGTTCCATGACCTGATTTATAGTCTCCTTTGTACATTCTGCTCAGTCACCCGGCCTTATGGGTCTTAATGTCTCTATTGCATCAGTGAGCCTCAGGACACTTACACATGCTTTTGCCTCCATTTCCTGCATGCAGCTCCTTGGATTCTGGTGTTTTCTCTGTGCTTGTTCCACTGTGTGGATGTAAACAGACTGGCAATTAATTGATATTGACCCTGAGATTCAAACCAGACAAAGAGAAGTGAGAAGTGGGGACTGAGAAATAATTACAAGGTGTTAGGAGAGATGAATATCAGTGCAGCTAGGTACTGGGGGGAGTGGGATGTGTCAGGGCTTACAGCAGAACACTGCAAGGTGTGCAGAGGTCTCAGTGAAGTGAGGGGATTGGAAGGCTCCAGAAGTAAGCTCTCTCTGACACGTCCTCTCTCTCTCTCTCTCTCGCTCATTTTTCCCCCTGAAGTGAGTGGTTGAAACCAGAATTCCTCTCCTTTTGACAGATCAGATATTAGAATCTTCTCCCCTAAACCAGCTGCAAAGCCTAGAAAGCTCACTGTCTCTCTCCTTGCTTCCCCTTGAGGACCCTCATTCCAAAGATGTCCTGTCTTATATCCAAGGGGAAGGATTGGCGAACCAAAAAGGCAAGAATCTCAACGCGCAGACCTTGCAAGGTCTCCCAAAGGGTCCATTGTCATTGGACCAAACTCTTAGAAGCCAAAGTTTGTAACAGATTTGGCCAAACACAATACTCTAGAGACATCACTGTCAACCTGTCAAAAATAGAGGGCCAGGAGGTAGTGAGGCAGGATAACCTTCCACCCATACTGCAGGCATCATAATATAGGCACTGGTTCTATTCATGGCTGCTCTACCTCCCATCCAGCTCCCTGTTAATGGCATGGGAAATCAGTGGAGAATGGCTCAAGACTTTGGGTCGCTGAACCCATGTGGGAGACCCAGATGAATCTTCTTGCTCCTGGCTTCAGATCAACTCAGCTCTGGCCATTCAAAGCTTCCCCATTAGATTAACTGTAGACTTAAGAATACAACATTATTTATTTTATTGGAAAGTCATATATCAAGAGAGGAGGAGAGACAGAGAGTAAGATCTCCCATCTGCTGATTCACTCCTCAAGTGGCCACAATGGCCGATCTGAAGCTAGGAGCTAGGAGCTTCTTCTGGGTCTCCCATGTGGGTGCAGGGTCCCAAGGTTTTGGGCTGTTCTTGACTGCTTTCCCAGGCTACAAGCAGGGAGCTGGATGGGATGCCGGTGCCCAGATGGGATCCCGGTGTGTTCAAGGCAAGGAGTTTAGCCACTAGGTCACCGTGCCAGGCCCTCTACCTGGAATTTTTTAAGGTAATAACAGTGGAGGCAAAAGAATGATTGGTGCAGTCATGGCAACACAGGGAATTAAAACCTCAGCAGCAGAGCAGATACACAAAACTAGAAAGATAAGAAAATAAAATGATTGTTATTTTACTTATATTTTTCTGTTGTTTGATTCGCTATTTTAAATTATATGTGTAATATATAATATAATATAATACATTTAAATATACATTTTCAAAATACATACTCCATAGTTTTTGTTCGTGCTTTTTTTGATGGCAAGACTATGTTATTCTCCTAAAATGCATTGGAAAATTCTTTATCCTTCAGTTTTCTGAAAAAAAAATTTTTTTTAAGAAATATCTACACTTTATATTACTTGCCAAAATTGTTGACATGGTTACTTTTAATCCTTAAAAAGTAAAAAACAGAGCTGATCGATGATCTGGTAATCTGACTATTGGCTGGTGATCTTTTGGATACTTGTTTGAGTGCCTTTTCCAAAGAGCCACGTGTTAAAGGCTTAATGTCCAAAGCCGTATGTTAATGACACTAAAAGAGCAAAAATTTAATTTAGTTATGGTACTTTCAGGTGGGAACTTTTGGAAGTGAGTAGAGTGGATTGAGCTGTTGGTGGAACCCTAAGGAGAGCCGTAGCCAGCACAGTCCCTGTTGCTATGTGGAGCTTCACCCCACTGCTCAGGCTGCTGCCAGCAAGAATATTATCTGTAGGTGCTGAACCATTGACTCCTGCCCAACCTTGGGCTGCAGACCTTTGGAGCCATCAGTCAAACGTTAAGCTTTTCCCAAATACATTTAGTTTGTTTCAAGTTTCTCCTTGTAGGGATGCGACAATGACTAATGTGTAGTATAAATCTGAAGGAAATTAAGTCAGCTTCATTCCCACAGTTACTGTAGCACTCGTTACAGTAACCAAGATATGAGCTGACTAAACCGTCTTTCAGTAGGCATGTGGTTATAGAAAACAGGGTGCCTTTCCATGATGGAATGCTCTTTGACCTTGGACAAAGGTTGAAATGGTTTCATTTGTGAAAACATGGTTGAGCCTTGAGGGTTTTGTGTTACACAACATGAATCAGTCACAAAAAGATAAATTCTGCACAATCTTACTCATATGGAATCTAAAAAAATGAATCTCAGAAGTTGAGAGTCAGAGTGGTAAGTCGAGCCTAGGGAGAGGAGAGGTGGTGGTGGGAACGGATTGAGGTTAATCAGTAAGTCCATTGTTCCATTCAGAAGGAGCAAAAAGCTGTGGTGTTCTGCTACACAGCAGGAGGACTAGCAGGAACAACCACCATGCATATTCTAAAACAGAAGAGGAGGGTTTAGTGTTCCCATCACTAATAAAAACAGATGCTTGAGATGATATTCTAATTATTCTAATGTGATCATTACACTCTATATACGCATCTAAACATCACATTGTGCTTCATAAACATGGCAATCAAAATTAAAATGAAACCAAACCAACAATGGCTAACACTCAATACGAAACAAAACAAACATAGAAGTAATGCATGCTCATGATAACAATTCAAATAATTTAAAAAAGCCTAAAATGGAAAATAAAAATTTCCCTCCCCCCTTCAAGTCCTAGAGGTAATGGTGTGAACAGTTCCTTGGATATTATTTCAGCCATTTCTATGCATGCTGAGGCAAACAGTGTGTAGCTAGTTTTTTTTATTAAAAAATTTTTAATTGCAAAGTTAGATATACAGAGAGAAGGAGAGACAGAGAGGAAGATCTTCCGTCCAGTAATTCACTCCCCAAGTGACTGCAACGGCCAGAGCTGCGCCGATTCAAAGCCAGGAAGCAGGAACTTCCTCCAGGTCTCCCACACGGGTGCAGGGTCCTAAGGCTTTGGGCTATCCTTGACTGCTTTCCCAGGCCACAAGCGGGGAGCTGGATGGGAAGTGGAGCTGCCGGGATTAGAACCAGTACCCATATGGGATCCCGGTGTGTTCAAGGCGAGGACTTTAGCCGCTAGGCTACGCCACTGGGCCCTGTAGCTTTGTTTTTTAAAAATATGTTATTTATTTAAAATGAAGAGAGAGGGGGAGAGAGAGAAAGAGAGAGAGAGAGAGAGAGAAATCACTGGTTCACTCCCAAATGGCCAGGGCTAGGGCAGGCTGAAGTCAAGAGCCTGGAACTCAATGCTGGTTTCTCATGTGAATAGCAGGAATCCAAGCACTTGGGCTACTTCATGTTACAAACACTAAATAAAGTAGGTATAGAAGGAATAATCCATAGCATAATTATAGCAATATATGAAAATCCCCAGGCCAACATCATATTGAATGGGGAAACACTGTAAGCCTTCCCAGTAAGATCTGGAACCAGACAAGGCTGTCCACTATCACCACTGCTATTTAATATAGTACTGGAAGTACTTGCAAATGCTATTAGACAGGAAAAGGGAATCAAAGGAATTAAAATGGAAAAGGAGGAAAGGAAATTATCTATGTTTGCAGATGACATGATCCTATACATAAGAGAACCAGGAGACTCAATAAAGAGACTGCTACAACTAATATGAGAGTTCAGCAAAGTGGCAGGGTATAAGATAAATGAAAAGAAATCTACAGCCATAGTGTACACAAACAACCCCAAGGCTGAAGAAGAACTAACCAGCATGATGCCCTTCAAAATAACAGAGCAGAAAATAAAATACCTAGGAATCAACCTAACAAAGGATGTGGAAGACCTATACAAAGAAAACTACAAAATATCAAAACAAGAAATAGAAAAATACTTCAAAAAATGGAGAAAAATACCTTGTTCCTGGATAGGCAGAGTAAATATTGTCAAAATGGCCATATCACCAAAAGCAATATATACATTCAACGTGATTCCGATTAAAATATAAGAACATACTTCACAGAACTGGAAAAAATGATGCAAAGGTTCATCTGGAAACACAAAAAAACCCACGAATACCCAGAACTATCCTGAAGAATAAGAACCTAGCAGGAGGGATCACAATCTCAGATCTCCAGACATATTATAGGGCAGTGGTGATCAAAACAGCTTGGTACTGGTACAGAAACAGGGAGGTAGATCAATGGAGTAAAACAGAAAACTCAGAAGGGAATCCACACATGCACAACTACCTAATCTTTGACAAGAAAACAGAAAACAATCTGGGAAAACCGGAAGGTCTCTTCAATAGATGCTGTTGGGACAACTGGCTAATAGCACATAGAAACAAGAAGCAAGACCCACACCTTTTACCACACACAAAGATCAAATCTAAATGGATTAAAGAGCTAACCTACACCCAGAGACCATCAGACTTTTGCAAGAAAAAGTTGGACATACTCTGCAAGACATAGGAGTGGGCAAAAACTTCTTAGACAAAACACCAAAAGCAAAAGAAGTCAAGACCAAAATCAACAAATGGGAATACCTTAAGCTAAGAGGTTTCTGCACAGCAAAGCAAACAATCAACAAAACAAATAAGAAACCGACAGAATGGAAGAAGATTTTTGCACACTACGCAGAAGACAAAGGGCTAATTTCTAGAATATACAGAGATCCAGAACGACAATAACATCAAAACAAACAAACCAGTCAAGAAAGGGGCACAGGACATGGACAGATACTTTACAAAGGAGCAAATTCAAATGATTAACAAACACATGAAAAAATGCTCAAGCTCTCTGGCAATAAGGGAGATTCAAATAAAAACAACACTAAGGTTCCACCTTATGCCTGAAAGAATTGCCCATATATAGAAAAATACCAACAACACGTGCTGGCGAGGTTGCGGAGAAAAGGGAACTCTACTCCACTGCTGGTGGGAATGCAGGCTAGTGCAGCCACTATGGAATTCAGTATGGAGAACACTTGGGCAATTAAAATTCACCTACCATATGACCCAGTAATACCACTTCTAGGAATATATACAAAAGACTTGTTATATGACAAGGCAACATGCATCCCAATTTTTATTGCAGCACAATTCAACAATCGCAAGACTAAAATGGTAGGGAGCAGGAACCTGGAATTGGGAAGCAGGTCATGACTCTAACCCAAGAAGTCTAACATGAGATATGGACATCTTAATCTGAATTTAACTGATTGGCCAATGTTTGCCCCAGGAAGTGGAATCAATTTGTCAAGCTTAGTGGAAAAAAAAATTGCTCAGTGTTTTAGCCCTAGATTTTTGCATTTTGGTTTTAGTTGCTGCCTTACGGGTTATGCTTTATGTCCTTCACTTTGCACACCCTTTCAAAGTTAACATTGTATAAACTTTCATGTAAACATCGTAAAATTGAATGTGAGCATTTTACAATCCCAGAAATCTGTTTACTCACCTCCATGCTTTGCGCTAGTTGCTGCGTTACATCCATATACTCATAAACCCAAATGATTGCATGAGCCCTATAATTTATAATTTAACTATTATTGTGTATTTTAGAAGGACTAAGGGAAAACAAACCCTTGCCATACATATTCCCTCACACATTTACAATGAATTGCTCTTTCTTCCTTCCTGAATGTTATAGTTCCCATCTGGTGCCTTTTTCTTGATCTCAGAATAAATTTCTTTGCTACTTCATGTAGATGGAGCCATTGATGACAAATTATCTTGTCATCATAGTTTTGGTATTTTGTTAACCTGAAACTATCTTGCTTTCATTTTGGAAGGGTACTTTTCTTGGATATAGAATTTCTAGTTAATGGGTTTTCTTTCTTTCAATCCTTGAAGGATATTGTTTTGCCTTCTTCTGGAGCTTATGATTGGCAATTCAATCACTATGAATTTGAATTATTCTGGATTGCTTTGATCTGCAATTTTCAATAATTTTGCCACAATATGTGTGAGTTTAGTATTCTTTGTAGTCACTGTATATGGAGTTCACTGAATTGACTGAGACTATTAATTTACATTTTTCACCAAATCTGAACTTGCTGCATTCATTATATCTTCAACCATTTTTCTGCCCTCCTCTGCCATTTCTTCAGAGACCATCAAAGTATGCTTGTGTGACCTTGTTGAATATTGTTTCACAGTCTTAAAATTCTGTGGTTTTTTTGTGTGTGTGAGAGTATGCTTTTATTCTGTTACTAATTTTGATTTACATCTAAATTATTTGGCTTTTTATGGTTGGTTTCCATTCCTTTCCCAGATACACTTTCTGTCTTCAGGTTGCTCTGAGTCTTCTCAATACATGCAGAACATGAGGTATAATTTATGCTTAGGGTTCAGGGCCTCCTCAGGTTGTATCCCTTCATTTTCCAGTATATGGAGTTGCTCCAAACTCCGTCATCTGATTCTTTAGGCCTTAAAGATCATGACTCTTCCTACCAAGATTTTAGTGTTTTATGTAACATTGATGTAAATCTGACCTCAGGCTGCATGTTGTATAAAATTAGATAATACACTGTTTAACGTTTCCTGTAGAATGTATCACTGCCCAGTGACTTCAGATCATTGCCTGTCTTTCTGTGTGTGTGTGTATGCATGAGAGAGAATGAGAGAAAGAAGTCTTATCTTCTCATCTGTTGCTTCCTTCCATAAAAGTGTGCAATGTCTGGGACCGTGCTATGCTAAAATCAAGAGTTGGGAACACAGCTCAGGGCTCCCACATGGGTGTTAGGGACCCAGTCAGTTGAGCCATCAATGTTGTCTTCCAGCATCTGTGTTAGCAGGAAGTGAGAATCAGAAAGCAGGGTCAGAGCTTGAGCCCAGGTATGGGACACAGGCATCTTAACTGCTACATTTACTGTTCACCCTGGATTTATCTTCTCTGTAAATTTTTGAGGTATCCTCCTACACATGTAACTATTCTTGTCATTACTTCAAAATGTTTTAACATTGATCTGTTTTATATATTTACATTTCATTTTAGCGGAAAGATTTGGAAAAAATTATTTCTCAAAAATAAGTAGTAGTTCCAAAATGATTTATTAGAACTTTTATCTTTGCCTAATTTGGTAACACCAACTACATTGCTTAATTTTAAAAATTTTATAATGTCATGTTTCAACACATACGCACACAGTGAACAAATAGAACGAGGAAACTAAGCTCTCTGTCTTCTCATTATCATGTCTGTAGTCTGTCAGCTTCTCCATTCTAGGTCTCTTTTCCATAAGGATTTATTTTACTTGAAAGTCAGAGTTGGGGGGATAGGGAGAAGAGACAGAGTGAGGGAGAGACAAAGAACGAGGGGGAGAGTGAGAGAGAGAGATCTTCCAGCTGCTAGTTCACTGGCCAAATTGCACATGACTGCAATGACCCAGCTGGGTCCATCGGAAGCTGGGAGCCAGGAGCTCCTTCCGAATCTCCCACATTGGGTGCAGGAGCCTAAGGAATTCAGCCATTCTTCCCAGTCCATAAGCAGGGGGCTGGATCATAAATGGACCCATATGGGATTCTGGCACCTCAGGTAGAAAATTAGCTTGCTATGCCACAAGCTCAACTCTATTCTAGGTCTTTATGCAAAAATACTGTGAGCTTTAAGTGACTCCATGTCCCACAGAACACTAGGACTTGTTACTCCTAACAGACTGTGTTTTATTAATTATCCAACTTCCCTTCATCTCCTTTCCCTCCTTCCTTTCCAGTGTCTAGTAATCACTGTTTTAAGCTCTGTTTAACTTTCATATGTGGTATTTATCTCTGACCTATTTTACTTAACGTTAACATTGTCCAGTTCTATCAGTTTTGATGTAAACATCAGGTTTTTATTTTTTATGTCCAAATAATACATCAATGTGTATATATATATGTGTTTGTGGTCACATATGCACAGTTTGTTACCCACTCACACACTGATGGATATCTGCGCTGACTCATATCTTAGTTATTGTGAATAGTGCTGCAATTACAGAGAATTCTGCTGTCTCTTCTGTATTCCGACTTCACCTCTTCTGGATGTATATTCAGAGACGGGATAGCTAGGTCATATGACGGTTCTGTTTTTAGTTTTTAGAGGAAACTCCATATTGTTCTTCATAATGACTGCACTAATTTGCATTCCCATCAGTAGTGTGTAAGAATTCTCTTTTCTCCACATTCTTACTGACATCGTTTATTTATTTTTGTCTTCTCACTAATGGCCATTCTAACTGGAGATGATATCATTTCATTATCTGGATTTACATTTTCCTGATGATAAGTAATGTTGAGCATCTTGTCGTGTGTCCATTGGCTGCATTTCTTCTTTTGAAAATGTTAATTCAGATCCTTTGGCCATTTTTAAACTGGAATTTATATATTCTGAATGTTAATTCCTTGTCAGGTACAGGGTTTACAAATATTTTCCCTTATTTTGTCTGCTCTGCCTTCACTCTGTTGATGGTGTAGTTTAATTTGATATAATTCCATTTGGCTGATTTGCTTTTGTGTGCTCTTGGAGTCTTACTAAAAAAAAAATTGCTTATGCCAATGTCTCAAAGTGCTTCTCTTATGTCTCTTTCTAGTAATTTTATTTAGATATTCTTGTGTTTATTTTTACTATCTTTTATTTTTTTCCAAGAAGGTTTTATATTTTCATGATGATTGCTATATTTCTTTCATTTTTTTTTTATATTGCACTTGTTTAGGCATCTTTCATGAGGCTGGTCTGAGGGCTGTGGATTCCCTCAGTTTTGTTTGTCTTGGAAGGATTTATTTCTGCCTCATTTACAAATATTAACTTTGTTAGTGTAATATACTTGGATGGACATTTTTTTCAGAACTTGGAGTATATCATTATATTTCTCCTGAGAAATCTGTTGTTAATTTTTTAATAGAAAAAAATGATTTCATTTATTTGAAAGGAAGAGAGACAGAAAGAGAGAGTGTGTGTGTGTGTGTGTGTGTGTGTGTGTGTGTGTGTTTTCCATCCTGCTTATTCACTCCTCACATGGCTGCAAGGGTTGAAACCAAAAGTCAGAGACCACATTCAGGTGCCACACGGGTCACAGGGGCTCAAGTACTTGGCCCATTGTTGGCTGCTCACTTAGGAATATCAGCAGGGAGCTGGATTGGAAGAGAAACAACTGGGACTTGTAGCATGTCCACATGGGGTGCCAGCGTTGTAAGTGGCTTAATCCATTGCATCACAGCACTGGTTCTAGTTGCTATTAGTATAATAATGCACTCAAGTGTGTTTTGATGCTTTTCTATTACGGATTTTAGAATAACATCTTTGCATTGCATTTATGAGAATTTGATTATGATGTATTTTGGGGAGGATCCTCACTGGACATGTGTACTTGGGTTCATATGAATCTCCTATAGTTGGGTGTCCAAATCTTTTTCAAGACTGGGGAAGTTTTCAGCTATTATTTCATGGAGTAAGTTTTTTATACCTCTATCATTCACCCTCAGTGTTTGCTCTTTTCCTAGTGTCTCCAATGGTCTTGGAAGCTGACTTCATTTTGTCTAAAATTTTGTTTCCTCTTTCTTGTTCTAATTGCAATACTTAAAAGTTTTTAAGTTCATATATTTTTTCTTTTGCTTAATCTGTTATTGAGGCTTTCAAATATATTTGTATTTGACTTACTGAGTTTTTCATTTTTCAGATTTCTGTGTGGATCTTTTTCAGGATCTTTGTGTCTTTGCTGGTTTTCTCATTCATATCATGCACTGCTTTTCTGATTTTATTAAATTATCTTTTTGTTCTTGTATCCTTTTTATATTTTTATAATGATTCCTTTGAATTCTTTATCAGATATGCCATTAATTTCCTTTTCTTTGGAGTCTGCGGGGTACTGTGACGTTTTCTCTGGGAGTGTCATATTGCATTGCTTTCTATGCTTCCTGTATTCCTGGGTTGGTATTCACACATTTGGTGGATTTGTTCTATCACTTTTACTGAGTGGTTCTCATGTCTAGGTATTGGTCTTTAGGTATTGGCTTGGCAAGTTGTTTTGGATTGATTTCCAGTTGGATGCTACTGTGTAGTCTGATGGTAGCACCAGTGGAAATGTGAGTGAATGACTCATTGGGGAGGAGTCTGTGGTGGTGAGGGGTCCCACCCTCAGGCCACAAGGTTGGCTTGTGGGAATAGCAGATGAGAGTACTGAAAGTGATCACTTGGGGACTTGCAGGTGTAAAGGCATGGCTAGGATTATAGTAGTGGAAAGCCAATTCTGGGCAGGGGTGCCAACCCCACTATGCAATATCTTGGCACCCATCTAGTTTTTCTCCCCCAACCAGATAATTACTCTATCGTTACCATGCTGATTAGAGTTGGGATCTGAGAAAAATGAATTGATTAGTCTTATATTCATATGCCAACAGGTCTGATCACACAGGAAGCAATAGCATGTTGAGACTGGAGCATCATGGGCTAAGGCCGAGGCCCACATAGCTATGTGTTGTCTGTTACTGAGGTGGATTGCAACTGGTGCTGCTACAAACCAGCACGTATGATGCTTATCAATATATAAGTTCAATTGATTAGAGTCACAGGTTGGGATCAGGCTTAATCTATGGTCTCCATGTCCGGTCACTGTGCAGGAGACAGGGACTGGCAGCATTTGCTATGTGATCATTTCACCAGCTCTGAGACGCTGTCGTGGGCTTCCCTTGTTCTCTATTGCCAGTGGCTGGAGTTTTGCTCCTTACCCTCTGCCCACAGTTGGTGTTCACAGCTTTGCTCCTGGCTCTCTGCCCACTCTCTCTTTCCACCCCCAGGTTTGTACTAAGTTAGATTCCATCTGAATCTAGTCACAGGCCCTGTGTTGTCTGCAGATGGATGCCAGGCCCACTAGAGGCTGGGGAAAATGTAGGTTGGATCATTCATCCATCCTTCCAGAGCACAGATATCTACCTGAAGTCAGAACAGGTCTAGAAGCTTTAGTAGGACTGACTTAGAGGCCACAATGAGAACACCTTTGAATTTCAAGGCAAAGCCATGGTCTTTTTTTCCTGTTCTACCTCCATGTGGTTGAAACTTTACTCCTCTCTATCTTCCCATATTAGGTGAGTTAAGATAGACGCTGTTCCTTGGTAACCAAAGGATGACACTAGGCAGGTTCATACCTAGGTCTCATGGTTATTGGGTCCTTCAGATTCTTGGAATTTTGTGTCTGGTACATACTAAGATGGCAGTGATACTGGTTAAAATGGATTTGTCTCTCCAAGGCAGATCTCTACCTATTGCCAAGGCATATCTAGAGGCTGTGAATGTGAGCTTACATTCATTTTTCAATGAATCAGGTTGTCTTATTGGATTTTCTTCGTTAGTTTCATCTTGGAGTCTTATTCTTTTTAAGTTCCATATCTTTCTTTTTTTTAGATTTATTTTTTTTAATGGGAAAGTCAGATATACAGAGAGGAGGAGAAACAGAGAGGAAGATCTTCCGTCCAGTAATTCACTCCCCAAGTGAGCGCAATGGCCAGAGCTGCGCCAGTTCGAAGCCAGGAGCCAGGAACTTCCTCCAAAACTCCCACGCGGGTGCAGGGTCCTAAGGCTTTGGGCCATCTTTGACTGCTTTCCCACTCCACAAGCAGGGAGCTGGATGGGAAGTGGAGCTGCCAGGATTACAACCAGCGCCCATATATGATCCCGGCACGTTCAAGACAAGGACTTTAGCCACTAGGCCACCGTGCCGGGCCCCAATATCTTTTTTAAACTTCTTTGAGATCACAGAGAAATATTGTTCTGCTGTTTCTTCTGTTTCTGTTCTTCTGCCAGGAATCATTGATCTGCGATTTGCTTATTACATTACATTCCCAATCCCTGTCAGGTTTGTGCCATATCTATTTATTTGACATTCAATCTCCTGTTCTAATGAAGTAGAAGATAATATAACGGATGGGTGCACAGGCCTTGGAGGCTCCTAGTCTGGAATAAGTCTCTGCTTTCTCACTTATCAACCGTGTGGCTGCAGACAGCTAAACTGGTGTCAGGTTGCATGTTTGAAAGGCTACAGGAAGGCACTGAAGTGATCAACACAGCACCTGGTGCACAGAGATTATTCTAGTTATTACTGAAGTATCAGAGCGATAATACTCCTCTTGCATAACTTTTGATACATCTAATTAATATGTAGACATAAACATGCAAATTGAATTTCTCTTTTTGGTTCATCCAAAGTTGCATAAATTCTACCAATAAAGAATTGTCCCCATCTGCTGGCCACATTCAAGAATTAAAAAAAGGAGGCCATCTAAATATGATTGCTGAGGAAGTATTTCATCTTGCAGCTCCTTTGACTTGTAGCAGGCTTTTCAGAAGAGTGTCCCTCTGTCTCTCTCTGCCCCTCCCCCACTCACACACACACTCAGACGTACGTTAGCTTCTAGTCAAAAAGTGCTGGTTAACTGTTGACACCATTATTTAGTTGAGGTCAAATGTTTATTTTCATTTTGTCCAAATTCAGGCTACACAGCATTCCTTTCTCGCTGAGCTTTACAAGTCCCATAAAAGCAGCTGCCCGTGATAATTTTTTCTTTTTCTTCTTCTTAAGGCTCCTTATAGCTGGTGGAACTGTTCCTTTTTCCTGTTGTGCCCGCATTTCCAAGAAGAATCTCTGCCTATACTAGACCCCATTCAATGGGTGAATGAATACTTCTGCAAATCTAAATCTTCATTTGTTGATCAAGTTTCCTCTGATGTCCATTTTCCTGGTTTCATTATTGCCCCCCCAAAAAGAAATTCCCCTAACTTTTTAATTTGAAGTACTTTTGGATTTGCAATGGAGTTTAAAAAAATACTACAAAATAATTCTCACATGTTTTCAACCAAATAACCTGAATGGCAACATCTAATACAACCACAGCGCAGTGATTGAAACCAGGCCATTAGCAGCATTGATGTCATATTCAAATGTTATCAGTGTTCAAATTCGTGTTTTTGTCTGAACCAGGGTTCAAATTCAGAATCACCCTTTCATCGGGTTGCCTTGTCTATTCTGGAGCAGTTCCTTAGTGTTGGTTTTTCATGACCTTGACATTTCAGAAGGGTACTGGCCAAGTATTTTGTAGATATTCCTCAGATTGGGTGTGTGTAATGTTTCCTTATGATTGTGGTCAGGAGTAACAAATTTGCCAAGAGCACCCTTCTCGGCGCTAGATCATACCACAGGCCATGGCACAGTTGCCTGTCTCATTGCTGATGACCTTCTGGTGAACCTGAGACTGAAGGAATCCCAACAGGTTTATCTGTGCTGAAGTCACTGTTTTTCTTATTCAAGTAACAGAGGATATCCACACCAGTGATAATTCTGAACTGCAGCAGTTGTTAAAGAGCTATTTTCCCAGCGGTGATTTAATATTTCTAACTTTTCCAATGGGGCTGGGGAAATGATTTGCTCTTGAAGAACCACCTAAGGCTCAACCCCAGAAGGGAGGCTGTCATACATTCTGAGTGAGACAGAGCATTTCACATGGCATTCTGGTCACAGACTTTTCTGAAGAGATTCAGTTTAAAAACTGTTTGCATTCCCACTCTCCCTCTGCCCCCCAAATCTCCTATTTGTAGACACAAATAGGCTTTCCTGATGGAATGGTGGTGTTCCTGATGAGACACCAAGAAGGGCTATCACAAGTAAATTGATCATGCCTTAATTATTAATTCATGCCCCTAAAGTACATACTGTGGAGCTTAATGCTGTAAGCCAAAAAGATCCTTGGCTCGCATTTGAGAACCACCGGCTTGGAGGACAGCTGCAGAGGGAACAGATAACAAACCAAGACTGACCCAATGTCTGCTCAATCTATTCTGAGTTGTATCATGAAACTAATGACCTTGGGAATCTTCCCTAAGGTAGGCAACTACTGAGACAGAGAGTATGTGAAATTAAGACGTGCTAGACTCTGTGTCTTTGACAGAAGGCCTGTTAGATTCCTTGAGTTACTGAAGTTCAGGGTGTTTATTGTATAGGAAATGTTTCAAATCCTTACATAGCATGTTAAGAAGAAAACCTGTCATTTTCCATGTTTGTGGAAGCTAGCTTTCGGAGCGACAGGTATAGGTTCATTATTCTCTGGGTAGGGAGGTCATGGTGAAACGAGTTCTTTATTTTGATAGGACAGTAAAGTAGGTCACCAGAATGCCAAACTGCCTGGAGACCCCTTGAGAGAAGCAGGGAAGTAGACCTTGGAAGGCACAGTCAGGACTGAGATAAAGAAAAAGGCAGAGGCTGTCCTTGACCTTGACCTGGGAAAAGTAAGAGAAATTCACTGAAACTCCAGAGAATTCAAGACAAGGCTCTGTTTCTAGACTGAGTTTCAGCACTGGCAGGGTCTCTCCAGCTATGGCTTCCCTAGGCACTGTTCCATTGGGAATTACAGGGTTGAGTGGACAAGACCCAAAGGCCAGAGTTTAGCTTAGGAGCATGGAGGACTAGCCATCACCCTGGCATTTTCCTGTGTGAGAGCACCAAGGAGGGAGGGTATGTGTCATGGGGCCTTGATGATGGTGACAGTGGTGAGGCAGAGAGTTTTTGCAAATAGAGTTTTGGAGGCAGAGAGTTGGTCTTGCACAGTGACTCAGCGAGCTAACCCTCCAACCACAGTGTTGGCATCCCATGTGTGTCCATGGGTGCCAGTTCGTGTCCAAGCTGCTCCACTTCCAATCCTGTTTATAGCCTGGGAAAGCAGTGCAGGATGGCCCAAGGACTAGCATCCAAGTGGGAGAAAGAGGAAGCTTTTGGCTTCTGTTTTGGATTCGTTGACCTCTGGCCATTGTAGTCACTTGAGATATAAACCAGTGGATCTCTCTCTCTCTCTCTCTCTCTCTCTCTCTCTCTCTCTCTCTGTCTCTCTCTCTCTCTCTCTCTCTCCTTCATCTGTAATTATGCCTTTCAAATAAAAATAAATAAATCTTACAAGCTGTTTGCCATTTCTGCTCCCCATTCTCGCACCATAACGACTGGCAGAATCCAGAAAACGAAAGTTACCTTTATGAACAAGTTGAAAACAAAAGCTATTTCCATTTTGGAAGGAATTCTTTAATTCTGATCATAACATATGAAACCTGCAAGCAAAATTAATCTTACCTTGGGTTGGAAAAAGGCTTTCTTTTTGTTAAAGTGGCAGCCATTGTTGTACAGTAGCACAAATGCTACCTGTCCTGAGCGTCACATTCTGGACAGAAACCTCCCTAGAGCCACAGGCTGATTCAGGACTTGAGTGACTCCCTTATGCTTCCATGGAGAAACTCAAGATGCCTTCTTGAGGGTGGCTGTGCCCGGAGCAATGGCATCGCCTGGGTTTAATTTCTTTGTTTCTCAAAGATGGTTCTGAACTTCAAGCATAGTCCCTTTAAGGATCAGCATCACTCAACTGGGCTCTTTAAGAGAAAAGAGCACTTGAGCTTGATATATAGCCAGGGTGCAGAGGGAATAGTAGGTTGGGTACATGTCATGTGGAGGATGACCAAGTCATATCCTTGTCTATCACTGAGCTCCCTAGGAAGTGCTGCACAAGGGACGTAGCTCTGTGCATTTATTGCTTGACTCTCCCAGGGATGCAGGCAATGTTTGTTCAGAACTGTGTGAACGCTCTTAGTTACATCTGTCTATACACTTGGCTTCACCTTGGGACACCTTGATTTAGAAAGGCAACTTGAAGAGGCTTGAGGGAAATGTGAGTTGGAGGGCGGGGTGGTGGGTGAGCCCATGTCAGGGCTGTTTTTGTTAGTGCTTGTAGTCATTGCTTCCTGTGTAAGAGTAGCTACACAATCGCCAAGAGTCCCTCTTATGGAATAGTCTGGGAATACAATGACAAGAAAAAATAGAACAGAATAGCTTTCCTTGAATGCTTTTCAGCCATTCAATTAATCATGCTCTTGGTCAATGAAGATTTATCAAGTGTCCAGGAGGGACATTGGTGGGAAGTTGGATGAAGTGTCAGAGCCAGGTGTCAAGCCCAGGTACCCCATTGGGAAATGCGAGTGTTTCAACTGGTATAACTGCAAATATCACATGCTAGCCCTACTACTATGTTTTTGTCACCTTTCTAACCTTTGCCAACCCATACATCTTGCTTTTTTTTTTTAAATATAGTAGATAAAATATAACCTTAGATTTAGAGATTTTAGCAGGCAACAGTATCTTATAAGATTAACATTATTTGATATCACTGTTTAATTTTCATCATGTTTAATGTTTTGTCCATTATCAATTGTTTTTAAACTTCATACAGGGATTTCCTTGAAATGGGCAGGTGTTGAGTGCAGTGGGTTAAGCTGCTTTGGGAATCCTGTCACCATATTGGAGTGCTGTTTTTGAGTCCTTGCTACTCTATGCTTCTAACCCAGATTTCTTCTAATCTGCCTGGAAGGTAGTAGATGATGGCTCAAGAACTTGGGTTCTACCATCAATGGGGAAGACTCAGACTGAGTTCCAAGTTCCTGGTTTTGACCTAGCTTGGTCCTGGCTAATCTAGGTATTTGGGGAGTGAACCAGAGAATGGACAATCTCTTTCTCCTTTCTCTCTCTCTCTCTCTCACTCTCTGCCACTCTGCCTTTCAAAGAAATAAAATGGAACTTCAAACGGCAAATGTTACTCCAGTGACTCTCCAATCCAAGCTTTGTCTATGCACCTATTGTGGGTTGTTCCAGGGAAGAAAGGCTGATGAGATACCACATATTACAGGACTCCCAGGCAGCTTAACCCACAGCACCACAGGGTTAGAGCGTTATAGTAACCACCAGCAGGGTTAGAGTGCTTACACACACCCAGCTATGTATACTAGTCTTTTGCAAACTCTGAGGCTCATGGAACTCACAGCATCCTTCTATCATCCCATTGGGGTCAGCTAAATGACAGGAGGAAGGGCAACCCCACAAGAATGCTCTAACACATGACTGGTAAGACTTTACTCCAATGGCTGTTTGCTTTCCTGGTCCTTTCTAGAGTCTTCCAGTGCATGAGCCATGGCACCTGCCCCGGGACTCCTGGCCAACAGTTCTGTCAACTCAGCAGTCCCTGACCTTCCGTGTCTGCAGCTTGCACTGTCCTAATGTACTCAGCAGTTTGAGCTGTTCTTTGATAGTCTCAAAGGGCGAGGAGATGAGAGCTGTGCTGAAAATGTGCATCTTCTGCAAAAAAGAGGGCCAGGGAACACTCAGGGAAGAAAAGGACAAAAAAAAATCAAAGTGATTTTCGAAGGGGAGAAGAGGGACTATAAAGTTTAAATGAAGAAGCTGGACTAAAACAAGCAGAAGTTTGAGTTGGGGGGAATCCTGTTAAGAAGAATGAAAGCTCTTTTAAGTAAGGGTGGCTTGAAAACCAAACACTGACATCCTCCCTGCTGTGGCTCTCAAGCCTTGCATGTAACTGGAGCACTTCTGTCGACCCCAGTGCGTGTATGGCTCCTTTATCCTCCCTGGTATCTGATTGTTAAGTTGTCTCCTCCATGCAGTCTTCCTGGATCACCCCATCTGCAAGTGTTCTGTCCTCCTTCCCTAACCCTGGTCTCAGTGATATGCTTCCCAGTAGCTCGTGTGGCCTCTATGTGGACTTGAATTTGATAACTGATTTACTGTTCCTCTAGACCTTGACTCCATGAAGGTAGAGACTTTGTCACTTTTTATCCTCATCTCCTCTGGCATCTAGGCGGCATTCCATGAATTGCTGTTGGGAGACTGGATTCAGCCAGTTACTTTGCTGAGCCCCTTAGAATGTGCAAGGTAACACCAGGAATGAAAGAGAAATGAGGTATGAATTTTTCATCAAGAAATTATCTAATAGTTATAGTACCCACCACCAGATTTAGAGAGCTTATCATGTGTAGGCATTTAATACACCCCTTGTCACTTGGGATAACTAGAGGTGATGTTCAATGTCGACCATAGGTATAATAGTGACCTATCAGTACCATGAAGCGGTAGTCAGACCTGCCAAATAATGCTACTAAGATCTAAGAACCAGCCGATAGGAAAGCCTAAATCCAAATGAATGTGTGGTGATTTCTATATCTCACTCTGGGAGTACCTATCACCCTACCAGTAAGTGGTACATGTTGAGGACCTGCTGTGTGCACAGAAACAAAATACTCTCTGTTCTTCAAGCCTACATCTCTTTGGGAGCTGAGGCCTCTGAGATAGTGGCATGGTTGCTGGGAACGCAAGACTATGCAAAGCTTAATGAGGTGGCAGAGGCCAAGGAAGAGGAAAAGGGATGGAGCAGGAAGGAGAGAAAGATCAGGGAAGACATCCTTGCAAGGCTCAGGGGAGAAACGGCCGCATCAAAGAACAGCCCAGAATTTGGCAAAAGGGAGACTTCGTGTGGAGTAGGGGCCATGGGACCAAAGGGTGTGGATGTCTTGGCTGGAGAGTTTGGACTTGACTCTGAGGCATGACAGAACTATGGAGGTGAAAAAAAAAAAAAAAGAATCAGATATTTGGGACAGAAGAGAGCCCGAGGCAAGTTTTGGATGTGCATTTTCTCCAAAAATGAAACAGATCTGCAGACAACAGCTGAAGGTACAGGAATTTGACCCAGGAAAGGTGAAGACCCAGAACTGCTGTGAGCACCCTAGTGGAAGCTGTCCTGTATCCTGACCAGCAGGCCACCCCCTGGAAAGCTTCCTCTCCTAACATCAGATGAGAAATGCATCCATGTAGCATTTAATTCCTGTGAAGACAGCTCAATAGAGCTGTCCTTGGTCCTTTACCCGGGTCGCTGCATCCCCTTGGCCTCAGCTACTCTACATGCAAAATTATGCCTGCAAGCTCTTCGTTAATGTCTAAGTTTTCCCACAAAGTCAGTCTGCTCCAGTTGTTTTCTGTGGGGAGTGAGGGAGATGCTTTGGAAGATGTGGCTCTAGGTTTCCCTTTCCAGTTCTTTGTTTAGGAGGGAACCAGTTCTTTCGTAAGCCCTGTTATCTATTGTTTTTGGGCCTAACAGCCTGTTTCTGTGCTGAGGTCAAAGTTTCACGTTTCACAGAATGCAGTGCTCTGCGGGAACAGCAAGAAAGGGTTAGGTGTGGATGAATCTAGCATAAACAAACATTTAAGAGCATTCTCTTGGAGTATACACTGAAATATTTATGGATAAAATAGTGTGGAATCTGGGAATGTGTGGTGAGTAGATGAAACCAGACTGGCCACTACCTGAGAACTACTGGCGATGAGTGATGGTGCACGAAGTTCCATGAAACCATCCTGACTACTTCATGTGTATGTTTAAAAGGTTTCCCTAATTAAAATAGAGGAGGTGGACATTGCAGTGTGACAGGTTAGGAGACAACATCCATCTCAGCTTATCATCCTGCTACCTGCTAACGTGCCAAGAAGGCATCAGGTAATGGCCCAAGTACTTGGCTCTTGCTGCTCACGTGAGAGACCTAGCTGGAGTTCCTGGCTCCTGGCTTTTCATGAGGCCTTAGCCTGATTACTGTAGCCTTTTTGGAAATGAACCAGTCAATGAACAATCTCTCTACCTCTCCCTTTCTCTCTGTTACTCTGCCTTTCAAGTTAAATGGCTGCACTTTTTAAGTGAGAATTTGGTTGAGCTGGGCTGTCATGTGCTATCTTGTAGTTTTCAGACAGTAAGAACAAACAACAAACACAATAACGGGGTGAGGGCAGTTATCTCAGCTTTCTCTTCCATGCTCAGGGGAGATATCAGACAAGAGGACAAGGCAGGGTGTTTTCTTCAGACCAGAAAGAGAATCTCCATTCTTTTTTTTTTTAATTTTATTTTAATTACATTGCATTATGTGACACCGTTTCACAGGCTCTGGGGATGCCCCAACCCCTCCCCGCTCCCTCCCCCCATGGTGTATTCCTCCACCTTATTACTGTATTACATTGCATTATGTGACATGGTTTTAAAGGCCCTGCGATTATCCCCCCGCCCCGTGATGTATTCCTCCATCTTGTTGCATCACCACAGATCAAATTCAGTTGAGATTCTTTCATTGTATGCATCTACCAGGCAAAAATCCAGCATCTTATTGTCCAGAAAAGCTCATCAATTTCTTGGGGAGACCATCTCTGGTCTGAAGGTAGAGCTGGCAGAGTGGTTTTGATAGTTCCACAGCACTGTATTGCTGCCACTCTCACCACTCCAGGCACAATGAGGTCCTTGGAAAATCCATTGATTGATATAGTCCATCCTATAGTCACCTGTTGCCCCGTCTTTTCATTGCCAACATATAACTGAGGTGGTTGATTGATTTGCTCTGTCCTCTGTCTTTTGATGTTTAGCGTTCAGAGACTGAAAGCTCGATTGGGAGGATCCCAGAAGAAACTTTGTGTGATTTGTTCCCAGACCAGAGGGAATCTCCATTCTTCTCTTCAGAATGTAGGACTAGTACTAATACTGTGCTAAATGAGATAATGCCTTGCATCAAGCCCAGAATCTGACATGAGGGCCAGACCCCGAGGAGATGTTAACTTCTGTGTAACAGCGGGAGAGTACTCCCTGAGCCTTGACTGCTCTCCATGTTGAAGTAAGAAAAACAGCAGAAGTCAGAGCTGGAGGCACAGCAGGGGAGTGCATCCTTCTGTCTTTAACAGGTACTATAACTTTGCTTATGTCATCTGCTGTAGCTGCCTGGACACTGGGCATGAGGTGGTTGATTGGGCTGGGGTTCACCCTTGAACCTGGGAGGGGCCCATCTGTTCAGAGCACTTTCCCAGCAAGGAAGGCAGTATAACTAATGGTCACATGAAATGGTAAGGGTGAGAAATGAGGGAGCGGAAGGGTGAAATTTGCCATCTTCCCAAAGCACTCCCAGTGCTTCCTGAAGCCCATATCCCCAACCCTTAGCTCCCAGCACAGACACTGATAAGGTTCTTTTTAAAGGTTGTTCAATCCAGTGCCTTGGATGGCAAGTGCATCTGCCTTGCTTGGCCTGGAAGCTGAAGAGAAAGGAAAGGAACCAGAAGAGCTGTCAAAAACAAGCGAGTGCCCAGGGAGCCACGATTTCCTGCTTGGTGAAGTGGGTCTCTGGTTTCTCAGCCACGAGGCGGAGGCGGGGAAACACTGTGGCTCACATACTCTTGCCTCCCGTTTCTGGGGAGGCAGTGAGCACTTGAGCACCAACGCAGTCACCCTGGGTCATCACTGCTCCACCCCGGGGTCTCCGAGTCCACCACGAGCTGTCCCCTGTGCATCCTGAGCACCTCTCCTGAATGATAAAGCAATTGCTAAGATTCAATTAAGCCTTTCCCTTAAAACGATGGCAAGGGACCTATTTTGTGGATAAAGTCACTTTCGTATGCCAGGAAGTTTGTCTTTTCCAGTCCTTGATGGTGTTTCCAATTGGTTGCATAGAGGTGAAACAAACTGTACCATCATTTCCACCACTGTTATTTTAGTCAAAGATGATTTCAAGTATCTTTTTGGGGGGATTTTGAAGAACAAATGCAATTTGGGTGCTTTCCTGTAACCCTCCAAGTACTCTCTGTGGGTATTGGTGGTCACTCATTGTTGCTGAGCCTTGATCCTTTCGGACACCGCACTGATGGCCGTGCTTGGCAGGAAGACTGTCCTGCCCTGTGGCTATCACCTCCATTTACTCAATTAAACACGCATTTTTCTCTGCACTCTCATTAGTGGTGTGTATGAAGTGCCCTTGAACAAAAGCTAAGGGTAGTCAAATAGGACTAAATTGAGTAATGGCCTGTAATTAAGACAAAATCACTTCACTTAAATAATTAGCTTTAAGTGGCTATCGAAACAGAGGTAATAGAGTCGCTTTCAGTTCCTCTCTATTATCGGTGTAAATAGTAGGACACTTGGAAAACTCAGGCTGAGTGCTAGGACTCCATGCCACAACAGCATGTCCTGCAGTCACCTGAAGGGGTTCTCTTGATGATTATATTTATGAGGTTGAGTAAGCATCCACAACAAAGCTTTCAACAAAGCTTGGGCTGTTACCCGGAGCACAAGAGAATACACTGGAGGTATTAATTATTTATTTGAAAGGCAGAGCAGCAGAGAGATAAAGAAAGAGAAGGAAAGAGAAAGAAGGAAGGAATGGGGATGGGGAGGGAGAGAGATCTTTCATCAGACTCCCAACATCCGGGGCTGGACCAGACTGAAGTATGAAGGTAGGGGGTCCATTTGGGTCTCCCACGTGGGTGGCAGGTACCCCAGGACTTTAGCTTTTAGCAGCTGCCTCTTAGTGTGCACATTGGCAAGACAAGGCTGGATCAGCAGTGGAGACAGGACTCAATTCTGGATATTCTGTTATGGTGCAAGCAGTGTGGTTTAACTTGGTGCACTCTAACACCTTCCCTGAACCTCACACATTATTCTGGGGATTCCCCACATCACAATTGATTGAGGTCACTGCAGAGTCCCTGGGCAGCAGCTGCAGGTGAAACCAGCCCAGCCAGGATCCACTACAATCAAAGAAACACCACCTCACCAGTTTCACATACTTTGAGAAATAGGCAAAGAAAATTCAGTGCATAATGACTTAGATTTTCTCGCACATAGTTAAATATCAAGAAGCACATCGCCGATCTGGCTCACAAGGTCCAGGATGCCACCCAGGCACCCAGTCCTCGCATTGCCATCCTTGGATGCCACCCAGGCACCCAGTCCTCGCACTGCCATCCTTGGATGCTGCCGTCATCCTTTCATTGCTCATTCTTTCCTCCCAAGTTGTGGTTTCAGCCACATATCAGCATTCCTGGTGACCAAAAGGGAGAAGGGGGCAATGAGCCACTTACACCTCTTTTTTTATCAAGAGGAAATCAGGTTTCGCAGACCCCTGTAACCGTGCAGGTGTCTGCTGCTTAAATCTCCTCGAGTGGAACTGGTTTGATGGCTACCTGTACAAGGAAGTTGGAGAGCAGGGTCCAGGGTGTTTATGTCTGGCTTAGATCCGATTGTATCAGAGTTAAATCCTGCATTCTGTGATACTTCTTTTTTGTTTTTTAAAGATTACTTTATTTTCATTTGAAAGGCAGATTTATAGAGAGAAGGAGAGACAGAGAGAGAGAGAGGTCTTCCATCTGCTGATTCATTCCCCAAATGAGTGCAATGGATTTGGAGCTGAGCCAATCTGGAAACAGAATCCAGGAGGTGCCTCCAGATCTCCCACATGAGTACAGGGGCCAAAGGACTTGATCCATTCTTCACTGCTTTCCCAGGCTATAAGCAGGGAACTGGATCAGAGGTGGAGCAGCTGGGACACAAACTGGTGCCCATAGCGGGTGCTGGCACTTGCAGTTAGAAGATTAGCCTGCTGAGCTACACTGCCAGTCCATTTTTGATCCTTCTTTATCCTCAGAGGAAATGAATAGATTATATAATCTATACCCATAACTCCAAAACATCTTAATTATTATATAAAGATAATAGATTATCACTACCCCTGCCCAAGGCCACTTATCCTGGAGAAGGAGAAGCTGGAGGGATGTGTATCTGTGGGCAAGGCGAAGTGGTGACAGGATGCCTGGAGAGACTGTGTTAGATCTCAACCCCATCAGGGTCAGACCCCCCACTCGGCGAGTGGCAGGGTGTGGCTCTCCCTCCCAGCTCCCACAGGGTGTAGGCAGCATCTCCATGCACTCTGTGTCCTGGTGAGGGTGCTCACAGTGCAGGAAAGGTAAGGTGCCCCTGGGAGGCTCTGGCTGCTTAACAGACGCGGAAGAGGGATTCTGCACAGGGCAGGACTGCTGGAAACTGCCTCAGCTTCCAGCACCCTTCTTCCCACACCAGCCTCTCACTTGTGACTGGACTTATGCTCTGGAAAAACACACCTGCAGGCTTAAAGTCATTTCCCCCACCAGCACTGTGGAATTTGGCCAGGGTCTATATGGTTGCTGCTGGACTCTATCTCATCTCCGGTAACAGACATATTGAGATAGCTCCTCTTGCTGGTGAAAAATACACAAATTAAAGATTTTCATTATTATTATTTATTTTTACTTGAAAGTCAGATTTATACAGAAAAGAGAGAGAGATCCTTCATTCATTGATTCACTCCCCAGATAGCCTCAAGGGCCAGAGCTGGGCCAATCCAAAGCCAGAAGCCTAGAGGTTTTTGCAAGTCTCCCACATGGGTGCAGGGGCCCACAGTGTTGAGGCCACCTTCCACTGCTTTCGCAGGCATGTGAGCAGGGAGCTGGATCACAGTGGAGCAGCCAGCCAGGACCCGAGCTGGCACATCACATGGGGTGCCATCACCACAGGTAGAGACCTAATCCACTACACCTAGAGGCTGGTCCCACAGATATATATAGATCTGATTCCAGCTGTGTTGCTTTCTCAGTTGATTCAGGGCTTCCCAATGTAAAACTCCACTGTAGGGTTACTTCTAATTTTTTTAAAGTTTGTTTATTTGAAAGGCAAAGTTGCAGAGAGAGAAGGAGAGGCAGAGAGGTCTTCCATCTACTGGTTTAGTCCTCAGATGGCTGCAGTGGCTGGAGGTGGGCTGATCCAAATCCAGGAGCATCTTCTAGGTCTTCCATGTGGGTGCAAGGGCCCACGCACTTGGGCCATCCTTGGCTGCCTTCCCAGGCGCATTAGTGGAGAGCTGGGTCAAAAGTGGAGCAGGTGGGACTCCATATGGAGTCCTATATGGAATGCTGGCACCACCAGTGGTGGTTTTACCTGCTAAGCCACAATGCTGTCCCCTAGGATTAGTTCTTTAAATAAATTGTTTTTTTTTTTTATTTCTGCGCTTCCTTCTAACCCACTATATTAAGCAACTACTATGTGTCCAGTTCTGCAGGGTGCTAAAGATAATTTGAGAATGATAGGGCTCCAATCCTAAAAACTATTACAGAAGGTAGGTAAGTCTACTTTACTGTTGGCCAAATAATATCTCCTCCCCTACTCAAGCCTACTGCTTCCACAAGCCCACACTACCACCCACACCATTTACACTCCTCTCCACTGGGTCAATGTGTATATGACCTGAAGGCTTCCACTACTTCCCCCATAGAATAGTACTCCTTCCTGACACAATCCCTCTTTTTCTCTGCTTTCCCTTGGCACACAGGTTTTAAGTGGAGGCATCCAGCAGCTGACTGTCACTCCCCCATGTACTCAGAGGAAAGGGAAAAAAAATGTGTTCTCCTAACCAAAAAGGACTCAGAACAGAGATCTATAAAGCCACCTTCAAGAGACAGAGCTGTTTCTGGGCTGTCCAACTGTTAGTAGCTAAAGAAAGTACTAAGGTATGTAAAGGAAGAAAGTATCACCAAGAGGGGTTAGTCAGTCAGGGAGGTTCACAAAGGGACAGTTCCTGAGGCAAATACTGCTGGTGCCATTCAAACGTCATCAGAGAAGGGAGTGCCGTGCCAAGGTGAAGGACAAGATTCACTACTTAACTTTTAATTTCACTTTCCATGACCATTTTTGAAATATCCCTGTATTTGGTGGGAATGTCTACTCAGTATTTAATGTTTTCAAAAGTTGAGTGTCCTGAATCCATGCTGAGGCATAGACTCAGATGTTCAGGGTAGGGTAAAGTTGTTTGTTTTTTAAGTAGGTTATTTATCCAAATTTTATTAGTTGTTTGACTTTTATGTTTTATAGAAACAATGGAACCTCATTTATTGGAAAAAGAAAGTTCTATTTTAGTCTACCGAGTCTGTTTTCAGTTACCTTAACCAGCAAATTGGCCTCTGATTTTCAGAGCGTGGGCAGAGGAAAAGAGGTACACTCTGGATGTCAGAAGTTAATGATAAATGAGATACTTACATCAAGGTCTCTGCTAATTGTAGAAAGACCAATCTCATTTGGTAAATCAATCACGTTAAGGTATCTATGTTTTTAGACACAGGCAAAATTAGAAGAACAATGAAGATTAAAGGAAACTTTAGAATTTTCTATAATGTTTACAGTGTTCTAAAAGGGAAAAAGTAGTATCAGGTTGAAGTAAATTAGCTTAATTCTGTCATCTAAAATGCGTTCCCTGGTAGACTCTTCCTTCCATTTGTTGACTAATTGAATATAAATCCCATTAAAGCGCATTGGATTCATTTTTCAATTGAATGAAAGGAGTTTGGTTTCCTAAGAAATTGGCCTATTGAGAATTTCTAACACACTGCTCAAAGTGCTCTAAATTTGCAACCAATTTCTCCAGGGATGCTGAGTCCCCTGGGATGAACACACACACACACACACACACACACACACACACACACACAGTTATGGCAAAGAAAGAAATAGATAAGTATGGTTCCCCCATTCCCCAGTGAGAGCCAACTACATCTCTTGTTTTAACACATGTCGCAGAATGTCTCAGCTGCACATGTAAGTATCTAAATACATAAATACACAAAGCCCTTTCAGACTTGCCTCTAATCAGATAGAAGAATGTGTAATCCATATCAATTGCTGCATCCTCATGTAATTTCCCTCTTCTTATTTCTGGGAGAGTCTGCATATTTGGTAAAGAATCTCTGGGTTTTATTTACAGCAACTGGCAGAGTCAGACTGCCCCAATCCTACTCAGTGAGGGAACCAGGTCTTGGACATAAGCTTTGGGCTGTAACTTCTGATACAAATACCAAATGCCCCTCTACCGCCCCCTGACCCAGACCATTGGCTCTGCACGTGATATACTACAAAGTCCTCAGGTTTCCCCAGGCATCAGCTTTCATCTTCATTTTGACTCTTTTACTCTGATGTCTCTGAAGTCTTAATCATTTCTATTTCTTTATCAATTTCCAGAAGCAAGGTCCTTGGAGTTGAACTAAAAGCATGAAGATGGGGAAAAGAGAGATTCCTTCCTTTAGGGACCACAGCTCTGGCAGGTGGATCTTGGAGAGTTTGTTAGGCAGGCTGGAATTTTATCTGTAGAAGTGAACATCTGATGAAAACTAGGGGAGATAGTTTTGGTGAATTCTGAAGTCAAAGAGTTTATTGAAGAGTTATGGAGTCGTTGGATTGGGGTGTGGGTGGGGTCTCTGATAAGCTGCTTGGGAAGAAGCCCAAATCAGATTCTGTAGGTCCCAGGCTCCAGGAATAAAGAGAGTCTCCTAACTTCCTGTTTGATGACTACCCTCTTATTAAACTTGGAAGAGAACAGGGGTTCTGGGAAAGGCCAACCCTGGATCTTTCCATGGCATTTGATTGTCAAAAACCTGACCCCATTACATGTGCCAGAGAAGAGGAAGTCCTGAGCAACCATGACTTTCACTGCCTAGCAGTATCCAGGGTATCGTTTCTCACCTAAGTCCTCTTGACTTTTCCATTCCCTAATTGGATGATCTAAATGAAGTTCCATCAGACGTTCACTCCATGGCACTTTCACCATCTGAATGCCTGTGGCTTGTCTATGGATGTCAGCCACATTTGATTGTTACTCACCCCCTGGATTGTGAGTTCAAGAGACCTTCCTAAGAGTCATCCCTGTGTCTTTTCATTTCATTTCATTTTACTTATTTATTTTTTAAAATTTTTGTTTTGAATTTTGAATTTTATGGTACAATTCCACAGAGTCTGGGATTCTCTACCACCAAGTTACCACCCCCGATTTATTTTCCACATATTGTTAGAATAGTATAGTCCTTTCCATCAGTCTCTTACTTAAGTGTGTCCCGACATTGCTGGTACAGAAAATGTCAGACACCCCAGCCTCCCATTGCCTAGATATGTCCAAGAATTTCACTGAGATTCCATCTTTGATTTAAAAATAGGGATGCACATTGCACTGTATCTTCACATCTGAATATGATAGTCTCTATTACACCATTACTATACATTCCCTTAAATGCGAAGCCATGAAATACGGTCAACAACAGGTATGAAGTTAAAGCAAAAACAAAAGAAGAAAAATATACAGCACCATGGAGTTGAAAAAACTCACTGCTGAATAACCAATGCATGGGTAGTGAAAAGAAAACACAAAAGCTTCTTGAGTAAAATGAAGTATTTATAAGAAATGAAAATGAAATAAAAAACATCAAAACACTTGGGATGCAGCAAAAAACAGCATGAAAAGGTTTATTGAACTTACAATTTGCATTATGGTTTCCTTATATTAGAGAGGACATAGTATTTGTCCTTTTGGGATTGACTTATTTCACTGAGCATAATGAGACCTGGTGGCAGGTGTGCAAGCCCAGTAAGGAGGCTGTAGGGGGCTCCTCTCTTGGGCCACTGCCTTCACTGGTGAGCGTGAGAACTGCGAATGGGCGCAGACCAGGCTGGGAAGGGCTACAACACCTATTGCCCTGCGTGTGAAATGGGTTGGGGGCTGTTCCAGACTGGGTTAAGCGACCATTTCCACTGGTATGTGCATGAGCCAAAGTAAGTGCAAGCTAGTCAGGCTTTGCCCCAGCATCAGCTGGCAAGGGCTGGGAATGGGGGCAAATCCTGTCAATCTAGACTGTAGAACTACCCAGAGAGTGCAAGATACTGGACTGGGAGTGGGCCTAGTAGAGAAATTGCAGGCACCTCTCTGATGGACTGCAACTCCCACTGGTGAGAATGAGAACCAGGGCTGGGGCAGGCCTGGCTAGACAGATGCTGGCAACCCTCAGTGCGAGTGTGGGCTGGGTAGTACGGTTAGTTGGCTTAGCTAGGCTTCAAAGTCCACTAAAAAGTATGCAAGAGCTGAATAGGATTTGGGACAGACTAGACTCATTATTTTAGAGAGTACTCTATTTTTTAAAAGGTAGCTGCAAGCCTTGACAGGCCCTCTGGAAGGTATCCTGAAAGAGGCAGTGTTACCACAGGAGATGTTAGCTCTGTGGTAGTTACTTCCCATGAAGACCTTCTAGAAAGACAAGATATGGAGAAGGAAACTGGTAATATTGATATCCTGACCCTGTGTAGGCCTAGGCTGTGTGTCCTTGCTCCTCAGTTTAAAATAAAAATTTCTAAAATGTAATGAAGGATATACTATAGTAGCCTAGCTATGAGTGAACTACATGATCTAGAACTGTGTAACTGTATGCTGAATAAAATTCACAGAAGTTCTCTGATTTACACTGTACTCCTGCATTAGGCCCAATGAACCAAAGCACAGAAATAATGAGTTCTGTTAAAGATTTATAAGAGAATCTTGACCAAGAGAGCCTTATTTCTTCAAGGTCAAATAACCAAGGACAGTTTCACAACATCTCCCAGAGCCTTGCAGGCACCCAGGGCTCTGAGAGGATTCCTCACCTCTAGACCCTTTATCTTTCCCCTGTTTCTATTTGTAATAGAAATCATCATGTTACAAGGTAAACATAGGATGCTTTCTTTAGGGTCGCTGGCCTAGCCACCCTTTTGATCTACTGTGGCTAAATTCACTTTGCTTCAATACTTTACCCTGTATTTTTGGATTTTTCACATAAGTACACCAGCTTGGATTTGATAACAATTTTTAAAGATTTATTTATTTTTATTGGAAAGGCAGATTTACAGAGAGAAGAGACAAAGAGAAAGGTCTTTCATCTGCTGGCTCACTCCCCAGGTGGTCGCAATGGGTGGAGCTGAGCTGATCTGAAGCCAGAAGTCAGGAGCCTCCTCTGGGTCTCCATGTGGGTGCAGGGTCCCAAGGCCTTGGGCTATCTTCTATTCTTCTACTACTTTCCCAGGCCACATGGAAGGAGCTGGAAAGGAAGTGGAGCAGCAGGGACACAAACCAGCACTCATATTGGATGCTGGCATTTGCAAGGCAAGGATATAGACACTGAACTGCTATGCCAACCCTGCTAATAATTCTCGTTAAGCTTATACGCTCTCAAACTGAAACAAAGTCATGTGACCTTCCCAAAAATTGATGAAGAGAGAGAAACAGAGATAAGTGTATCCCCAAAGAAGCCACTTTTGGGCTGCGCCACAGGCAGTTTTCATTGCTACAATCTTAACAATCTTTACAATCTTTGAAGTGGTCAGTCTGTTTCCTGTCCTTACTCGTGATGTCTTCAGCCTTTTTTCTGTCGATAAAACCCATCTATTCTACTCAGCTCATCAGCACACTCAGTGCTTTACAGAATGAGATGTTGCCTGATTCCAGAATTCCAAATTAAAGGCAGTGGGATCTTTGAATGCATTTTGTTCTAAGTTGTTTCTTGACATTCATCAGGAAAATGACAGGTCACCAATTTGAACCTCTCATCTAGCTCTTTTTCAGTTACAAATTCACTTGATCTCACTTAACCTCTTAGGAGGTTGTACCACACAACTCCTGAGGCACAACTGATAGGAGGCACAGCGTTAGTTTATGACAGAGCTATAGAGCAGTTGGACAAACTGCCAGAATCACATAGTCTTCTAGGAGTCTGGCCAGTGCCTCATCTTCCATTAATAGAGTAATGGGAATAGGATAGTCATCACTTCCACTTCAAGCCTGAAATTCTGAGAATAGACTCCAATTTGGTTTCCAATTCCAAGGATACATTAGCAGATTTGTAACTTATCTCCTAGCTCACTGATTTTAGAAATGAGCTTTTATATTCACTTTCAAGCTGGTCGGCTAGTTTTTCAAAAGCTGTTGTCTCGTATGGTACAGAATCTAAAATGATAACTAGGGCCTTAAGAAGATGAAGGTGAAGAAAAGACTACAAATGGAATAATCATTCTGGATCGTTGGCTAAGGAGCAAAAATCAACTATAAATAACAATGGCTCTTAATTCACTGAATTAACTTTTACTTACAGCCAAGGTAGAAGTACTGCTGTGCATAGCTGGAGTGGAACAGATTTTCATTTTCAGAAATGAGATTCAGTGTCATCTGTTGTGTTCCCAAAACCATATCCCGGAGTGCGGCCCTTTGGCATGCTGAGAACTTTGACAGGTGATGGGTTCAGGGTCTCCCTAATCTGCTATGCTGTCTCCTACCCTTCTTTTTGCCTCCAAAGTATCCTGAAACAAGAACTTCTTTCCTTCAAAGCCAGCCATGAAACACAAAAACGTCACTCTTGGGCCTGGCACAATGACTCCATTGGCTAATCCTCCACCATGAAAGCGCCAGGATGCTATATTGGCTCTGGTTCGAGTCCCAGCTGCTCCACTTCCCTTCCAGTTCCCTCCATGTGCCCTGGGAAAACAGTTGAGGATGGCCCAAAGCCTTAGAGTTCTGCACCCATGTGGGAGACCTGGAAGAGTCCTGGTTCCAGCCTACAGATCAGCTCAGCATTGGGTATTGCACTGTTGCAGTCACTTGAGGAATGAACCAGTGGATGGAGATCTTTCTGTCTCTCTTCTGTAAATCTGCCTTTCCAATAAAAATAAATAAATCTTTTTTTTTTAAAAAAGGAATGTCACCCTCGTACTTCTCTCTGAAGATGCTCACTCTAGGGGAATTCTCTCAAGGAGGAAGGAAAACAGTACAAAGACCAAGAAGATTCAACACATAGGTCTTTCTGGATCTCACCTGTTTGAGATCCTCCCTTTATGTCCAATCATTTGTCTATGTGATTATTATCTACTAAACCTAAGCATAGAAGTAGACAGATTTCCCCTGAGTTCTTGAATGCTTATTTCTAAAGGCTTCCATGTCATGTAAAATTTTGATCAAGTAAGGCTGTTGGGTTTTTTGGTGGTTCACACGTCTTTTGTTAATAGGACTGCCAGCCGTGGCTCCTATGGTGCATGTCATACATTCTCACTGCTGTGCATCCCAGCCGGCTACCTCATTTATTGGCGTTCACAAAAATATCAGCTTCAATTAATGAATCTAAGAAATCCTGCAAAAAAAAGTGCTTTAAAAAGAAACAGGAACTTCTCGTATTCTCTTGGGCCCGATCAAAAAAATTTTTTTTTGTTAATTGATGTGACAAGACAATGCTACTAACTCAAATGGTTTCCATTTTGCTTTTGCATTACTTGCCTAGAAATAAAAGAATCTGGGAAGACAGCCAAGAGACATTATCCTCTGAAAAACACAACCCCTGGAAAACATAACACCAGGACAGAAAGGATGATGGTAACTGACTGCTGAGGAAATAATCACATGGGGTAATCTGTAAGTGGGAGCAGTTTTGATCAAAGCAACAATTCAGAAAGAAAATTATAAATAAAAACCTACAAGATGTTGTGCAGTTAAGAATTTCCTTCATTCTAATGGAAAAAGTTACTGATTTTCATTAGTTTGAAAGGCAGTGAGACAAAGATCTATTCATGGTTCCTTCCCTAAATGTCTACAACAGTTGACACTGGATCAGGTCAAAACCAGGAGGGAGGAACGCCACCGGGATTTCCATGTGGGTGGCGGGCACCCGACTGCCCGAGCCGTTGTCTGTTGCCTGCTACAGTGAGAATTAGCAGGACACTGGAATCCAAAGATGAGCGGCACGTGAACCTGTGAACTTCAGTGTGGACACAGGCATCCTGCGTGGTATTTTAACCCGTGCACCAAATGCCTAGACCGTGACTGCATAATGTCTGTAATACTGGGCTAAGTGAGACTTCTCCATTTAAGGACAGACTTAACGGTACCACTTCTCAAAATCTTTAGTATGTTAATGTATATTTTCAAATTTCTAAGGGAAGCTGTGTATAATATTTTCCAACTATTTTATCACAGAATTTCTTTTCCTAAAGAAAAAGTACTTTGGCAAACTATGTATGAGTGTTTTCTTAATTTTAATAAGAAAGTCAGGATCCTACTGTGCAGTAAAATACCAGAACGTCTTCCTCCTATCTAGCTAAAATCTAGAAACCATCAATCAACCTTTTCCCATCTCTCCCTTCCTAGTTACTTCCCTGGGCTCTGTTAGCCACCAGTGTGTTTTTAACTCTTATGACACCACGTATTTTTTTCTTTTTTTAGATTATGCACATGAGCAAGGCCATATGATATTTGTCTTTCTGTGCTTGGCTTGTTTCATTTGACATGATGACCTCCAGATCCATCAATGTTAGCGGGTTGATGGCGGGATAACATACCATTGTGTATACTATGACGTTTTCTGTCCTTTCACTGATGGATTGATGTGTAGATTGTTTCCAATTCCTGGTTGCTGTGAATGGTGCTGAAATAAACATGGCTGCAGATGTCTTTTCAACAAATGGATTTCATTTCTCTTGGATAATTGCCCAGGAGTGGGATTGCTGGATCACATGGCAGTGCTTTCAGCTTTTTGAGGAACTTCTAAACCATTTGTCACAATGGCTGCACTAATTTACATTCCTGCCAAGAGTACTCAAGGGTTCCCTCTTCTCTACACCCTTGCCACACCACCTGTTCCAACTTGGATAACAGCCAGCCTTACCTGAGTAAACTGATATCTCATTGCGGTTTGATTTACATTTCCCTGATGTTCAGTGATGTTGAGCATTTTCCAGTTTCCCTGTTTGTCTTGTGTATGTCTTCCTATGAGAAATGCCTGTTGAGATTTACTGCCTAGGTTTAAATTGGGTGTGTTTTCTTGTGATTGGTTGGCTGAGTTCCTTATGTATTCTAGATATTAACTCCTTGTCAGAAATACAGCTTGCAAGTATTTTCTCCCACTTTATAGGCGTTCGCTATTCACAGTTATTTCTTTCGCTATTCTTCAGTTTGATAAAACCCTGTTTATCAGTTTTTGCTTTTATTTCTTATGCTTTTGAAGTGTGGTCTAAAAAATTCTTTCTCCATCCCACCATCCTGGATGATTTCCTTATGTTTGCCTTTAGCATTCCCAAACTTTCAAGACTCACTTGCATCCAGTTCATGTTCAGTTGATTTTGGAGCATGGTGAGACACAGGAATTTAGTCTTATCCTTCTGCATTTGGATATCCATCCTTCTATCACCATTTATTGAAAAGATCATCCTTTTTCCTATGTACCTTCTTAGTACCTTAGTCAAAAATCCTTTGGGTGCAGATGAATAGGTTTCTTCTAGGATTTCTAGTCTGTCCCATTGACCTATTATTTTGTTTCTATATCAGTATCACACTGTTTTAATTACTATATCTTTGTAGTATATATATTTAATTTTTATTTTAATTTTTGAATTTTATTGTACAATTCTATAGAGTCTGGGACTCCCCTCCCATCAATATCCATGTCCCCGACTGATTTTTCCCATATTGTCACAACAGTGAATTTCTTCATAAGGAGTTATAACTCAGCCAGCCTGGTATTTAAGCATGTCCCAACACTGCTGGTACAGAGAGTGCCAGACAGTTCATCATCCTATTTAGATATGTCCAACACTTTCATTGGGATTCCATCTTTGGTTTGGAAGTAGGGATGCATGTTGGATGTCTTCACATCTGGATATGGTAGTCTCTATTACTCCATCACTATACATTCCAATTTGCATGACGGTTTCCTTATATTAGAGAGACTATATGGTATCCCCCAAAGACAAATACCATATGTAACATATTTTTGCATATTTTTAAAGTCGTATAGTGTGATGCCTCATGCTTGTTCTAGATCTCCTGGGTACTCAGGATCTTTTGTGGCTCCATACAAATCTTACTTGCACATTTTCTAGTTCTGCAAAAAAATTCTCATTGGACATTTGATAGAGATTGCATTGAAGTTCTAAATTATTTTGAGTAACATGCACATTTTAATGATATTGAATATTCTGATCCAGGAACATGGCATATTTTCATCACTTTATGTTCTCTTCTATTTCTTTTATTACTGATCTATGGCTTTAATTGTAGATAGTATATTACACATCTTTGTGTTTATTCACAGGTATTCTGCTCTTTTTTTTGGTTAACTATTAAAAGCGGAATTGATTTCTTGGTTTCTTTCTCAGGTGATTAATCACTGTTGTGTAGTAATGCTACTGATATTTGTAGATTCTATTCCACAATTTTGTCGAGTTTGTTAGTTGAGACAGCTTTTAGGTAGAATCTTTGTGGTTTTCTTTTTAATTTTTTTTTTTAAAAGGCAGATTTACACAGAGAAGGAGAGGCAGAGAGAAAGATCTTCCATCTGCTTGTCACTCCATATGTGGACATAACATACATATCTGAGCCAATCCAAAGCCAGGAGCTTCTTCAGGGTCTCTTCTTTAGGGTGCAGGGTCCTAAGACTTTGGGTCATATTCTATTGTTTCCTCTGGCCACAAGCAGGGTGCTGGATGGGAAGTGGAGCAGGTGGGAGGTAAGGATTTAGGTACTGGGCCACCAGGCTGGGCCCTGGGGTTTTCTATATGTAAGATCATATTATCTACAAACAATGATAATTGACTTCTTCCTTCCCAGTTTGGGCACCTTATTTTCTTTCTCTTGCCTCATTGCTGTGGTGGGGGACATCTATTGATATATTGATTGAAAGTGGTGAAAGCAAATATTTTTGTCTTGTTCTGGTTCTTAGAGATAGTCTTTAGCTGTTTCTCATTCAGTATAGTGATAGCTATTGACTTTGGAAAAAACAAACAGATTTCTTTGGAACTGATGCAGTAGTAAATCATGTTAAGCTGCTTCCTGAAGCACCGTCAGTTACTATGGGTGCTGGTTCGAGTCCTGACTGCTCTACTTCCAGTCCAGCTTCCTGCTAATGCACCAGGGAAAGCAATGGAAGTTGGCTCAAGCACTTGGGCTGCTGTACCTATGTGTGAGACCCAGAAAAATCTGGTGGTTCTTGGCTTTGGCCTGGCCCAACCTCAGCCATTGCAGTCATTTGGGGAATGAATCAACAGATGAAAGACTTCTGTCTCTCCTTCTTTCTCTGTGTAACTTGCCTTTCAAATGAATAAACGTATATTAACGTACTCGTCTGAAAGACAGTGTAATTATGAGAGAGGGAGAACGAAAGAAAGAGAGAGATGTTGATTTTTCATCTCCTGGTTCATTCCCCAAATGGCTGCAATCGCTGGGCTGGACCAGACTGAAACCATGAGCCAGAATTTGGGCCATCTTTTTTTGTGTCCCAAGACACGTTACCAGATTGTTGGAAGGGGAAGTGATATAGTTGAGACTTTGATATTAGATGTTAGAATCACAGGATTAACAGGTTGTGCCACAACACCATGCCCAGGTGTTATTTTTTTTACATATGGCCCTTACTATTTTGAGGTGTGTTTCATCTATAGCTCATTTCTTTGGAATTTTTGTTGTAAGATAACATTAAATTTTATAAAATGCCTTTTCTGTATCTGTTTATATCATCATTTGGTTTGAAGAATTTCCATGAATTTTTTTTGTGCAATAGGTCTGGTGATGATAATCTCAGTTTTTGTCTGGAAATGTCTTTACCTCTGCCTCAGCTCTGCTGGATACAGTGTTATTGGTTGGCTGTTTTTTCCCTTCAGCACTGTGAAAGTATCTTCTTTCTCCAGGCCTATAAGGTGTCTGCTGAGCCGTGTACAGTCAATCAACCTGGAACCCTCTCTACATGCTATTAGATTATTTCCTTTTGCAGGTTTTATTCTTGGAGAGTTGACTGTGGTGCGTGAGGTCCCCTGGGTTGAACTGAGTCAGAGTGGTTATCCTGAACTGCTCTTTTCTAGCATAGTTGTGTCCTGCTCTGTGTTTGGCAAATTTTTTGTTTGGGAAATTTATTTCTTTGAATGTATTTTCTACTCCTTTTCCATTCTCAAGTCTCTCTTGAGTTCCAGGAACTCAAATCATTGCTTTTCTCATACTGTCTCAAATTTCCTGGAGTATTTATTTGTTTGAAAGGCAGCGTTTCAAAGAGACAAAGCAAGACACACAAACACACACCCATACACAGCACGGAGAGATTTTTCCACCTACTGGTTCACTCCACAATGGCACTGGGATTCAATTCACTGTCATTTCTCCCAAACAGTTGTCTCTCCATGCCACAGCGCTTGGAACTGGGTGAGGAGTGATGTGAGTAACTTCTTTCTTGCCTACTACAGTACAAGGTTTCTTACGATTATAGCAAGTTAAAGTGCTGTGGTTTCCATAGTCATGTGTGTGAGGTGAAATATTGTGTATATAGCTGCTCATATTGGCAAGAGGGGAAGTTTGGAAACTGTTATTGAAGCCCTTTGGTTTGACTCCCAGAGATTCTTTCTCTTTCTCTCTCTCTCTCTCTCTCTCTGTGTGTGTGTATGTGTGTGTGTGTGTGTGTGTATAAGGGGAGTAGTTAGTTTGTTGGGGGTTTTTTAGTTCCATCTGAATATGCTGCTCCCTCAAAACTCTGAGCTGAGGGGCTCCAGTACAGTGGCCAAACTGCAGCAAACAGAGGGTGTTTAGCAAAAGACCAGAGTCAGACACTGAGGAGAGATTGGAAATTTCAAGGAAAATATCCTGGGCCTGAATTTGCTCAATGACAAAATAATAAGGTGGCAGAGTGGAGAACCCAAGTTCTCTTCTCACTCTCGAACTAGGGACAAGGGTTCCACCAACAGGACAAGCTGGCTGTCTTCCTGCATTGCTTTTTTTCTTCAGTAGTTTGTTGTACGGTGAAGAATTCCTGAGAATTCCTGCTCCCAGTCTGTGGAGGCATTTCTTTGGCTGGAGCGATGATTTCATGAAGATGTAAGCATCACTGTGCTTTGCCCACACTCACCTCTGAAGGGGTTCTTCTGGTGCCTGCTGTTTCTCTGTCCCGTAGGTACCCTTGCGCTCAGCAGTGGTGAGGCAGACACTAGCAGGGATTATTACTCATTCTCTGCAAATTCACGCAAGGTAGTAATCCCCTTTGGGCCAAGGGCTGTACCCACTTCTGCATTTATTTTAGAGTAAAAGTCAGAGTGCAAAAATTCCTACTCCTGCCTGGAAATGTGAAGAAAATCAGAGTTCATTTTTCTCTATTCTTGGTTTTTGGCTACAAAATGAAACATCTTTTCTGAAATTTATGCCTGCTTTTTCAAGTGCCTTTAATTAAATCTGGTGTGTTAACTTCATCTCCCTAAATTCTTACTGTACGCTGGAATAGTTTCTTTTTGTGAAAAAAAATACAAAGGAAAATACCTTAACACTCTTCTATGTAATAATCAACCTTTGTAAATTGATAACTTGTGCATCTACAATAAAACCTGAAAATGCTATTTATTTCCTCTGGGCAGAAATGGAAAAATTGAGGCTGTTATCATGTCCAAATTTGTCTTGGGCTCATTTTCCTCCCTTGGAAACTGAAACTTTAGTAGATTATTCTTCTACCAATTCTGCTTTATTTTTCTGCAGTTCTGTTTTGGAAAAAGGAGAAAATTGCTCTCATTTTATGAATTGCCAATTCTTCTGAATTTACTTACACCAGTTTGGCTGGATTCATATTTAAAACATTCTCAGAGGGGTAAATAATTTATTTGAAATCTAGTGCAGAAAGGCACTTTTAAAAATTAAACTAGGTGGGCCCTGCATGATAACGTAGCAGTTAAAGTCCTCGCCTTGACCGTGCTGGGATCCCATATGGGCGCCAGTTCAAATTCGGCAGCCCCACTTCCCATCCAGCTCCCTGGTTGTGTCCTGGGAAAGCAGCCGAGGGCGGCCTAAAGCTTTGGAACCCTGCACCAACTTGGGAGACCCAGAAAAAGTTCCTGGCTCCTGGCTTCAGATAGGTGCAGCACTGACCATTGTGGTCACTTGGGGAGTGAACCTTTGGACGAAAGATCTTCCTCTCTGTCTTTCCTCTTCTCTGTATATCTGCCTTTCCAATAAAAATAAATAATTCTTAAAAAAAATTAAACCAGGTAAGTGGATTTGAAAGAAAGTATGTTACTGGGAATCAAAATATGTGCCTTGAAGAAGAGTAAGAACTCCACAATTTAAATAAAAAAAAAGAAACTTACATGCCGTTGATGCGTGACCTTCATACATATGATTTCACGAATCATGCTTGACTCTAAATATGCCTGCATAAGTAAATACAGCCTTTATTGACTTAAAGACATTTTTCTAAGCTGTGATGCTGTCATGCAGTAAGGCAAGAAAATGTCTAGCTACTGAAAGCTGGTTCATTTGTTCCAAAATAAAGTGACAATGGACAAATCAACAGGAGGAGAAAAGACATAAATTGTATTTGCATGTAAGGACATGAAAGTTACCAAAATATGACACTCAAAGAAAAGCCAGATGGTTGAAACTTGAATACTTCTCTCACAAGAGAGGGGAGAGAGGGAGCCGGAGGTGATTGTAAAGGAAGAGGGAATGTGCTGTAGGAGAGGTGAGTGGCCAGAGAGCAAATCACCACCACCCGCACAGATTTCAACCGGGCTCTTCGTGGTGTTAGACATTTTCTCTCTCTTTTTTAAACATTAACTTTACTTACATAGAGTGAGTAAATGTCACATTTTTCATGATGCAGATTTAGAAGCACAGGGGCTCTTTCTTCCCCACTCTGTTCTTTCGCCAAGGCACATCTTCCCTGCTTGACAAAATGACAGGGACTGGAGAGAAGGCAGCCGTGGTCCCTCTCGGTGGATCCAGTCTGAGAGTAGACAAGGGGTCTGCAGAGAAGAGCCGTTCCCTGCATGTGGCGCTCCCCCACTGCTCTCAGTTTGAAGTCCAAGGAAATCAATTTTGGACATTGCTTTCTGGATCCCAACATTGTTTAAGTTTACATCAGATTACAGTTGTGAACACATTAAGTACTGCTTAGTGACATTTTCAGTCAATGAAGAACTGCAAATACGGTGGTAATCCTACAAGATTATATGGCTTGGTGATGTCCTAGCCATTTGTATGAGCTCACTCCACAACCGTACTTAAGTAGCATTCATAACCAATGTACACAAATTCTCTGGGAGTTCAAAAACTATCTTAGACATTAATTTTACTCAAGTCTCATTTTATTTTGCTCAACTCTGATGATATCAAGAAATCATCTGCTTTACATTTCACAGAATTTTCATTTTCTGTCAACTTTTACCTGGGGAGGTTATCCTTAAAAAAAATTCTTGCTAGTTCACCATACACAGAAAAGGTAGCTGGATGCCTGGGTGGATGCTCTGTCTTGACACACTTAGGATAAGGAATGGAAATAAAAGGAAGCAGGTTCATTGGACTTTGGGTGTGCAGTTGACCTGCAGAACACTGGGCAGGGCCCTCAGACACAGCCCTGACTGGGGAAGGCACAGAACCTAGCCCATCATTTCCAGAAGTTCTGAGTTTCATGTGCTCAGCTTCGCAGGAGAATGTCATGGCTTTTGGTATGTTACTTATTTGAAAAAAAGTCCAGCAGAGCAAAAGGAGGAAACGCAACCGAGTTCACCACATTTTGCAACTTGTGAAACTGTGAAAAGGGGAAGAAGCAATACACTTAGTTTATGTATATACATATCATTCTCAGTTCTATACACATGACAATTACAAGCTAAACTGTTTTATAATAATAACTTTAATGTGCTTACATGTTTAAAAGCCAATCAAAATATACATCTAGAAGTAAAAATGAAAAGTGATTTCCCCACTAGAAATGTGTTGATTCTGTCCAAGCTGGAGGCTGTTCATCTCCAGCTGCAGCCTGTTGAGATAGGAAAGCCCCAGATGTGTGGTTCTTCCCCACATCACAGAACGGGCTCCAGCTCCTAGACTGTAGTCCCTAGAGAGCTCAACAGCTGGGGTTTATAAACCGTGGAGGAGATTCTGATGTGTGGCTATGATTGAATTCCAATGGCTCATAGACTACATTAGCTGTTTACTTACTGATAAGGCTATCAGGTATTCAATTTTTTTTCTTTGTCTCTAAGTTCCCTCAAAATCCTGAACTTCTATATTGGTGTTCAGTGGAGTTCACTAAAGTTGGGTGAGGACCTACTTGCATAGGAAGCATTTACAAAATGTTGTTGTGAAACCATAAAATCAACACAAATCAGAAGAAAAGAAAAAAAATTACCCAGAAACTCTGCGTCTGTCTCCAGAAATCAAACCACTGTCTTTTTTTTTGTCTGCGTCTTTCTTTTGCTTTGAGATAAGCATGGATAAATAAACAAGTGAAAATTGATGTGAGTCATCAGTGAGCGTTTTCGCCTCTCTTGAAATCAGACCGGATTAATGAAAGATTTAGTATTCCCGGAGCTTGAGAAATCACTCCGAATTATTTGGCTTTGGGCTTTCAAAAGAGATAAAAATACCTTTCCAAACATCCTCTATCAGAAGCAAAATGTGATATTATGAGATTCCATGACTTTCATTAATGTCTTTGAGAGGAGGAGCTAGCGCAGTGGCATAGGGAGAGTGAGAGAGGGAGAGAAAAGTCTTCCATTTGCTGGTTCATTCCCTAAATGCGCACAACAGCTGGAGCTGGATCAGGCCAGAGCCAAGTTTCAGAAACTCCATCTGGGTCTCCCTTTTGACTGACAGGAACCCAGATTCATAGGTTATCATCGGCTATCTCACAGTGCATTAAAAGTTGAATTGGAAGCAAAAATAGGACTTGATCTCAAGCACTCTGAAATTGGTCCCAAACCTGTTGTATCACAATGTCTACTCCAAAATTTCAGTTCTTAAACATCTCCAAGCAGTAGAAATTCTAGATCATATTGCGTTTCTAGTTTATTCAGGAACTTATTATACTACTGTATTTAAGGACTTTAAGTTGGGGGCACAGCATGATGGCTCAATTAGCTAATCCTCCCCATGCAAGGGCTGGTATCCCACATGGGCTCCAGTTTGTGTCCCGGCTACTCCACTTCCCATCCAGCTTCTGCTTGTGGCCTAGGAAAGCAGTGGAGAATGACCCAAGACCTTGGGACCCTGCACCTGTGTGGGAGACTGGGAAGAAGCTCCTGGCTTCAGATTGGCTCAGCTCAGGCCATTGAGGTCATTTATGGAGTGAACCAGCGGATGTAAGCTCTTTCTTTCTCTCCTTCCCTCTGTAATAAAAATCTTCCTTTCCAATTAAAATAAAACAAATCTTAAAAAACAAGGCTAAGTTGGGACCAGTGGGATGGAGACAGGAGTCATTCATGCCCTGACACTCGAGGGACATGTGCCTTGTATTTCTTTTTTCCCCTCTCCAGTTGTGGACTTGGAGGCAAAAGCAGGGGAAATAGTTGATGCTAAGCTGATTCTCCGGGATTTGAAGCCAAGTGTTTCTGGAGCTAATGCGTATGCTTTGCTGGCCCCTCAAAGGCCTTTTAAAGGCCAAAGCTTATTTGAAGCTGCTCTTCGGAAGCAGACAGAATGCAGTCATGAATTTACTTGATATTACATATTGATTCTAATATTTATTAATTGATGGACCATGGGAAAATTTTTATATTTCTGTCTCTCAGTTTCCTCAGGTGTAAAACAGAATGATAATAGAAGCAAACTCATAAGGCTAAGGAAAACAAAAAATGTGAAATAATTGAGCTAGCACTATTGCCTGCTGCACTGTAAAACTCAATAAAAGTAGTGATTATGCTTATTATAATAGTTCATCAACTGTAAAATATTGATAGCACCAAAAAGAATTTTAGATGCTATATTTAAAAGTCTCAGCACAGTCCCTCTCATGTAGTAGACACTCCATAAATTGTGGTATCTGAGAAGTAATGTGAAATCAATAGGCAGGAAGTTAGTTTTAAATTGCTGAGCTGAAAGTCACCAGCTCCCATGTGTAATTCTACTCTACTTATCAACCAAAATGCCTAAATGTCTTCTTTCCCAGAATACATCTGCTTCATCCGGGACCTAAATGGGGACACTGTGAAAATATGGACATGGAGTTCCGTGTGGAATTAGTGAAGCTGCCTTACAATTCCCAGAGGGCTTCACGCCTAGAGAAGCCCGTCCCTGCCCTCGTCAAGGAGAGCGAGACTGGGAGGAAATCTTTTTCAGCCAGAAGCCACAGCTGGAGAGGCCGCAGGCTCTACTGCCTCGCTCCACTCTGCTACCTCTTCTCCTTTCAGGCCGTCTGGCCCACTGCCCACTCCATGTGGGGCAACCATGCACAACGTGTGTATTTGCATGTGCGTTTACCTTTTCATCTTTATTTCTAAAAAGATTTTAATTATATTTATTTGAAAGGTAGAGTTATGGGGTGGAGGGAGAGAGAGATCTTTCATCCATTGGTTCAATCCCCAAATGACGGCAACAGCTGGGCTGAGTCAGGCTGAAGCCAGGATCCAAGCTTATTCTAGATTTCTCAAGTGGGTCCAGGGGCCCAAGACGTGGGCCATCCTCCGCTTCACTTCGTTCCCATTAGCTGGAATCTGGATCAAAGTGGAGCACCCAAAGCTCAAACCAGCACCCAAATGGGATGCCTGCATTACAGAAAGTGGACTAACCTGCTGTGCCACAGCACTAGCCCCAATTTCTCATTTCCTTTTTTTTTTTTTTTAAAAGAAATTTACTTAATTTTTTATGATGTTTACATAAGTGAAAATGATGCATGTCCACGTGGACAACCAGTCAGGGTAGGAAGGGTGAAGGTATGGGGCTAAGAGGATGAGACAACTGCTTTTTTTTCCTATATCTTGGAGAAGGGAGGAGAGAAAGTGAGAGAGTTGCTCCCAACAGCCTAACTGCATCAGTACTTGGGACTAGGGGACAGTTATTTGTTCCATCCGAGGGTTCCAGTGTGGAGCATGTCCCAAGGGTACTGCTTAAGTGATCTTGAGAGTTCTCAGATTCTGTTGATTTTGTTGCTCCATGGTTAAAGAAATACTTTCAAGGTCCATTGGCTGACATAGTCCACCCAAGAGTCTCCAACTCTCCAGGTACTTGCTCTCAAACCTTGGCCAGGAAAGTTGTCTGATTTGTTCTGCCCTCTATTCTTTTCCATGGTACTAGATGTTCTCTGCAGGACTCAATGATCTGGCTGCCATGTACCCTATGTGCATCCAGACCCATTGCCAGCCACAGATTTTGCATGTGCCAGTGTTGCACAGACTCAGCTTGCCATAGACCATCCCCTGGCTTGGCCTTTGTTTTCAGATGGTGGGGCATAGCCCAGCTTGTCTTAAACCCATCCTGACTCCTGCAAGCACCAGCGGGTGCTAGAGCCTAGCCCAGTCTGGCATACCCCCAGATCTAGCCCACACCCGTGCCGAGGAACAATGCAGCCATGTCCAGCCAGTTCATTGCCTTCATTCCAACTCTTGTGTTCATCAGTGAGCACCACAGCCAAACCAGGGTGTCGCTGTAGCTCCCCAGCCAGGCCTGCTCCCAGCCACGGATCTTGTGTTTGCTGGTGGTTGCTCTGACCTAGGCCAGCATAGCCTACCCTCCATCTTGCCCTAAGTCTTCAGATACTGCAGCCTGACCTGGCCTGGCCTGGCCTAAGTCCTGACTCTCAGTGGTGGGTGCTGCAGCTTAGTCCTGCCCAACCTGCTCCCATTCCTTCCTGTCATGCAAACTGATAGGTCTGATAGCATGACCAGGCATTGCCCACATCTTGGCTCTGTGCATGCCAGTGTGCTATGGCTTGGCCCAGCCCTGCCCTGTATGTCCCCTTCCTCCCAACTCACATACCTTCTGACAAGTGGAACAGCCTTGCCTGGCCTGACCAACACTCAGCAGGAGCTATGGCTTACCAGGGGAGTTCCCCAAGTACCCCCACTAGGCCTAATCCCAGACCCAGATCTTACATGACCCAGAGGGAGCTAGGCCCTTACCCAGCATTGTCTGCCCCTCTACCAGTTTTGGCCTTTTTGTGTGCTGGTTGAGGTTGTGGCCCAACCCAACTCACATCCAATTCTTGCGTATGCCTGCAGGTGTTGCAACCTAGAGCACCCTGGCCTGTTCCCAACCCCAGTACCCTTGATCTCCAGTGAATTCCATTGTCATGCCTAATTTGGCCAGTCACCACCCCCAGCTCTTAAGCTAACCAGCAGGTATTACAGTCCAACAGGGGTGGGCCCACATAGTCCCCACAGAATCTGCCCCCAAACCCAGTTCTATTGCGTGCTGGTTAGTTGGCATCATGGCCCAGTCTATTACAACCTGTCCTCTGTTATGACACTCACTGACAGGCACTGTGTTTAGGCCTGCCATGCCAGCTCCACCAATTCCCCCTCCCTCCCCTAGACCCCATCTGTCCACATACTGGTGTCTGTCCCTCACATATCTTGAGAAAAAAAATAGAATAAGTAACCAAGCTGACACACTGATATACTTAACACAAATTTGGCATTTAATCGGACCCAGTATGCCCTCCAGCTATTAGTTGCTTTTCTTCTAGTGGTGCAACACTTTCCTAAGTACAAGGCAACCTAGGCAGTTGCCAACAACTGGAGACTATGTTCCCATAAAAAGAAAAACAAAAAACTCCTTTATCACCATGCATGTTATTTGTGTCAGCACTTAGGGTGGTCAACTTTGTGTATGATAAGGGCCTGGATTTTGTAAGTTGATATCTGCTCACCCCTATCTCAAGTTCATATTGAAAACAGAAGGAGCGGTTCTCCCTGTAAGAAGAAACGTAGAAGCATGTGAGTGATGAGTTTCGAGGGACAGTGGTGATATTTATCATTATGTAGGAGCAGAGACTCACACTAGAGAACCAGAAAGGTAATCACCCTTTTCCTATCGCGTTAGGTGAAAAAATGTTTCCTTGTTCAGGTTTTGCCAAACACATTTAACTTGAGAGCTCAGCCAATTTAAGTCTTATTGAAAAACCTTCTTTTTTGTGTCACATGAATAACAAAGAACCAAAGTCAATGCAATTCTTAACAGCTGTTCAATTGCCCATAGAGTGTGACCTATTGCTGAAAGACAGAATAAAGAAACTGTTGTGTCTCTTTACAGAAAAAGAAAACACTCCTTATTTGAAAAACCCCAAATAAACATTGATTTTCGAGAACAACAGACTTGAATTATGATCTTGTGATTGGTCTGGCCTGTTAGCTGCCATTTTATCTGGCAGAATATGATGGGGGATCTTGTAAAAGATTTGTTTATTTCTTTGAAAGGCAGAGTTACAGGGAGGGAGGAGGGAGAGCAAGAGAGAGAGATATCTTCCATCGGTTGATTCACTTTCCAAATGTCCTCATGGATTCTATCTTGTTTGCACATTCAGTTAGGGGACCACCCTTACCCATAAAGGGGACCTGTTCCATGTGGGAGTGGTGCTTAAGTCAAGTCCTCTGGTCTCCTCCCATGTCCTACCTCACCAGCAGCTCTCTGGCCCACTCACGACAGGAATCTCTCCATGTGCTGGCACCCATACTCACGCAGGAGCTCATATTCACTCCCTCACTTTTAAAGAAATCTTGCTGTTACCTGTGCACTATATTTATGCTTTTGGTTAAAATGATCATCATGGGGTGGGCAAGGACCTCAAGTACAAATTGGGATGCATGTTCCCAGGACAGCGTGAGGAAGCCGGTGTAGCCTGGAGTGTGTCACCTGTAGCAGGTGACAGTGGAGCTCATGTTGTCATCGGCATGAAGCAGCAGCAACTCCTACCGGCCGTGACAGCTGTGTGCTTGGTGGCCCTTGCTACATCCACTTTCAGACAGGGTAGCGAGAAACCTAGGAGAAAACCTGCAGTCTAACATTGTTTCTCTTTAAGAACAGGATGACTTACAGCAGACATTTTCTTCTGGACACCGGGTTTAAATCGGTGAATCCAAGATGTCCTCAAGCAGATCCAAGCCTCATTATAACTTTCATCTAATTCTAGGGTAAAAATCACTCCTACGGGTACCATTACAACCAGAAGGAGAGCCTGCAAAAGGACCACAAAGCAGGCAGCTCCTGGTCCTCCCCATTCTGGGCATGTCCTCCCCTCCCTTCTTCTGCTGTGTGAATGTGGCCCCTCAGCTCCTAGCAGCTGGCACCTCAGTTCTCCCTCCCCTGTTGGGCCGCTGTTCGTGTTCAGCCTCAGTCTTGCTACTGGCCCCAGATGGTCAAACAGACGAAAGGCCCCAAAGGGGGCATCCTTGCTGCTACAAAGGGGTGACCCGGGGCACTCAGACACAGGATGCAGCCTCACAAGTGTCGTTTAAACGCTGCACTAAACACCTTCCCAAATCCATTATGCTTGAGCTTGGCAGTGTGTGGCACACAGCTGCTGAATCGAGTGCAATTTTTAGATAGAAAACTTGACCTAGGATCTCACAGGGCTACAAACCCCAAAAAGCAAACGAGGGGATCCCTTGGGAATTGTATGATTCCCAAGTGAAAAATCTCCACATGTAGGAATATCCAGCAGCACTTAGACTGACAGGGGCGCTCGGTCCCCCCAGAGTGGTGCTGACCACCTGTCCTGGCCCGTTTGCACTGTGTTAAGAATATATATATTCTTCAGACTTGGCAGTTTATGAATAGCATAGCTTAATATACTTTCCTGAGGCAGAGCAGTGGAAGAACCAACAGTCTGAGTTTCCATATGTTTCAAAGAGCATAGCAGAAAACCCGCCACATCTAGTCCTCCAATCCCAACTGGGAACAACTCTAACCCGTGAGCGGTAGGCTCGCACTTAGGAGCCAGTCACCCCCTGTGGCTCACCTCTAACGCCACAGCACTGGACAGAGCTTCCCGCCCGAACTCTGCTCGCGAAGCAAACATTCAAACCCCAGCCCCCTCGCCTGCAGACCATCTCCCCCGGGAGAGAAACCTAGCGCGTTCCTGGAAGGCAGGGTGGGAACTGGCAACCTTCAGGGCCTGCGCACCTATTCTCGCAGCTGTGCCTCCAAGTGTGCTCTGGGAGTGATTGCTGCGTTCCTGGAGCAGGACAGCCGCTGTCCAGGACATGAAGAGCTTGCTGGCCACCCCGGGCTCAGCCTTCCCTGCTGGCAGCAGTGCAGCCCGGAGGAGCGAGGTGTGCACAGGCAAGAACGTGGGCCGTCAGTTGTTTTCCCCAGTTGGCCATCCTCATCCTGGACCAAGCGCAGCTTGTACCCCCAAGCCGGTTGGGGTGCGGGGAGTGGGGAACGCCCAGAGCAGCCTTGTGGCTGGGGCCCAGGAGGATGTAGGGCGGAGCGGGCTGGGTGGGGGGCGGTGTCAGCGTGTGCGGGGCAAGCTGTGCCCCTTCCCAGTCCCCTGCTTCTCCCTTGCCTGCCTGCAAGGGTGAGCATTTGAAAGCTGGATGAGGGATGGAAGGGCTGAGACTTGGTGTTCCCAGCGACCTGTCAATGCTCCACACCACACTGTCCTTTGGCGTTCCCACATCTGCATCTCCACGGTGCCCCCAGAGACTGGAGGCATGATCTTCAATGCATCGGGGAGTACCAGGAGGAAGAGCACAGGGTGGAGGGCATTTGGGACAGAGAGTGCAGTGTGTGTATTATTAGCATAGAACTGCCTGCTGCGATGTATGGAATGTTGGGGACACTGAAGAAAAGTGACTCTGTGGACGCACACGGCATGTGACACTCAGGGACAGAGCTGCAGGTACCTGGGCCGTGGAGTCTGTCACACCACTGGAGCCAGAGGGGGCACAGAGAGAAGGGAGCTGGCCACAGAAAGGGCCATGTGAGGGACAACCCAGAAGGATGAGACTGTAGGCAGGTGCAGATTCCAGGACCCCCATCAGCTGATGGCCTGTCCCTTCCTACTCCACCTGTCCGCTCAGCTGATGGTGAGGAACAAGGGAAATCACTAACCACAGTGCAAAGAGCAGGCCTTGTAGTATGACAAAATATTTATTATCAAATGGGTTGGAAAATGACTACTTAAATGTTGTCCTAAACATAAAATGATTGATTTAAAGTACTTCTCCAAATGTTCTAATGTGAATGGTCACTTAAGTGTCAAAATGCACACTGCAGGAGCAATGAAATTTGAACAAAACAAGGATTGCCAAGTGTTCTAATACATGTCCTTGTTTTCCCATAACTTGGAGAGAGGCTAGACAGGCTTCAAGAGAAGACAACTCTTGACTTGAGGTTTTTGAGATCACACGTGGTTATTTTAGTTTACAATCTGAGTCCACCAGGAAACTCCATACAAATATTTGCTCTGTGTAACAGATGCCCACAAGATACTGCATCAGAAACAACATTATATCATATTCTAGTAATATAATACCAGAATGTTCTCCACTGGAAGTAGTGTTAGCAGCAGATCTCACTGAATTATCCCAAATTTCTGATCCTTTGCACACTCAGCGGCAGGTTCTTTCTTCAAGTGACAATCAGAAAGCTCCCTCTTTTTTTTTTAATATTGCACAGAACCTTGCCCTGATCTACATGGATAATTGCCTTGCTTTTGCGTAATAGTATTCTTCATGAGCTAAATATTAAATTCCAACTTTTTAATAAAAGTGAATTTAATAAAGTTCACCTGACAGAGTACCACATCAGGGAGAATTCCATCCCTGGCTGCACAAAAGAGCCACAAAACTGGAAATATTTAGGGGATTGGTCCCCCTTTCCTCAGATATTCATCCTTACCAAATCCCAATCCTCACACCAGTGAACTGGGAGTGTGAAGTGTGTGGGTCCCTCCAGATTCTGCTCTGTGTAGTACATTTGCTTCTTTGTGTCCTCAGATCACCGGAGATTCAACCAGACAGAACTTCCCAGAAGCCAGAGCCCAACCCAGGCCTGTCCCTTGAGGACCTCATCTAGCCTGAGTGATCTCAGGTGCTTCCAGAGATGACATTCCTTCTCTCCGCGAGTTGGCCTTGAGGCCTCTGCACTACAGCCCCTCCTCATCAACAATGAGCCCAAAGGCGAAGGCAACAATGGTGTCACGCATGGACTGGATTTATGCAGGAAAGTGCAGCTGTGACTTTGGTTCTAGAAATTGCCATGGCATCCACTTCAAAACCGTGACTGGTCCAAGAAATGCCTGCAGATCTGCATCCACGTTTTATTACACGGCTGATTTTCCACTTTTTTTTCTGTTAAACTTGCATTTTTTCAGGTGTGTAACATGACTGAGATGTTTACCATCCCACTATCCGTGTCCTCTTCTCAGAAGTGAAGGTAGCTCTGGACCCACCTCAGAGGGTGAGAGTGAGGATGTCCTGGGCTCCAGGCAAAGCATGGCCTGCTGCTGCGAAGTCAGAGCACAGGGGACCTGAGCAAATGGTGATGGTTATGACCACTGTGGGTCTGGTGCCAAAGCGTATAGATTACTACATGGTTCATATACACCAGCTGGTTCACTCCCCAAATGGCTGCAATGGCCAGTGTTGAGCCGATCTGAAGACAGGAGCCAGGAACTTCTTCCAGGCCTCCCATGCAAGTACAGGGTCCCAAGGCTTTAGGCCATCTTCCTCTTTTTTCCTGGTCCATAAGCAGGTAGCTGGGTGTGTAGTGTCTGGACAGTGTAGATACTAGAACACAAATTGGTCCATATGGGATACCAGGGCTTGTAGGTAGAGGATCAGCTTACTGAGCCATCATGTCAGCCCCACATGGTGCTTTAGTGCGGATTAAGTGACACACAATTAGGGTGGCATGCAGGAGATTCTCAGTGCCAGTTGTTGCAGCCCTGGGTGGTTTGCTCCAAGAACTCACCAATGCCTTATCCTTATATTCCTCAGATACTGTGCCTGGGCAATGCAGGAGGATGCCCGAGGGAAGATACAGGACAGAAAGACCCTACCTTCCAGCACAGGTGGGAGCAAAGCACCTTACACAAAAGCTCCCTCAAGTTCTGTCCCCAGCATGGGGCTACAGAGACTCATCTGGTGACCACTGCACATCATTCAAAGGAAATGGATCCTGAACATGTTCCCCTCACCTGAGATGACTGCATCGCAGAATTAACAGGAGAAACTTTGAGCTGGCACCTGCCTCAGGAAGGGTTAGAGCCCTGGATAAGGAGGCCATGTCTGGGAAGCGCTCTGGCCAGTTATTTAAAGAAGGCACAACTGGAGAACTCAAGAGGAAGGATTTAAGCACTCTAAGGAGGAAATAAAACAGAGAAAAACGGGGAAAAAGCTGATTCTGTCCAGGGCCTGCACTGACAGCTGTTATATGCCCCCTTCACTGGACCTCCCCAGGACCATTCAATTGTTCTTGTTTGAAGGTTAAACTGGCACAATTTGGCTTCCTAGTCCAAAGTGTGCAATACCACATTTTCCAAATATTGAGTGTATTCATGGGAAATATTTCATACTAAAAATATTTCGGGCCCAGCACGATAGTGTAGTGATTAAAGTCCTCGCCTTGAAAGGTCGGGATCCCATATGGGCGCCGGTTCTAATCCTGGCGGCCCTGCTTCCCACACAGCTCCCTGCTTGTGGCTTGGGAAAGCAGTCGAGAACAGCCCAAAGTCTTGGGACCCTGCACCCGCGTGGGAGACTCGGAAGAACTCCTGGCTCCTGACTTCAGACTGGCTCAGCTCCAGCCATTGTGGCCGCTTGCAGAGGGAACCATTGGACGGAAGATCCTCCTCTCTGTCTCTCCTCTCTCTATATATCTGCCTTTCCAAGAAAAATAAATAAAGCTTTAAAAAAAAACAAAAATGTTTCGAGTGGAATGCCTATCAACCCTGGTTTAAATGATGTGACAGGAGAAAGCAGAAAAGCATTAATTACATTTTGTCATTTGAGGTTTGATGTTAATAACAGAGTGTGAATTACAATATCAATTTATGATCAGAGGGTAAATATTTAAGAAGCTTTTCTAGCAAAAAAAAAAAAAAAAGCAGCCAGTGCTTACTGTGTGTTTACTAAATAGCAGACACAATTCGAAAGGTTATGTACAAGTATATACGATCTCTTAATAACCCTAATTATAGGCAGAGACGCTAACATCAAACGTCAGGTCTGTCCTATGTAATAATCAGAGGCCTTCACTTTCTAAATCCTTCCAGATTCACCTTGTATTTCTCCTTGCCCAGTGGAGCAGTTGCCCCCTTTATCGTATACTTAATGAATAAACTGATAAATGAAAATAATAAATAAAAAATGTTTCCCCCAAGTTATGTGAGCTATCCTAGCAAACTGATGAAACCATGGAAGGGACATTTCCCGAGGTACATGGAGTGAGAGTTAAACCCAATTAGGAAATGTACAGGTAGAGTCCACTGGAGAATTCCTGAAAGCAGCACCTGCTTGCTCGCCTATTGTGGAAGCATTCTTTGATGATTATTGAGGGACAATAGTAAAAGATACTTTTTTAACCCTTTCTGTCTCCTGTATTACACAAACTGCATGTGTTTGTCAGTGCAATCCACTGCTCCCTTAAAAAGCATCATCTATCATGTCCATTTTACAGATAAAGAAATGGAAGCTTAGACACAGTAAATAACGGGTTCATGATCTAGTAAGTTGTTGAGATTTGAATCAAGTGAAGTAATTGCCAAAACTGTTACAAATCTCTAGACAGGGCCCGGCGGTGTGGCCTAGCGGCTAAAGTCCTCGCCTTGAATGCCCGGGATCCCATAGGGGTGCCGGTTCTAATCCCGGCAGCTCCACTTCCCATCCAGCTCCCTGCTTGTGGCCTGGGAAAGCAGTCGAGGACAGCCCAGTGAATTGGGACCCTGCACCCGCGTGGGAGACCTGGAAGAGGTTCCTGGTTCCCGGCATTGGATCTGCGCGCACGGGCCCGTTGTGGCTCACTTGGGGAGTGAATCATCGGACGGAAGATCTTCCTCTCTGTCTCTCCTCTGTGTATATCTGGCTGTAATAAAATGAATAAATCTTTAAAAAAAAAACAAATCTCTAGACAATAATCTACAGAGGGGGTTAATAGTGCAGTCCTTCCCAGAAAAGATTCTGTTTGTGTACACAGCTGAGGTGCAGACAGGGACAGCTCCAAGAAACCCTTGGAGCTGGGGACTTTGCAGCCTGCTCTTGAGGAATGAACAATAACATAGTTTGGTGGAAACATTCAAAGACAGTGCCTGTTTTCATCTCTGTGAAGGGATATCTTGGAACAGGAGACACGTTCTAGAGGCTGAAATGGAAGCCAAAAGATGCTGGAGACGGTCGACCAGTGTGGCTTGTGCAGGGGTAGAATCATCCACTGTGTTTTCCCCCAACTTGGTCTGTAAGAATGCTCGGTCTGCACACACACTTCCGTGGTAATCAACTTAGGACTTCAGATTCTATTAGGATTCTTTGTTTAGCTCAGTGATTCTAAGACTTAATGGTAGTCTCTCTTGCCTAAAAAGTTCATCAGTGCAACACCCACTGGTTCTAGAGCAACTCCAGTCCGAAAACAAAATCAGCCCAGGAATTGCACCTACAAACTGATTGTGGCGATGACCAGCTGGACTCAGAACGCCAGCCAAGATAAGACGGTGGACGGAACGGGTCAATCAACCATCCCAGATATATGTTGGCAGCAAAAACTGGGCGAATGAAGACTCTATGATGAACAGTGTCAACCAGTGAACTCTACAACGACCTCATCGAGCTGGGAGAGGCGAGACTAGCAGTGATTCATAACTAGAGAAATATTAAAACCACTAGGGGTTGATCGCAGCTAAATAGTCTCCTCTAGAAGCTATTCAATCCATCTGGACAATGAGCAGCTGGACTACATGCTTAGCATCTGTTTGCAGGGGAAGAATCTTGATTGAATTTGAACTGTAATGATGCAACGGGGTGGGGGGGGGTCCACCGTGGGGGAGGGGCATGGGGAGGGGTGGGGGGGAACCCCAGAGCCTATGAAACTGTCACATAATGCAAAATAAAATTAAAAAAAAAGCATCATCTAGGGGATGATGCAGTGGAGTAGCAAATAAAACTGCCACTTGCCATGCTAGCATCCCACATGTCCACCGGTTTGAGTTCTGGTTGTTCTACCTGTGATGCAGCTCATTACTAATATGCCTGGGAAAGCAACGAGGGATGACCAAGTGCTTGGGTCCCTGCACCCATGAGTGAAAAACCTGAAGAAAGCTCCTGGCTTTGGACTGGCCTAGCTCCAGCTGTTGCTGTAATTTGGAGAGAGAACCAGCAACAATTTCTCTATCTCTGTCTCTCCCTCTCTTTCTGTGTAGCTCTATCTTTCAAATAAATAAATCTTTAAAGAGTCAGTTCTATCCTAAACTACTTTTCCCACTCTCACCTTTTTCAGCAGACTGTGCTGTGTTGCAGTAAAGCTCATTTACAGAGTTGCAGACAAGGATCCTCAAGACATGGCCAATGTTGGGCATAACTGTGGAAAGGAGCCCTTCTCCCTTCACCCCAACACCTATGCTCACCTACAGCCAACAGTTTTTAAGATGAACTTGATGTTGGTTTTGAACCCATACCCATGTCACAGGTTTTCTTTTACACAACGTTGTAGGTGGAGGCATGGATTCCAAGAGAAGGCCTGTGCTGTCCAATGGCTCCTTGATGCATGACAGATCGCTCTGGCTTTCCAACTTGCCACAGTGAAACTTTTCCTTATGCCTACCAATAGCTCCGGACCAATCCCAACCTGTGTCACAGGGACCTGATCTGTGGCGGGTCAAGCTTCCACCGTGTTGCCAGCAGCCCATCAGCCAGGTTCTTGACCTGGCTGCTTCACTTCTGATCCAACTTTCTATTAATGGCTTGGGAAATACATCATAAGATGGCCCAAGCTTTTGGACACTGCCACCCATGTGGGAAACCCAGATGGAGATTCAGGTTTTGGTTTTGACCTAGCCCAGCCGCTGGGTAATGAAAGATCCATTGGGGATGGAAGATCTCTCTCTCTCTTCCCTCTACCTCTCGGTAACTGACTTCCAAAATAAATCAATAAATCTAAAAAAACTGTGTCATATATAGAAGCTAAAATTTTAACACATTGCCAACCTCGATCATAGAGAGGTGACATTTGAGAATAGAATAGCATTACAATGGGATTTCATGTGTCACAGCTGTTTATTAATGCAGGCAAGATGTTAAGGAAAAGGAAAGCTTTGAATGGTGACGAAGTAGATTACACTGAGTGTGTAATCGTACTTCAGATGGGAATAGACTATTTGAGGACAGGGTCTTCTAAGTGAAAATATTTCAAATAAAATGATAGAGCATCTGTAGGAAGTAAAATGTTTAATTACTAAACCATTTAAACATCAATCTATTACTAATTCAAATCAGCACAGCTTACTTGCAAATGAGTGGAACCTGCCAATTCTGGAATTCTAATTATAGCTCATCAAATAAGAAATTATTATAGATCTCATGCTCTCAGAAAGGTTTTAAAAAATATGTATTTGCTTTTATTTGAAAGGCAGATTTACAGAGGGAAGGCGAGTCAAAGAGAAAGACAATCTCCCGTCCACTGATTCACCCCCCCAAAAAGCTGCAATAGCTGGAGCTGAGCCAATCTGAACTCAGGAGCCAGGGGCCTCTTCTGGGTCTTCCAAAAGGCACAGGGTCCTAAGTACTTGGGTTGTCCTCCACTGCTTTCCTGAGCCACAAGCAGGGAGCTGAGAGGGAAATGAAGCAGCCAGGGCACAAACTGGTGCCCAAATGGGATGCCAGCAATTGAAGGATTAGCCTGTTCAGCCATCACATCAGCCCCTCTAGGAAACTTTTAAATTCATTTAATTGCACTTGAAAGACAGAGACACAGAAAGAGAAAGGGAAACATGGAGAGAGAGAGAGAGAAAGAGAGAGAGAGAGAGATTTCTCAAGTGCTATTTAATTTCCCTAGTGCTCACAAAAGCCCAGGCTGGGCCAAGCCAAAGCCAGGAACTTGAAATTTCATGTGGGTCTCTCACTTGGGTGTCAGCAACACAGCTACCTCAGCCATCATTTGTTGCCACCCTTAGTGGACACTGGCAGGAAGCTCATTTGTGAGTGGAGGAGTCACGACTTGAACCAAGCACTCAGATATGGGACGTGGGTGCTCCATACAGGAACTCACCAGCAGCCCCACTCCAGATCCCATGTTAATAGCTTAGCTGCTTTCAAACCTCATGTCAGACTTGAAATTAGAACTTTTAGTCCCTTCTTCATCTCTGTTTGCTTATTTCAGTCTCCATCTACATCCCCCTCCATACAGCTGCACTGACAATGGGTCAAATGGAAGAAATTCATTGACTCTTACTATGATATGTAAAAGATAGTGGAAAATGGGCCCAGCATTGAAGTTCTATTCTATATTCTGAAAAATTGGATCCATTATGGTAGCTAAACCATTTCCACTCAGGTCATGGTGTCTTACACATAATGTACGCCATACACATCTACAAAACCACTACAAAACCCAGGTTGTTGGAATCATGACCATAGGTGAACTCTTAAGTTAAAAAAATTACTCTGAAATGCCCAAACCTGGCAGGTTTACCTTATTTGAGAAGCCTTGGGCCCAAGGCTTGACACAAAGTCTTTCAGTGGCTCTCCAATGTATACTGGAGCACCTGGTTCTCAAACTCTACTGCACACCCAGTGCCCTGGAAATCCGGCAGAGTAAAGGTTCTGATGCCACAGGCCTGGGGTTGAGCTGGATTTTGTTCCTCAGAAACTTCTGGTTGATGCTGATGATGCTGCTGTACTCTGGTTCCCAGAGGACATTGTAAATAGCTGCGGAAAATTAGGTGCCCTAGGCTTATCTACTGAGCAGCCTTCTCCGAGGCCAGCACTGCTTTCCCTCTGCTCTGGAGAGCAGCTCTGCCTCATCCATCATTGTCTACATGCTGTTCACATATTAAACCACCCTGCACCATAGAACTGAAGATTATACACTGGTGATCTTTATAGGGAAGTGTCAAATCAGACCTACTGTGAAAGGGAATTTTAATCAATAGGAACAGTGCATACTTAGATGTGGACTTAGCAATGTGCACAAAGTATTCAATACTAGTCATTGTTAAGGGTTTACCTTAATACAGGGTGTGCGCATCATGGGTGGCAGCAGGATCCACAGCATTTTCTTACAGAGCTACAGGGTTTTCAAAATGTGGGACATCATGTAGCATGATGGTCTGCTAAAGCATGACTTTGTGTGGGCTACACACTTCCTGGCGCGCGCACACACACACACACAGATACACACACAGAGGACCCAAGCAGGAAAGGTGGGAATCAAACAGGAAGCACAGGTTCAGTCACAGTTACCCTAGAACAAAGCTCCAGCAGCGATCCAGGGCTTCGCAGCAAGGGCTGTGCACTTGCTCCAGGACACAACACTTGACGTCAACTGCCTCGTGTTCACCTCAAGCTTCTATCAGTTTCCCTGTGTTGGTAAACCTTTCCATGGCCACCGTGGTCTTCACTCAATCACAACACCAGTCTAGTTCTTATGTTTCCTTAGAAGACATAATAATTTGGATTTTAAAATTTCATTCAAAAACATTCAGGGATCTCCCCAGTGTAGGAGGACATTGTGACCCGAAAAGGTCAGTGAGCACAGGACTACAGTTGGTTGGATAATATTTGGAGGAGAATAACCAAATGGCTACCTTTTGTATACCTTATTGGATATCATCTGCATATGTATATGAGAACACCTGGTGGAATATACAAGACAAAAGGAGTTCCAAACAAGCATTAATGGTTTTGTTGATAAGCTCAGCACTTCCTCCCTTATCCTATATGACCCTCAGAGTATAAAGTCTGATGCTACTAATAAACCTCGGCTATTGATCATCAGTCAGTAGTCCAAGCGTGTTATTATCGGCTCCGTGCACCAAGTCCATCGCTGCGGGACAGCGACAACTGGCGCCTGAACGGGGACTTGAAATAAGAAGAGAAAGTGCAGCGGAGACCCCCACAGAAAGTGGTGAGTGGGACAATGGGCCAGAACCAGTGTAGGGCACAGTCTTTCACCTCTCTTATGCAGAATTTTTTAGTGAAAAGTGGAACGAAGATAACTAGGCAGCAATTGCATTCTTATTTAGAGCTTGTTAGTGAATATAATCCTTGGTCTCCAGATGAATGGACACTAGAAACTGGACTTAAGAATTTTACTCAGAAAAATGGTGAAAAGGTTGGAAGGATAGAAGATATTCAAGTTAGTTTTTGGATTATATCGGCTTTAATTAGAGCTATTGTTATAATTTTAGAAGGGGAATCTGCAAGAAATTCCTCTAAGGGGAGACACCCCCAAAATGTAGCTAAAAAAGAAGTGTTTCATAGTACGAACAAGGAAGAAAGAGAAAGGGAATCCTTAAGAGGCCCACCTAACAGGAAAGGACGCTGTAATATGGCTAAAAAGGAAACGCCTCATAGTACAGATGAGGAGGACAGCAAAGAGGAGCCCGTGAGAGATTTCCCTAACAGGAGACGCCACCGTAATGTGGCTAGGAAAGAAATGGCTTCTACTACAGATGAAGATGAGAAAGAATGTGTGAGAGACCCTCCCACGAGGAGATGCCACTGTAATGCAGCAAAAAGAGAAAGGCCTTATACTTCAGATGTGGAAATTAGGAAAAGAAAACTTGGAAGATGTTACCATAATGTGACTGAAAATGAAATCAGAACTAAGAAAAAGAAAATTTTCAGTGTTAAACCACAGGATTTCTCTAGTGAGGTAAATGAGGCTGGGATAAAGCAACAGTTAAAGATCAGCCCATGCCGTCTTGCTCTTAAATCTGATCAAAAACGTTTCCAAATGACTGATGTTCCCCGGAGACCTCATGAATTCCGATTGCTTTTTCCAATCATACTTAGTCAAGAAAATAACCAACCTACCTATGAAAGCCTAGATGTTAATGCCATCATAGCTTTTAAAAAGGCTTGCATGTCCTACGGACCTACTTCTTCTTATGTGTGGGAATATTTAAATGGCTGGAGCCAGGGAGCAAACTGGATTCCTTATGATTTTGAAGTAATAGCAAAAATAGGGTTTTCTCCTTCTCAATATTTACAATGGAAAATGTGGAGAAGTGATGTGGCTAAAGAAAAACTGCGAACCTTAGGAGCATCAGGTCGGCAACTCCCTGGTGGAGGACAACTGACTTATGATATGTTGGTTGGAGATGGACAGTGGGTTACTACAGAGCAACAGATACAGCTACCTCAAGCTGCGTTCATGCATATACGAGACGTAGCATTGTGGGCATGGGAGAAAACCGAAACTGGGTCTGAATTTGCAGGCAGTTATACAAAAGTCATTCAAGGAGCCAGAGAATCTTATGCTGATTTTGTAAGACGTTTGACAGACTCCATTGAAAAACAAGTTAGGGGAGAAGGCACTAGGAAATTGTTGTTAAAGCAACTGGCCTTTGATAATGCGAATGAGGACTGCCAGGCTGTTATTCGTCCTATAAAAGAAAAAGAGGATCTTCTGGGTTACCTGAGAGCCTGTCGCAGCATAGGGACATTTAAGCACCGTGCCCGCCTAGCAGCACTTGAAACTTTTGCTATTCAAAAACAAATGAAGGCTAAATGTTTTAATTGTGGCAAGCCAGGACACCTTAGAAAAGATTGCCGAATGCTTCCTTCAACTCAAAAATACCCTGCGGATGCTTTTAACAGTCACTCCCCTGGAATATGTCCTAAGTGCCAAGGAGGCCAACACTGGAAAAAAGAATGTAAATCCAAATTTGACCGTGATGGCAGATGCCTGTGGCCAGAAGACTCTGGGAGGGGTCAGCCCCAGGTCCCAAACATTCACAGGTTTACAAAATGGGAATCTGCAGAGAAGCTACAAACTTAAAACTGCCACTGTCTCATTGCCCCACCTGTGCTCCTCACCCTGCAAGTATAAATCCTGGAGGCTGAAATGCCAATCAGTTGTGGTGTATGCATGTTATTCATATAGTGCTCTTTCCTATACAGCATTGCTTAATCATGTATACTAATTTTTAAGTACAAGTCTTTATATTAAGTTAATTTTTATGTTCACTGCCTCATTACGTTCTCATTGTTTAAAATTAACAAAAGCGATGTTCTTGCTTTAAGGAGTGTTTGGGTGATGTCATTATATCATTATAAAGTGAATGTTTGCTGTTTTGTTTGTTAATGTACCCGAGTTGTAACCGCATGTCTTTTGGAATATTTTATAATGCTGAGGAAGCTGGCCTTCAGTTTAGTGGCTAGCTTTCATAATAACCACCAATTTCAAGGTCTTTTGTTGTGGTAGATGTTTAGCAAACTGACTTCATCTGTATATCCATTGCAACTTTTGGGAGCTTGGAATTCAAAGAAGATACTAGGCTTTTGTAAATCCTGAGGGTTTTTTGGGGGGACATTTAATAAAAATGTGAAATTTTATCATAAATAATTTGGTATAAAATTGAACTCGAACACTATTTGATTATTTCAAGGTATAAGTTAATGTGATATTCATTGTCTACAAAGTGTTTGCATGTATTAATTGCATGTATTAATGTAATTCTTGTGTTTTTGGCTGGTTATCAAATCTCTCACTGCCTTTAATGTGTCAAGGTTTTGTATTTGTTTTAAAGATATTTGAGTGATGATCTCGCATCAATAACCAATTGTAATCTATCATATGTTATGCTAATGTCAACAACAAATCTTGTTTCAGATATTTTTAGCTATCCTTAAAAAAGCATTTAAGAATTCAAAGGTTTCAAATCCTAGGGATTCCCTTGGTATTCTTACGAGGCCTCAAGAATGCCAACGGATCTATCTCCCGTTTTGTGGAGACAGTTGACCAGGCTATTGGATTATACTAAGATTATTGCCAAATAATAAATGGAGTAAAATTTTATTGTGTCAAAACGTTGTATACATCCATGGAGTTGTGAAGGTTTAATTTTAGTTTGCGTTGCTAATTATGTATTCTTAGCATGGCTGTATTGCTGGGAAGACTGAAATTTGCAATTTTAGATTGATGGAGGGATTTCATAGCATGATCAATGTTTTTGTCTGAGTTTCTCAGTTCAAAACTATTGACTTAATGGCATTTCACTTACTGGTTTTTGATGAACACTACTACTAAGCTTGGTTGAGAATAATATTTTCAAGTCTCCAAAGGTGTGTGTGTGTGTCTGTGTGTGTGCGCGCATACATGTGTGTCTTAACATTTTGTCCTTTGTAAAAAGTTGTTTCAAATTGTTATCATGTGTTGCTGTTTGTTTATCAAGAGCAGGTTGCCTTGGGGCTGTGGCAACCTGCAGCCATGCCCAGAGCTTTCTGATAGGATTGTAAAATCACAAAGATGTTAAAGTTATGCTTTAAAAGCAGAGGGGGGAATATGCTACCCCTGTAAATGCATTAATTTGGTCTTACTCACCTTAAATTTTGTTCAGATTTTGTCTCCTGGTGAGCACCAGCTCTGCGTCACTAGAGGCTGCTTGCAGGCCCAACACAGATGCCTTTGGTTTGATGGAGGGAGCCAGCCACTCACAAGTGGAGAGGTCCTGACCCCTTGCTAACTGTGGGAAGAGGGTTTGTTTGTGTTTTTCCAGAAACTGAGCTGCAGCCTGTGTGGGTGCCAGCTGGTAATGTAAAGCCCTGGACTCCATTCACCGGAGGAAGCGCCTGCAGTAAGACAAATTCGCGACTTCATTCTGAAAGATCCATCTCCATCAAGGAGACATTGGAGGAGGAGGAGGAGGCCAGACCCCTCCCAACACCGGGTGACGTGAGGGATCCTAAGAGATTGGTGCATCAAGCGCAACTGTCCTTGACATTATGATGCATTTGATAAACACTAATAATCCATGGGAAAGGTTATGCTCTTGTCCCTAGAATTTCCTGATGGATCCTCAAAACTGGCTCATCTGACCTCGAAAGTGCTGCAGCTCCCTTGAACTCAACACTGCCCCTGGAGAAGATGGAACCCCCAGTGGAGCTGCCTCTAAGAACTGAAAAGCTAAATTTGTTTAATATTCCTCTGGTTCTACTACAGGTCAGGAGTGCAGAGAAATTCTCCACCTTCTTAGAATGTTTGAGGAAGACTTTAAGTGTAACTTGTTATTTATAGATTTTAATGACCTTAGACATTAGAAAAGCCATAGAAATTTGTGGTGGCATCCAAGGACGACTCTGACACCCTCTTAAAGGAGGTTGTGTGTATAGAGCAAGGGGGATCTCAGGGTGGAGCAGGAGGATAAGAGGAGCCCTCTATCCTAGTCCCGGAGACCCCCGGAGGCCTCCCATGTGCTTTCGCTGCAGAAGCAGTGGATATCTGCCTCATCAAGGACATCGAGAACCGTATCCCGACTGCCAAGGAGATCACAAGGAAGATGAGTGCCCTTGGAGGCCGAGAACTCTGAGGTCAGTCCTTTCCTATTGGATTTCTCACAAGGGATTGAAGCAGCCCAGTACCCTGCTCATAGGGTCTGGTGACCTGGGAACTTAAGCCAGGAGCCCCGGGAGGCACTCAGAGAGAAAAGGATTGTAGGAGGAGCTTCCTCTAGTTCTTAACTAGTTCCAGCCTTGGCTCCCAGCCCTCTCTTACACCAACCATCAGGGTTGCTTGTGAGTCCCATGTAGAGTTAAATTCTTCCTCACTAAGTTGCTGGGGATTTCCCTGCTCACCTACCTAAAACTTTTCTATTCTTCAATTGTTAAATGCAAAACTGTGCTTAACCTCTATAAACTGCAAAATTTAAATTGGGTTAAGAATCTCCCTGAAAAGCTTTTATCAATTTAAAACTGTTAATGCTAAACAAGATGTAACTGTAAAGAACTTTGATGTTATGTTTGAACTCAGCTGCTATGTATGTCAATGTTGGTCTTTACACTGTTCCTGTGCCACTCTGCTTTCGGTTAAATAATATTGTTTCTCCCCATTTTTCTGCTCTCCCAAGAGCATGTTTCCCCTACATACATCATTCAGGCCTAATTTTACAAAACACAGAAGGGGGATTTGTAGGAGGACATTGTGACCCGAAAAGGTCAGTGAGCACAGGACTACAGTTGGTTGGATAATATTTGGAGGAGAATAACCAAATGGCTACCTTTTGTATACCTTATTGGATATCATCTGCATATGTATATGAGAACACCTGGTGGAATATACAAGACAAAAGGAGTTCCAAACAAGCATTAATGGTTTTGTTGATAAGCTCAGCACTTCCTCCCTTATCCTATATGACCCTCAGAGTATAAAGTCTGATGCTACTAATAAACCTCGGCTATTGATCATCAGTCAGTAGTCCAAGCGTGTTATTATCGGCTCCGTGCACCAAGTCCATCGCTGCGGGACAGCGACACCCCAGCATTCTGCAAGGGCATCACTAGCAAAGAAGACAAACGATTCCATGAGAGATGAAAACATTGGCTGTGTTGGCTTATGTTTCTCCTTCTCAGAGTCATCTTTATGTAAAAGGATAAATTACTGAAATCATGTTTTCCGTTCACAATTTCTTATGAGAACTGTTCCAGGAAAAGCAACCTGGAAGTCACTTACTCACCAGGCACCTGGGAGCAAAATACACTTGATGTGAGTACTGTATACAAAATTGTTTTCTGAATGTGAGTTGGGAATCCTATTTTATAATCAGAAGATATTTTCCTATTCAGAAGCGTCATGTTCACAGTGAGAATGGATTTTTATTAAATTCTGGATGGTACAGAAAAGGCCTTATTGAGTTTATATTTCTACTTATATTGGCATTTTCAAATACACAATTTAAAACAAATCTATATAATAGGCCCAAAGGTACATGGTGATACTGGCATCTAAAAGAATAGTTTGGAAAAGGTAACTTCATACCTGAACTGAAACACTCCGTGGGCATGCTTTTCTTCCCATTGCTCAGCTGGCACACGTCGGCCCTGGCTAAGCCACAGACTGCCCTGGCTCCTGCCCCCGGCTGCCCACAAACAGCAGCCCTAGGTATGCAGCTTCCCAAGCAATCAATTCCGTGACACATTGTCGTGTTTGTGGGGCCTACCATAAACCTTGTGCATTTTTGTTTGTTTTCTTCTGCTGTTTTCCTTTTTTGGACAAAACTCTGTCTGTGATGTGCAGGTGGAGTGGAGCAAGGTGGGGGAGCAGATAAGGCGACTGCCCCATCACCAAGGTTTGAAAAGAAGAAACAAAAGCCCTGGCGGCTGGCACAGGAATGACAGTTGAGGCTGACCGGGCAACTACAGTTCCTGCCCTGGAGGACAGTGGGCTGGAAGCAGGGTGGGGGCCTGCAGAGAGCAGCTAGCCTCGGTCAGTAGCAGGGCTGCTGGGATTCCGCTCGGTTCCGAGGACAGAGAAGTGTGGACATCAGATGCATCACGTCCTTTCCATGGCTTCGAGCAGCTCTGCTCTCTGGCTAACGACCATTTCCCGACTCTGACCCTGCCTGCTGGGGGCTCAGCACTTGCTCTGTGTGGGCCAGCCTCGTGTGCACTGCCCTGCCTGGGGCAAACTAATGTGTTGATGCCAGGGAGCCCTGTGGCAAGCACCTGTTTAAGATCCTCCTTTGCAGGGGGTAAGCTGGGGAGCCTGTGGCCCTTGGGGACTGACTCTGGCAGTGAGGATGCCCCAGCACCGTGCCCCGCTGGGCCTGAGCTCCAGCTCTGATCAGAGCTGAGGTGCATCTCAGAGCCATGGCAGGTGTGCCTGGGAATGTCATGGAGCCCGCGGGGAAGCACGAGCAGTGGCTGGCAGCGAGGCCACAGGGGTTCCCTTGTGGGCCTGGAAATTCCAGGCTGCACGTGGGGGCCTTGGAAAGTCTCCATCCACGCATGCCTGTGGTGTCTCTCCTGCCAGTGGTAAGATCTCGCCTGCCATTGCCATCAGTTGACACTGACGGAGGTTATTGCATCTTTGTTCTCTGGTCCACGGTGCTTCCAGCACTGACTCCAGCCTTGTCGCTATAGCCACACCAGTGGTGAGGTGGCTTCAAGAGCAGGGCGTGTCCGTGTTTGTATCCCTGCTGCCCACAGAGGTGTCTCATGCCGCTGGGTGTGCAGTAGCAGAGCACGCTGCGTGGTTCCATCAAGTGGCCACTAGATGGCGCGCGCCATCCCTTAGAACCCATTTCTCCATCTAGAAAGCTGTCAAGCCGGCAAGGTGAAATTGGAAAGGATTCAAGAACCAAGGTTAGATCCACATTAGTAAAATACAGGTTGAGTGGACAATGTTTGACAGTGCGGTGAAGACGGCAGTTGGGAGGCCTGCATCCCATATGGGAGTGCCCAGGCTGGAGACTTCATCTGTTTCTGCTAAGACACACTCTGGGAGTCAGGAGTGGTGGCTTGAATACCTACTATTCATGTAGGAGAACCATATTAAGTTCTGGCTCCTGAGTGACTGGGCCCAGCACTAACTACTGTAGCCATTCAAGGTGTGATCCAGCAGACACTAAATCTCTACTCCTTTGTCTCTCTGCCTCTCACATGTACAAATGAACATAAGTTAAAGTTGAAAAAAATTAATTGTTCGCTGAGGATGAACTTGGGTATTGAGGTCTTGGAAGAAGGCGACAAGTGTTCCTCTCAACTCACTTTGCTCCATTTTCACCTCCAGGACTTTCAATATCTTGAGGAAGTTCCTTAGAAAGGTAAAATAAGAACACAAAATTTTGTGAAGTCCATGCATAGTAGGGGGTCTTTGAAACATTCATGGAAACTATCATGAAAGAACTATGCTTGGACTTGAAGAAAACTTTCTGTGCCTCAATACACTTGTTTTCATTTCTATTTTCCAAGTACTTTTTGTTTAAAAAGTTCATCAATTTATTTGAGAAGAAGAATTACAGAAACATATGGAGAGATACACACAGAGAAATCTCTCCACCGGTTCACTCCCCAGATGGTCACAATGGCCCCAGTTGGGCCAGTCTGAAGTCAGGAGCAAGAAACTTCTTACGGGTCCCCCACATGGGTGCAGGGGTCCAAGGACTTAGGCGGTCCCCCACTGCTCTCCCAGGTGCATTGGCAGGGAGCTGGATCAGAAGTGGAGCAGTCAGGACTCAACTCAGCATCCATGTGAGATGCTGGTACCACAGCGCCAGCCCCTCCGTGAACAAGCTCAAGTACCTTGTTTCTCGCAGGCTTTGAGAATCCTTAGCTGAAGCTCAGGATACAGTGAGCTTTAACACATGCCATAACACTCCTCACTACAACACCTTGAAAATCTCTTGGTGGGATTCTTTCGTCTCCCAAGCTCATCTGTGCTGCTCTGGGTGTTCTCAGTGAGCGTTCTGCACCGACAGTCCGCAGCATAGGAAATAGCATCTTCCAATCTCTGCTTTGAGACATTTGAGCAGTTGTTTAAAATGGCAAATCGTGGTATGTTCTTCTTTTTTTCCTTTAGAGAAGGAGAGTATACAACCAGTGGTGTCTCAGAGGAACTACCGAGTTCCTTATCTGCTTACAGATGGAGTGAACTCTAGACTGTGTTAAGGGGCAGTGAGGGTAGGGTTGGATCTTTCTAGCAAGCTGGGGAAGCCTGGATAAGACGTCTTTGATTCTCTGATGTTGGAGATGAGCGACAGGCCTGTGATTTGGAAGAGGTCAGACGAGAATATGACCTGCAAGTTCAGGATGCGTCGCAAGTGGCAAGGAAGCGAGCAGGGACGGGCTGCAGCCCAGGCTGCGCCACGTCATTGCAGGGGCAGGGCCCAGCTTGTGCCAAGAGGTGTGTAAGCCTTTATTACTCTAGTTAGGGTTTTCTTGGAATTGAGCCACATGGCTGGGAGTAGCAAGTGCCAATTACAGAATGTGTGTCTTGGTGAGTAATCCGCTGGGTTCAAACCGATGCTGCCCTCAGCGGAAGGAAGACAATTCAGGCATAAAGTCAGACGAACGGTTTGAATCCCAGTTCATAACCCACATAGCTTCGTGACTGTGAGCATCTTTGAAATAAACGCAGAACTCTCACCCTCCTGAGCCTGCGTGCACGACAGGGACCAGGCAGGCGGTAAGAGCTGCAGGAGGAATACAACATCCTCCTGCACTTCAAATCCGACTGGGATTCTTGGGCCTTCCCTGGGACTGAGGCAGTGCTCAATGAGACCACTGGGTGGCGCCAGACACTTAAGTAGCAAAAAGTCGGAGGGGAAGCAGTGAGTTCAGAGGGGAGGAGAGATGTTTCTGGTCCCAATCCAGAAACCTTCCTAGACGTAAGTATGATAAAATAGCTTCATATTATTTTAACATAAGTTATTTTAAGATTTTAAAATTTTATTTATTGGAAAGCAGAGAGAGCGAGCAAGAAAGAAAAAGAACACAACAGAGCAGTGTCTTCAATCCCCTCCCAAATGCTCGCAATAGCCGGGCTGGGTCACGCCAATTCCAGGCTTCATCTGGGCACCGCGATGTCCGTATACGGGTCTCAAACTGTGTGTGTGTGTGTGTGTGTGTGTGTGTATATATGTCAAGCCAACTGGCACTTCAGTATGGGACGCCAGCACGAGTAGTAGCTTACACTGCTGTGCCCATAATGCAGACCCAGACATACGCATTCCTAATTTTAAAATTTGTCTTGGGGTCATATGGTAGTGTAGCAAGGTAATCTTCTGCCTGCAGTGCTGGCATCTCTTATAAGTGCCAGTTCAAGTCCTGGCTGCACCACTTCTGATGCAACTCCCTGCTTATGTATGCTGGGAAAGTAGTGGAGAATAAATGAAAGCCTTGGGACCCTGCAGCCACATGGTAGACCTGGAAGAAGTTCCTGGCTCCTGGCCTCGGATCAGCTCTGCTCTGGCCACTGTGGCCATTTGGGGGGCAAACCAGCAGATAAAATATTTCTCTCTCCCTCTCTCTTTGTGACTTTTTTTTTTAATTTTTTATTTTGTTATTGGAAATTTTTCACATATTTAATTAGGGTGCAAAGGGTCAAGGGCTGGAGGAAAGTGGGTGAAACTATTGTTTTTACATTCTCTTCTTTCATTACTGTATCTGGGGGAAGGGGAGAGACAAGGGGAGAAGCCGCACCCGGTCCCTGATGAGGGGCATGCTCCGAGGGTCCTGCTCATGAGGTTTTGATAGTTCAACAGTTCTGAATTGCTGTCGTCTCATCACTCCAATCGTGATGAAATCTCTCCAGAATTCACTGGCTGACATAGTCCACCTTAGAGTCTCCATTTGCCCAGTTATTCACTGCCAACTCTTGGCTGGGGTTGTTGATCGATCTGTTCTGTCCTCTGTTGTGGTACCAGGTGTCCTCTGCAAGCTCCAATGGACTGCCATATCCTCCATGTGCACCTGGATATGCTGTCCACTGCTCCCTCTGAGCCCCTGAGGAGGCCCAGTTCTGAAGCACACACTCCACGATCAGACCATGGAGCCTATACTCTGTCTATGGTTGGAGCTCTGAGTCCAGCAGTTCAGTTGGGGGGACTCCCAAAGACGCCTCACCTGAGGTGATCCCAGACCTGGTTCTGTGTTCATGTCAGTGTAGAATCCGGACCATTCCACTGCCCAAATCTACCATGTGCACACTGGTGGTTGCAGTTGCTGGATCAGTTCCATCTCCAGCTCTGTCTTCTGCACAAACTAACGAGTATTGCAGTCCAGCCCAATCCTGTCCACTGTACATTTGGCCCTCACACAAACCAGTGGGAGTTATAGCCTGGTTGGAGTGACCTGCACTAACCCTCACCAGGCCTGCTCTCTGCCCCGGCTTCTGTATTTGCTAGCATGTACAGCAGATTGGTCCAGTCTGTCCCACTTCTCATTCTGCTCTAATACATGTCAATGGGCATTGAAGCCTAGATCACCCCAACCAGCCTCATTTTCCAGTCCACACTGGTGCCGGCAGTTGCCTCTCTCCATCAGCTCATGCCTACACCTAGGTCTGGTTTCCATGCTCTCTGGCAATAGTTGCAGCCCATCAGAGAGGTGCCCACTGTTTCCCTCATGGGCTCACTCCCACTCATGGATCTTGCATTCTCCATGTGGTTCTGCAGTTTAGCTTGGCACCATCTGCTAGCTGATGCTGCAGCAAAACCCAACCAACCGTCACCCACTCTGGCTTATGCATGTACCAGTAGGTACAGTCAGCCCATTCTGGCTTCCCCCAGCCCAGCTTACATGCAGACCAACAGGTGTTGTAGCCCTGCCCAGCCTGGTCTGTTCTCAGTCCCCCCTCACATGCTCCCCAGTGGGATCAGTGGCCCAGCAGGGGAGCTCCCTGCAGCCTCCCTACCAGCTTTGCCCGCTCTCCCACAGGTCTCATGTGTGTTGGTAGGGCACTGCCGCCCAGTCTGGCATGGCCCGCCTCACCTCAGCATTTGCCAGTGGGTGCTATAGTCTGGCCCAGCCCAGCTAACCCCCAATTCCAGCTCACACTGGTGGGGACTACAGCCTAGCCAGTCCAGTCAGCACCCAGTTCTGGCCCTCGTGTGAACTGGTTGTTATTGCAGCCCTTTCTGACATGATCCACACACCATTCTGGTTCTTGAATTTACCGGTGGGTGACATGAACTGGCCTAGCCTGGTTCACCCCAGACCTGAATCAAAGGTAGGTCCATGGGTGCTATAACCTGGTCTGACTGGGCTGCTCTCTTTCTTGGTTCTTGCACTCACCTGCAGGGACTGTGTCTCAACTGAGGAGTTCCCCAGGCTCCGCCATCAGAACCCCTCCCTGTGACAGATCTCGCGCACACTAGTGCATCCTTGGGCCAGCCTTAATTGCTCCACCTCCTGTCCTGGCAGGATCAGTGGCCTTCCCTGACTGGCCCTCACCCTATCTGGTTCTTACTGTTGGGTTCTACAACCCAGCCAAGCCGAGTCCACACCCAGTCTGTGACTCTTTCAAGTAAACTAAACTTTAAAAGAAGAACTTATCTTTTCAAAATCTAGAGACTCTGTTTACAAAGTGGAAGCAGAAACATGAGAAGTTACCTCCTCGGGCTCCCAGTTTTACTTCCTGGGGCAGGGGGCACCAATGCCCTAGTGTCATCTCCTATCAAGGTTTTCAACATGGGGAGGCAAAGGGGAGATCTTGAGTAACCGTGATGATGACTGTGTGGGTGTGATGACAGTGACCGTGACTTCCTGTGACCTTGTTATAGAAGCAGAGGGCACGGTAAGTGCATGCACAGAGCCGGAGGACAATTCACAGCACCTGTCACTCAGCCACCAGGTGAGCTGTGCAAGCTGTGGACACCAAGATGAAGCTGTTCTTGCCGGGCCTGGACAGAACTGGGTCTGGGGAGGAATGCAGGGAGAGGGCCGGCAGACAGTCCTTCTCACGCTTTGTTCACCTCACAGGTGCCCACAGTTTTGGGTAACAAAGTATATCCCACACAGTTCAAGTGCACTCATCCTGACAAGGTCCCCAGGATGAGTGGAGTCTAGCGGGTCTCCAACATCAGTGACCTCCGTATCCGAGTAACGGGAGCCAACATTCTGTTGTCTGCACCTGGTTGTGTTCATGTAATCACGGCCTAAGCATCAGGAGCAGTAGAGGGTTTAGTCACCAGGCCCAAAGACGGAGCGTGGTCAGCGTGTGCTGACACGTCCCGGTGCCAACCCTCCAGCAGCGTGCGGCCATGCTTTGCCTGACGCCCTCTGAACTCTTGCTCCCTCCCTCGGAGGTAGCCCAGTGTTACCTTCACATCTGAGACAAGGACTCAAGGATAGAGATGGCAAACAGCTTGGTGGTGCTACACAGCTGGAAAAATGCAAGTCTAGCAGGAAAAATAAAGTGGAAAATCAACCATGTAATGAAAAATGAAATTAATCGGTAAGACATTTCTTGGACCAGTCATGGTTGTGAAATTGATGCCATGGTAATTTCTAGACCCGAAGTCACACCTGTGCTGCCCTGCTTACACCCAGTCCATGTAAGGCAGATTCAGCTTGTCCTGCCTGTTGCTTGTCCACACAGTCAGCAGGCACCATCTCAGAGAGGAGGAGCAGGGATGCCACAGCCCTGGGTGACCTGGGGGCAGAGGCCCGAGCCTGACTTGTGAAGGGAAGGAAAAGCCTGCCTGTGGCTGGGGGAGGAAGCCCTCAAGAGGGGTGTATGGGATGGGCTGTGGTTTCCAGGGAGTTCTGTCGAGTTGAATCTCCCACAGAGTGAGGATCTGAAAAGGGAGAGGTTTGCTATGCACAAGTGGAGTGACCACACTTTTCCTTCCTGATGCACCAGCATGATGACTGGAATTTGGGGGAGATAAGTGTCTGAAGAATGAGACTGCTGTATAAATGTAAAAATTATGAATATATACACATATACATATTTATATAGAGCCCCTTGATATTAATTAAGAATAAGATCATCCATGTATAAAAATTATGTGGTATTCTGTCAGGTGAATTGTCCTGGCTTAAATACAGCTTCCCCATTGTGACAATATCCATGGTCACATTGTGACTGTATTGTGAAGTGATTTCTTCAAGGATGGAATTAGGGTGCAGGTAACCTGGTTGGTGGAAATCCCCCAGAAGTCACCTCTCACCTGTCACATTTCCCTTCAGTGGTCCTCCCTCCCACACATCGTCAGACTCTCTTCCTTGAGCAATCCACAGTCTCCCAAACAGTGTGCCAATCCCCAAGAAGTGTGCTGTGCCAACCTGGGGTCCTGCCTGCCTACCCAGAGCTCACACACACTCGTGTACTGGTCCCCAGAACCCTATCTGATGGTGTGCCAGCAACTGACCCAACATATTTAATAAAAAAGAACTAAAAAATAGAACATTGGCACACTGGCATAGGTAATATAAATTTGGCATTAACCAGACCCAGGATGCCCACCAGATATTAGCTGCTCTTCTCCCAGCAGCATAATACAGAATAACCTAGACTATCGCCTACTGCTGGGAAACAACATGTATTTTAACTCAAAGAATCCCAATCACATTACAGAAACAACAGAATTATTTTCATCCCATTGCTTTATTTTTAGAACACTTAAATATTTTCAAGTACACTTAATAAATATTTTAAAATAAATATGCATAAATAAATATAAGATAGTTCACATGTTTTCATAAATATAAAGTTATATCAATAAATATTCCTTAAATAAATGATGCATGTTTGTTGTTATAAACACTTGGGTACAGAAATAGCTTATCAATTCTTGCTCTTCTAATATAGGGTATGAAAAGTTCAATCAGGGTGGACATATTTGTTCCTGAACAATTCGCACAGCACATGTGAGTCACCTGACCCCGGGGAGCCTGCGGAGGTGCAAGCCATCCCTCAAGGCTGAGTGGCACGTTAGCACACACAAGCAGGGGGAGCCCTGCCTGAGCGCCTGAGCGCAGGCAGGACCCCTTCGGCCCCCTCCCCCAACTCTTCACCCGCACACTATTCCAATTTCTTTGGTTCTAATTTTGATAAAAAAGGATTTAGGGGGATTTTTAAGAAGAATTTAGGTAGCTCATCATTCTGTCAATAGTCACAGCACGGATCCTGAAAGCATGCAGAAGGATGCAGAGTTTGATTTTGGTTTTGTAAAAATCCAGTTCTTCAAGGGAGGGGGTTGGTGGCGCAGCTTCACTGTTGGAATTCAAGGCCTAGAAGGATGAACATTGGGCATGACAATATGGCATTCTAAAATAAAACATTCAGCTGTCAGAGTGGGTGAAGCCAGCACATGTCTCAGAGCCCACAGCTCCGTCCCGCGTAGACTTCTGTGCTGAACCTGCCAGCCACAGCCTGAGAGAATATTCATCATGCACACGTATGCATCTCTGGTGAGCTATGGGAAGAGCCCTAAATCTCTCTAGAAACTCAGCAGGAGCTGCACTGCAGAAAAGAGATGACTCTAACATGACATCTGCTGCAGCAGCTAATTTCTACCCAGGTTATATGAAGAAGCCAAGTCTCTTTCAGAACACAGAAGCGACAACCTGCTATTGACCTCCGTATCAGTAACAGATCATTTGGTACTGACAAGACCTGTGTGTCTGATAAACTCGGCAGTGGCTATCCTGACTTGAGCCCTTTGATTGACAGCACAATGTGGCAGTGGCTAGCCCAACTTAAGCCCTTTGATTGACAGCACAGCACAATGCTTATGTTTGCACATTGAGCAGTATTCTGACTTTTTCCTCACAAAAAGCATTAAAAAAGGTAGGAGAGGCAAAAGCATCCCATTTCGCAAAGAAAAATGTTGAGGTTCAACAAGTTAAGTGACTTAGACACGGTTATCCAGTTATGGGTAGAATTGATTCGGGTGCCTAAATCATGTGATTTTGGGTTCTTATAATAAAGAATCAGCTACAACTCTCTGGTTAGTAACATTTGTTGATGCTCACTTGAATTTCATTTCCTTTCAAACAACCAATTTGTCACACACACAAATAAAAAAGAAGCAAGAGCAAATTGCTTTTCAGACAATGATTTCTGCCACAATATTTTGTCTCATGCTCTTGTCACCAACGCACTGCCCCCACCTCCTGTGTGTATGCCCATGTTTCATACCCACATCCAGTGCCACGCCAACCGACAGAGCTCCAAAGCAAGAGCTTGCTTCTGCAGGACACCGTGGATGCCCTCCCACGACTGGCCAGCTGCTATTAAAGGATTTGGTTCAAAACAGGCCACAAGCAAACAATGCCCTTGCTGGCCTCCTCCAGCACCGTCTGTAGATAGGGCACTGACCCTTGGCAGGACATCCTGAGGCCTTCAGGGGCGAGTAAGAAAGTCAGAGGGATCCTCCTTGTGAGGTTGATACCCTGCCCGAGCCTCTTATTTGCTGTGTGACCTCAGACAAGTGGTTTCATCAAGTTTCAGTTTCCTCCTTTGTACAGCTGCCACATGGCTGTTGTGGCTATGACATCACAAAGTTCACAACATTTGTAGAGCCATGTGGTCAATAAATGGAGGCTGTCTTCCTACTGTGATTGTCTCTTCTACTGTGATGTGCCCTTCCTCTAGAGGGCGCTCTCAAGGCTGTCTTACCGCAAATGAAACTGCAGGGGCCTTCAGGGAAGGGAATCCAGGCCTCTCCTAACTGGGGAGGGGAGTTGGCTGGCTGTCTTCAGATGAAGAAAACTGCTCTCACGGTCTTACCTGCATCAGCTCATCCATAGCTCCCAGCATGTTCTGATCTAGAGAGATCTGTCTGTTAGGATCCACCAAAAGCTTTGCATTCATGGCCATGAACTCCATCTGGTACATCCTCAAGTCCTCATAGATACTGCTGAGGCACAGGCTCTGTGACAACAAAATGGGATAGGAATTATTGAGCCCGCCTAGAAACATTTCCCCCCAGGCACACGTAAGGAAACAGTAGTGTGGCTTACCACCATAGAGGACGTCCTTCCAGAAGATAGGCAGCTCCCATTCTAGAAGAAACAAGAAAGAAAGAAAGAAAGAAAGAAAGAAAGAAAGAAAGAAAGAAAGAAAGAAAGAAAGAAAGAAAGAAAGAAAGAAAGAAAGAAAGAAAGAAAGAAAGAAAGAAAGAAAGAAAGACAGACCAATCCCACATCAGTGATTTGAATTCATCATGTGGGCAGAAACCATTCAGTTCTTACTTACAGTTATTAAAGAGGCCTCTCTGGAAGCCAGGCAACTCTCATTCTGATGGGGGGAAAAAAGCATATATAGATTTAATCCTTAATGTAAATCTTTCTGATGGATCATTTCAAACATAGCAGTTGTCCTATTACAGTAAATCACACAACAGAAAACTCATCATCTTTTGTTTTTGTTTTGTTTTGTTTTGTTTTGTTTTGTTTTGAGAAAGAAGCTGCTGGGAAAACTCCCCACATGCCTGCAACGGCCGGGGCCAGACCAGAGCCAGGAACCAGGAACTCAATCCAGGTCTTACTATGTGATCAGCTAAGCCATCAGCCGCTATCTCCCAGGTCGCGCACTGGCAGGAAGTGGAAATCGGAAGCAGGTACAGGAGGCAGGCTTCCCAAAGGATGTCATCTCAACTACTATGCCACACACCCACCACTGCTATCATTCCCCTCACCCCTTGTAAACTATTTTTAAGAGGATAGTTCAGGAGCATTAAGTACATTCACACTGTTGGGAAAACATATTTGTTCTGATATTTTCCCCCTAAATCTAACTTTCAAAGCATGCCTTTTCGAAGTTGCATGACAATGGACATGAGCAGCATGTCCATTCTGGAAGCAGCTGAGGTTTGGTGCTGTCCAGCTTTTCTCTGTGTCTGGTCCTCCATACCTTGACTAACTCCAGTGGTAAACAGGCCTTCACTGTGCTGGTCTTATCTTTTGTGATATCTTCATGGTCAATCTCTTCAGGAGTGCAGGAGTAAAATTCTAGAGTTTGTCTGGCCTGTAATGAATTCAGTTGATAATATTAGTAAGGCTTCCAGCTGCCCCAGCCAATCTACAGCTGGCTGCCTCTGACCTCCCCCTCTTTGAGCTGTAGCAAATGTTAACTGTTGCTCAAACAACAGAAAATGAGCCACCGACACTCTCTCCTTCCTCACCTCGAGCACAAGACCTGAGTCTGTGGGTGATGTCCTTTTCTACTGCATAAACATGAGCCTTTTCCAAAGGCTGTCACGCTCAGCCCTACACCACACAGCAACACCTGCTTCTGCTGAAAACAGCTTTTTTGCCCTTTTGCCAAAGAACTTGTATTTGACAAATATTTTTTTCAAGTGTGACTTCTAAAGGAGAATTGATAAGATCCCAGCTTGGTAGCTATATGCTGAAGATAAGGTGAGATTTAACTGTGGTCCACACACCCATGCAAACACATTTATCCACACACAGTAATGTGCTGAAACATTCTATTGAACAGCACTGTGATAGATAGCTTAAGCAGTTAAGTGCATTCTGATAGAAGATTGAGGTCATTTTATCCATTCAACATCTGGTGTGTGTCATACTCTAAAGTGCTATGCATGTGACAGTGAGGAGGACTGTGTTACATCCCCCAATTCCGAGCCCACCTGCAGAGTGGATGGACCAGAGGCCATGGCTTCGTGCTGAGAAGGGCATGAAAGCTCTAAAGAGGGGAGACTGAGAAGCAAAGACCTCTCAGGGATTGGGTCCTGAGGAATAGACAGCACGTCAAGGGGAATTTCAAGTAGAGAGAACTGCAGGAGCCTTGGGCCAAGGCCTGGAAGTGCAGAACATAGCTGGGCAAAAAGAGCAAAATCTTTATCTGTGGCAGGTGGACCAGTGCCCACCCCGTCCCCGACAACTCCCTGAAAAGACACCCACCTCTCAGAACTTGAACCAGGTCATAGGCCATGTGACATGGCAAAGAGGAAGGAAAGTGCGGGTGACATTCAGGGTGCTGAGCAGTGAGTGGGTGGTCCCAAAGGAATCACAGGGTGCCCACAAGCAGACGGAGAAGCTGCAGTCAAGGAAGGCCGCAGTCTCAGGAAGCCAGAAGAAGCTAGAAGACAGAGTCTCCCCTAGTATCTGCAGAAAGGAGCTTAGCTCCATCATCCCCAGATGTCAGTCTAGTAAAGACCCAACTGGGGCCTCCGACCTCTGGGGCTCTACGATCACACGTTTGTGTGTTTAAGGCACCTTGGCAGGGAGGTTTGTGACAGCACCGCTAGGAATCCAGCCCTGGGCTGCTAGGGAGAGGACTTCAAGCTGTGAGCAGCAGGTTGCAGTTTCCCAAGGTGGCGGACAAGTCAGAATCTTGTATGAAAGTCCTGGTCTTCCAACTCAAAAGCATGAGATATCTGTGGACTGGACTCAGCCTCTGTGTCCTCTGCACCTGCCACCACCACCTTACACAGCAGCCACCCGGTCTGTTCTGACGACTGGCAAAGGAGCAAGTGAACAACTCCAGTGCTGTGGTGTGGTGACCTTCAGCGTGGCTTCCCACAAAGCATCCATGTACAATTTGCCTAGATTGATGCTTTGACCCCTACCCACCTCTCTGTCTAGGAAACCAGGCACTTAGCGCGACCGCTTTCCCAGGTGAGCCTCCACTTTAATTAGGATTCATTGAATTGTCAGGAGCAACTGGCAGCCAGTCATGGCAGATCAGAAGGTTAGGAAAGAGTTCTTTGAGAAGGTCTTGGGGCACTGAGCTCATTTTACAACCTCTACAAGGCAACAAGCTAGAAATACTCAAGATAGATTTATGAGGAGTGGGAAAACAAATGCAGCTATAGAACCAATGGCTAGGGCAGCTGCTTTAGAATGCAAAGAGACTTTATCTTGTGCATTAAAACCCGAAAAGCCTAAAACACAGGATACATCTGTACACCATAGTTACTACCTCTCCTCCTTTGGAAAGGAAGTGAGACCTGCACTGTCAGATCCTCCCTGGATGTGCTGCTGTGATAAAGATACGGTCAGCAACCCCGGCAGTCGGGGAGCAGCGGGTGGGACCCGTCTAATTCATGGTTGTAGGGCTGGCGGGCCAGGAGAGGCACCTAATAATGCCTCCTGGATGAAGAAGGGGTGTCAAAAGCAACTGTGCAGCCGACACATCCCTCCTGCCTCAGCTGGCAGGGAGCGCTGTAATACAGCCGCCTTCTCTGCGCAGACCGTGCGGAACGGATGCCATCGAAACTGATCACAGCACGTTATGAAGCCTCTTTAGTTAATAACTGGGTCACTTGTGGACCCCGCCCCCTACCCAAAGGGTGATGAACTCCTACAACTTCCCAGCTTCCTTTGGGGATGGCTATGGAGAAACCCCTGTGCAGACAGGCTGGGGAGGAGGGGGGCTGACAGACCAGAGCGCCAGGGAGCTCACCTTGTGCAGCGTGCTGCTGACAGCTCTCAGTAGATTCTGGGAGTGGTTAAGGCACTGGAACATCCCCAGCCCTGGTGAGGCCACGGGCAGGTTCCTGGCCAGGCTGACGTGGCTCAAGAGGACCAGGGCAGACACCAGAAGGAGCAGGCCTGCAAAGGAAGCAAAGGGGCCAGGCTGAACTTGCCCGCCTGGAGTGGCCTGCCGCTGCCTCCCTGCCGCTGTGGCCAGCAGCGCCCATGGCTCGTGCCCACTTCTGAATGCACCTTCCCCATGTTGTCGGGGCGCTCACCCAGACCAGACAGGGAAATTGCTCTGTGGGCTGATCGGGGGAATCGGCGGGACAGCAAAGTTTCCCTTTTGGAAGTGAGAGGGATTTGGTCTCTCCCAGCTGTGGTAGAACCACCATGGGCGAGCCGCCTCCCTCTCTGGGTCTCATCTGTGGAACCGGCATAACGAGCCAAAGACCTGGCCTGGGGAAGCGCACAGGGAGCGCCCCAGCCCCTTGGTCCCGTCTTCCTTTACCGGAGCCTGCGGATCCTCTGACGTCTCCACTCCCCCAGTCCTGCCTTTCGGCCTCCTGGGGCCAAGCGGACATCCTTCCCCAGCCCAGAGAGCGAGTGCCGCCCCTACTCACCGCGTAGGGATCGCATGCTGAGCCGGGGTGGGGCGCGGACACCGAGCGGGCGGCTGGACGCGGGCCAGTGGGCACAGCAGGTGAGGGCGGATGCTGCTGGGCGGACCCCGGGGCCACATTTTTATAATTGCGCGGAGGCACTCCAGGACTTTCCCGGGATTGTGGTCTCTTGCTTTCTCTCTCTGTCTTTCTCTACATCAGCTTCTCGGTGACACGTGCAATTCGTCGGATCGGCAGGCCGGTGGCACTTTCGGATTAACTCCCAGGCTTCGGCCCGCTGGCGCTCGGGACCTCCCCGCCGCTTCTGCCAGCTCTAAAGCGAAAGCGAAATTTCAAGGGATTGTGGCCCGGGGTCTCCCGGCTGGCCGGACCCCTGCCCCGCCCACCTCCTCAGGCTTGTTTCCCCGCCCAGCGCCAGGCTGCGCCCCCTCCCGATGGGGCTCCCGGCTCCCACTTTGCATCTCTGCCCTCCCCACGTGTCCGGATCACTGCTTCCTGCTTATTCTGGGAGGGGTGGCCAAATCGCTGGTGCCTCCTGCGGAAGGCCCACTTATGCCAGGACGACAGGTGCGAGGCGAAGGGTATCAGGGTGAACAGGGCCCTTCGGGTCCTTCCACTGCCAATCGGACTTCATGTGTCTACAGGGCCCCTGCTGAACATGAGATCGAATGAAACCAGGCTGGTCAAGCAGTAACTACTTCGAGCACCCAAGTTCTGAAAGCATCTAGGAGAGGACAGTGATGATTTGGTAGGATGGGTGCGTGGAGTGGGGCTGGGGTGGAGGAATAAGAGGGAGGGAGGGAAGAGAGAGAGAGAGAGAGAGAATATGAATGAGGATGTGAATGTTGTTGGGCCAGCTGCTGGGTGTCCTGCAGCTTAAGCTGCCCCTGGTGCAGCTGGCCTCCATGCCTGAAGTGTTGATCCGAGTCCTGTCTACTCTGCTTCTGACCCCCTACCTGATCATGTGCCTGGATGCTGAGCAGTCATTAAAGATGTTCAAACTGCTTGGATCCTTGCCACCCACGTGAGAAACCCTCATGAAGTCCCACGTTCCTTGCTGCCTCGGGCATTGCACACATTTTAGGGGGGGAAGCAGCAAATAGAAGATTCGTTCTCTCCCTTTCAAATAAATCAATACATATTTTTAAAGTGTTGTGGTGTAGCTAGTAAAACCACTGCCTGCTATGCCAACATCCCATATGGGTGCTGGGTTCAGTCCCAGCTAGTCTGCTTCTCATCCAGCTCCTTGCTGATGGCCTGGAGAAAACAGCAGATGATCCAGAAGTTTGGCCTGCTGCACCCGTAAGAAGCAGCTCCTGGCCTCTGACTTGCTTCTGGCCATCTCAGGTTATGATGGCCATGTTAGAAGTGGTCAAGTGGATGGAAAATCTGTCTCTCTCTTCCTGTGAATAAATAGATAAATCTTGAAAGGAAAAGGAAGGAAGCAAGGAAGAAAGGAAGAGAGATAAAAAGAAAATGAAAAGAAGAGGGCTGTAGCAGGGTTCCAGCAAGCCTGCGGGTTAAAGGACACCAGGCCTGCAGCTGCTGCAGTGGACTCAGGGCAGGTTCTCAACAGGGCAAGCATGAGCGGAGCCAGCCAGGGAGCAGGTGGGTGGGATGAGGGTGGAGAGCAGTGCCTACATGCTGTCCCGAGGCTGTGGGAGCTGTCCAGGGTTTGGAGCACTTGCGGCATTCAAGAGCCCTCCACAGGTTTGTGGAGGCTGTATCCCACAGGTGGGCAGTGGAGCAAGGGCAGCAGTTGGCAGGTGGGGCTCTGTCCCCACTCATGGTGGGGAAATGAAGATGAGCACGAGGGATTCTCAGGGCTTTGTGGCCAAGGCTTCATGACTTCAGGTGGGAGGGAGGAGGCAGCGCTGCGCCTGAAGCAGGGTCAGTGTGTGTGTGTGTGTGTGTGTGTGTGTGTGTGTGTAGGCAGAAGGCATATGCCTGGTCATGGGCTTGGGATTTCTCATGAACACGGCTGTACCCACCCATGAGATTCCACAGGCAAAGTCACTGGCATTGCCTTTTCACGTGGCCGTCTATCTCAGGGTGGGAGAAGCCTTCTGGGAACAGGAGAGCAGAGTGGATGCTTCATTCTTCTGGCCTCTGATTCTCCAGGAAGTCTGGCTGCAGAAGGCCACTCCAGGCATCGAAATGCCCTGGGTACTCAGCAGGGCCTCTGCTGGCCATGGAAGGAGGCAGCCCAGAGACTAGGAAATGGCGTGGCACCTGCTCTGCTTCAGACTATCTCAGTTTTTGGTGTCTGCCTTCCCTGGGAAACCACCTGCCCAAGACCTTGTGGCATCACTGTAGGAATTTTTAGGTGCGTGACAAATGAGATGGGGACTGAGCTCCAAGGTCCCTTATAATACTGCTGCCTGTAAATTCCCTCAGGGGATCCTTCCGATCTGCTGAAATTGATAATTGTGGTTTTTTTTTTTAAGATTTATTTATTTTATTACAAAGTCAGATATACAAAGAGGAGGAGAGACAGAGAGGAAGATCTTCCGTCCGATGATTCACTCCCCAAGTGAGCCGCAACGGCCGGTGCGCGCCGATCTGATGCCGGGAACCTGGAACCTCTTCCAGGTCTCCCACGTGGGTGCAGGGTCCCAAAGCATTGGGCCGTCCTCCACTGCTTTCCCAGGCCACAAGCAGGCAGCTGGATGGGAAGTGGAGCTGCCGGGATTAGAACCGGCGCCCATATGGGATCCCGGGGCGTTCAAGGCGAGGACTTTAGCCGCTAGGCCATGCAGCTGGGCCCAATAATTGTGTTTAGTGGTCTGTGTGGCACTCCTGACACAAGTAAAGCTGTAGACATATGCCAAGCAAATGACCAATGCAGGGTTGCCGTTGGAAGTCAGAGGGTAGTAACATATTTGAGTCAGAATGAAGTCAAGTTTGACATACTATGCCCTTTGTTTCCTGGAAGCGCCATCCGCTACAGAGGTAATTTCTGCTGCAAAGATGAGCACAGGGCCTCCATACTTACAGAGGAATAATGAAACATGACACTGTTTCATTACAGTCTGACCAGATACAGATGTTCAAAAAAGCATAGTTGAATGTCATGGAAATGAAAATAGAAGAACTGTGGGGAAAAAAAGACAGAGACGGGCTCTTGAAACAAAATAGGGAACTTAGATGTAGACTTGTGCACATGAGGATTTAGTACAAGGTATGGATGACACCGAGGTCAGTGAAGAAAGCCTGGACTGTATAGCAGAAAATGATCACTTTATGTTGAAAACTAAAACTAGATCATAACATACGGATGTGACTCCACTTGGAAGTGGACTGAAGACTCAATAAAAAAGTAAAACAATTTTGATAACAGAAGGAAATGCAAAGGGTTCTGTCACTCAGTAGTAGGAAGGACTTCTTAATAACTTCAGAAATGGGGCAGGTAGTTTGCCCTGCAGTAAGACACCTGTGTCTGTGTCCGAGCCCCAGCTCCAGGCCCTAACTACGCCGTTTTGCTGATCGTGGGCCTTGGGAGAAAGCAGGGGTAGCTCAAGTGGGGTTAGATTCCTTTCACTTGAACAAGACGGATTTTACATTTCCTGGAGATAAAAATCTTTGGTTGTCTTAGCCCTGTCCTATGGTTCAAAGTATGTAATGATATTATATTATAATGATATGTGTAAGGTTTTGCGTACTGTCATCCCTGAGTAAGGAGTAGTTATTCTTTTGGAGTTAAGGTTTCCACACCAATGTTTTTTTCCACAACTTCCTCTCCATGGCTTTGAAATGTTAAGTGAAAACTTCCGTTCTCTGAGGCTTTTAATAAGTGACATCATGTGCTACACACGGTTCCTTGAAGAAAACATTAACAACAGACTTCAAGAAAAAAAAAAGGAAAGGTGGCCGTCAGTTGCTTACTGATGCTCTAGAATCAATATTTTATACTATTGCAAACTCAATATCATTAAAATTAATTACTTTCTTCTTATTTGAAGGCAGAGAGACAGACAAAATAGTGGCGATCTTTCATGGTCTCATTCTCTCTCCAGATTTGCACAACAGACAGAGCTAGGCCAGCCCAAGCCACAGGAACAGAACTCATTCCAGATTTTCCTCATGGATAGAAAGAATCCAGGTACTTGAAATGTCACCTGTTGCCTAGCAGAATGTATATTAGCATGGAGCTGGAATTGATAGCAGAGCCAGGATTCAAACCCAGGCACTCTGATATGGCATACAGGTATCCCTAGGAACATCTTAAACATGATGTCAAACATTTGCCCCTACTGCAAATTTTTCTGCACTTTGAAGTGATTGATAGACTCCCTGAATGTAATACAGTGTCATAAATGATTAAGAACACCTGATGGCCAGATGTTACAAATAAAACAAATTTATAATTAGTTATTTAAAAATAAAAAATATCTGGGCCAGCCAGATGGTCGCTTAACAGGCTAATCATTTACCTGCCACACCGGCATTCTATATGAACACTGGTTTATATTCTGAATGCTCCACTTCCAATCCAGCTCCCTGCTTATGTCCTGAGAAAAACAGTGGAGGGTGGCTCAAGTCCTTGGCCCTGCATTCACATGGAAGGCTCAGAAGAAGCTCCTGGCTTCCAGTTTTGGATCAATTCAACTCCAGCCATTGCAGCCATCTGAGGTGTTAACTGGCAGATGGAATCTCTCTCCTCTCTGCAAATCTGCTTTTCAAAACAAACAAACAAACAAACAAAACTTACAAACAGGCTGCTAACCACACTCTGTTGGAGGAAGTGTAATCCATTGTAATCTACTTGGAGGACTATTTGGTACTGGCTGTCAAAATGAACAAACACAGGTATGAAAAGCAATCATTTCCGCTTTCAGGAATTTATTTTTATTTTAAATTTACTTCTCAAGGTTTATTTATTTTTATTTGAAAGGTAGTTTTTACAGAGAGAGGATAGGCAAAGAGAGAAGGTCTTCAGTCTACTGATTCAGTCCCCAAGTGGCGGTAGTGGCCCAAGTTGAGCTAATGCAAAGCCGAAGCCAGGAGTTGGGACTTGAGCCATTCTCTGGCTGCTTTCCCAGGCCATAAGCAGGGAGCTGGATCAGAAATGGAGCAACTGAGCCATGAACTGGCACCCAGATGGGTTATCAGTGGTTGTGGCAGAGAATTTGTTTGCTATGCCACCGTGCCAACTCCCACTTCTAGGAATTCATCCTAAAAAGTATTTCTACATGTGCACAAGGAATGCTATGCAGGACAGACACATGGTGCAGTTGTTTAGCGCTTGGTTTGAGTCATGGCTACTTCCTAACTCACATCCTAGGAGACATCCAACGATGGCCTAACTATCACAGGTCCATGGATGTACACAGGAGACCTGGATGGAGTTCAGGGCTTCTGGCTTCAGCCTGGCTCATCCTGGCTGGTTAGATGTTCCAAGATTTTGATATTAAAAATGACACTTTTTTAAAAAAATTAATCTTTAAAAACTTTCTTCTTTTTCTTAAAAGGCAGAGACACAGAAATCTTTCATGTGCTGGTTCACTACAAACGATGCACACACATAGATACAGCTGTAATATGGTGCACGTTATGAACAAGGCACACGCGTAGATACAGCTGAAATAGAAAGTACACTCGGAAGAGCCAGAAAAACTAGGGACTGTTGCCTTAGGAGAAGGCTGAGCTTTAGCACTGAAGGAGGACCGGCTTTTTACTGAGTAAATTCTGCACTGTTTTAACATGCAAATCAATTACAGACTTCTGTGTTTTCTGATTTATTTGGGGTATTTACATTTAATAGCAGGTGGTATAAACTGCTATGATTGCTGCTAGGACCTTCTGACAGCTTTTGAATGGAGAATTTCCTTTTAATTGTAGCATTCTTATAGGATTTTTCATACAAAAGTTCAACCTGTGAGTGACTGTCTGCCTTTGCAAGGCAGGAGCTTTTGTGTGACTCCACCTAGCCATTTGTCTGCTTATTCTCCTTGGCAGGTATTCTACTGTGTATCACCAATTGCTCATTTCAGTGTTAGTAATATAATGATGCTATTTTGGCTCAGAATGTAGAATATTTCTAGTCAAGAGCATTCTTTCTTTATCTCTCTTATTTTTTTTTTTAAGAAATGAAAATTTCTCATCCCATCTCTGAGAGGAGGACAGCTAGCCTGAGCTTTTGAAAGTGCTCCTTTAAATTTAGTGTTTACTTCTAACCTTCTTATTTGTACTCATTTGATTTTACTGCTTACAACTTTCTGGCGTGTGGCCTTGCCAAGTAGATGAAATGTATTTTGCAGTCCTGTGTTAAAATGTGAGCCCTCAAATTTTCTGAGTAATTTGAGGGCAACCTAATTAACTCTTTGAAACCTAACAAACTATGGGTAAAATATCTCCATTTGGGGGGCTGCTGGGAAGGGGAGTGGGATAACTCAGTATGCAGAGTGGAAAACAGAACAGAGTATTTCCTAGGTTGCTGGTCTCCAACTCCCCTGGGTCTCTAAGCTGTGACCTTTGGAACTTAAATAACCCCTCAAGGGCACACTCCATCTTCTATTTGTTGAATATTTATAGGCTTATTTAATTTTATTAACAATAATTTTAATATTTATATTTTAATTTGAAAGACAGATTTTTAAAGATGGAGAAGGAGTCAGAGAGAGAGATCTGCTCTCTCTTGGTTCATTCCCCAAATGGCTGCAATGGTCAGAGCTTAGTTGATCCAAAGCTAGGAGCCAGTTTTGGATCCAAAGACTCTCCTAGGTCTCCCACATGAGTTCAGGGACCCAAGGTCTTGAGCCACCTTCCAATGCTGTCCTAGGCCATTAGCAGAGAGCTGCACTGGAAATGGAATAGCTGATGCTGGTGAGGCAGGTGGGAGATCAGCTGGCTGTGCCACCATGCTGATCTCAGTATTGGTAATCTTATGGTACTATTTTGATATCTAATAGAGAAGGAAACAGAATTTTTCTAGTCAGTGTCAACATTTTCTCTTTTCTTCTTTAATTGTTTACTTATTTATTAGAAACACAGAGTTACAGAGAGGCTGCAAGAGACAAAGAGAGATCTTCCCTCTGTGCCCAAATGGCTACAATGGCCATTTCAGGCAAGGCTGAAACCAGGAGCCTGGAACTCCATCTGGTCCTCTCATGTGGGGGGAAGAGGCACTAGTCTTTGTGTCATACTCTACTGCCTTCCCAGACAACTAGCAGAGAACTGGATTGAAAGCAGGAAGCAGCTGGGGCTCTAACCAATGCTCTTATGGGGTGTAAGGATTGCAGGTGGCAGCTTAATCTGATGTACCACAAGACCAATGCCACACTCTTTTTCTTTAAAGAAATGAGCATTTCTCAAGGATGATGCTATTTTGTAGCAGGCTAAGCCTTTGCCAGTGGCACCAGCATCTCCTGTGGGCACCAATTTGAGTCCTGGTGGTTCAATTTCTGATCTAGTTCCCTGTAGATGGTCTGAGGAAAACAATGGAAGATGGCTCAAGTTCTTGGACCCCACCACTCACGTGAGAGAAGTGGAATAAAATCCTTACTCCTAGGTTCGGGCTGGCCCAGGTCTAGTGGTTGTGGACATTTGGGGAATGGATGAAACATTTCTCTCTCTCTCTCTTTGTGTGTATGTCTGTGTGTCTCCTACTCTCTCTATAACTCTGCCTTTCAAATAAAAATAAATAATCATTTAAAAAATGAAAATTTCTCAACCTGACACTTGGAAGGCAGTCTATTGGCACTCAACCCTTAAAGTGCCCTGGTACTATTGTACACAGTCAGTCTTCACTTGCCTTTAGTTGCTGGTACCTTCTGTGTTCACATGCTCCAGGAATAATGTTCTGCCTGCCTAAAAATGACTACTTTGCAGGCTTCTTAATAGTACAGGTCTCCTGGTATCAAATTCCCTGATTTATTTCTCTGAAAAAAACATTTTCTTTGCCTTAATTTTTTAAAAAATAATTATTTATTTTATTGGAAAGTCAGATGTAAAGAGAGAAGGAGAGACAGAAAAATCTTCCATTTGCTGGCTTACTGCCCAAGTGGCTACTCAGCCAGAGCTGAGCCGATCCGAAGCCAGAAGCCAGGAGCTTCTTCCGGGTCTCCCTCATGGGTGCAGAGTCCCAAGGCCTTTGGCCATTCTTGACCGCTTTCCCCAGGCCACAAGCAGGGAGCTGGATGGGAAGTGGAGCAGCCGGGACACGAACTGGGATCCATATGGGATCTCAGCATTTGCAAAGCGAGGACTTGATCACTGAGCCACCATGCCAGGTCCTGTTTTAATTTTGGAAATAGCAGTTGTTTCTTTTCAACACTGTAAGATTTCATCACGATGCGTTTGTGCCTTCATTGTTTCTCCTCAAGAAGTTAGCTGTCAGTCTAATCATACAAATAGAGGACCTTTTCAAAATGTACTACATGTGTTTTAATGAGGCTTGTGTTTGTGTTTTCATAGTTATATTTAGATTTGTGTCCTAACAACTGCAGTATCTGAAACACCTGTGTGTCTCTTCCTATTGTATATATATATATTTTTTTTACTCCTGTCTCTATGTGTTTGGTAACATACTAGTGAATGCCAAACATTCTGTATGAGAAGGTACAGAGGCTCTCAATGGTTTTACCTTCCATCAGTCAGAATAAAATCAAAACACCTTTAGCCCATCAAGGGATAAGCTGACTTGAGGTTAAGTTTTATCGCTTAAAGACCAGTCTACTAGTTTGCCTGTATTGATAGGATGCGGTACTATTACTTCCTATTAACTGGCCAACCTGGCAAAACTCTGCACATTCTGTTTGAATCACCCTTCTGTACTGTCCCTCCCTCCACGGCATTTGACACTCTGCTTCTCCCAGGGGCCTAGTTTTTCTCCCTGACAAGTATCCTGAACCTCTACCTGCCTTCTGTGCTGCTCTGCAGCCACTGTCTGCTCAGCTTCCCAGTCTTGCACCCTGCTCATTTCACGTATGAGTCAGCGAGTGACTCAGCAGAGACTCCAGGCTGCCTGGTGGACTTCAGGGAGTTTTCCTCCTTTCCGGGATCCTGGCCCTTCAAACACTGAATGCCTTGTGAGGGCTTCTACACCTTCAGAATTGAAAATGAATTATTTTGGATTTTCTTTGGGGGGATTTTTCTGTTACAAGTTAGCTGTTATACTTAAAAGTAGAGAAAAAAAATCTTAAATACAAGGTCTGCTCAGCATTCCGGAGTTGAAGCATCAGCTTCACAGTACTTATGATGATTGATGGTGTCATTTTTAAAGAAAACATATGCGCATATATGTATTAAATCCCCATTTTTAGGAATAAGGAAACATAAAGTCAATCCCTAAAGCTCCTGAAGCTAATAAGTAACAATGTGGAATTTGAATTCATCTATTTTTGAAGTCATTCTTTCTGTAAAGATTTATTTTTATTGGGAAGGCAGATTTACAGAGAAACGGAGAAACAAAGATCTTCCATCCGTTTATTCACTCACTTCTCAAGTGGTCCCAATGACCAGAACTGAGCTGATCCGAAGCCAGGAGCCAGGAGTCTCTTCTGATCTCCCACATAGGTGCAGGGTCCCAAGACTTTGGGCTGTCCTCTATTGCTTTCCCAGGCCATAACTAGGGAGCTGGATCGGGAAAAGGAGCAGCTGGGTTACAAACTAATGCCTATGTTGGATGTTAATGTTTTTTTTTTTTTTAAAAAGATTTATTATTATTGGAAAGCCGGATATACAAAGAGGAGGAGAGACAGAGAGGAAGATCTTCGATCCGATGATTCACTCCCCAAGTGACTGCAACGGCCGGTGCTGCGTCGATCCGAAGCTGGGAACCAGGAACCTCTTCCGGGTCTCCCACGCAGGTGCAGGGTCCCAAAGCTTTTGGGCCATCCTCGACTGCTTTCCCAGGCCACTAGCAGGGAGCTGGATGGGAAGTGGAGCTGCCGGGATTAGAACCAGCGCCCATATGGGATCCCGGGGCTTTCAAGGCGAGGACTTTAGCCGCTAGGCCACGCCGCCGGGCCTGAGGAATGTTTTTTTAAAGACTTGTAACACAGCTCTCTTTCAGGGAGTTGAGAAGCCAAATTCAGCAGGTTGATGCCTGTGAGACTTGTTTACGATGTGAATTCCAAAACTGTTTATGTAGATTTTATTTTCATTTAAGAATGCATTTTCCATATTGGAGTCATTCCTCTTGAAGTAATGAGCAAAACTATGCCATTGTGAAAATAATGCACAGATCCCAGAAAACAGCTTTTGAAGGGTCTCCTTGCTTCTGGTGGTAACCAAAGAGGGTGCTGTTTTGAGAATACCAGCCTTACATGTGGATCCAATAGCTGAGTGACTTCAGCTGGTGAGTAGCTTTATTGGACAGGGATGCCTGGTACTTTTTCCACTGTGTTTAGGGGATTTTACACCCAAATATTAACTCTCTCCAAAAGAGATTTGGGGAAGAGTGATATTACTGATTACGGGTAATGGTTGGTAACATTGATTGACAACATGTTATGTTTCAGTAACTGTACTAGACATTTTTACATCATATTTTAATTAAATCCGAACAATCCCACAATTTGGATACTCTGCTTTACAGACAAGGAAACAGATTTAGTGAGGTTAAGTAAGGCAATAGAGCTAAGATCTGAATCAAGCATATCTTTATCTTTACTATCCTCTCTTAAAATAGAATTGGAAGATTCAAACAACCAACAAATGAGAGCAGACCTGACTCCATCTTCCTCTTTTCCTTTTACTATCCCAGGCGGAAGTTTCAGATGCAGCCAGCCAGCAGCCTTGTGAGCCCAGATGGTCCCTAACATTGCCAAGAAGCGCTTGTGGACACAGCCACCCTTCGTGGGCTCTCCCTCCTCACCTGCCCGGCTCTCCCATCATTTCCCATGACTTTGCCTCTTGTTTGTCTCTCTGCAGAAACACCAACCTCCCTGATGATCTTGAGACATCCAGGTGCGCCCCCAAATTAGAGGCTTTGTGCTTTCTGTCCCTTTCCTTAGGATCATTGTTCCTATAGAACATCACATTTCTGATCTCCCCTATCTTCCTGTTAACCCTTTTCAACTACTGTGTCTAAGACTCATTCTCCTTCCAACTCTCCAGCTCCCCGCTTAGCTCCAGTTGACTTTTCCACCTGACAATAGCATGTGTGTTTGGTCATTGAGCTATGTTTTATTGTAAGGTCTCAGGTCCTGCGCTGTAGTGCACACTGCATGACCACAGGAACTGGCCCATGGCGTTAGCTATTGCCCTCCCCGTGTACGTGAAAGTCTTGGCCTTTGGTAGGCTCTCAAGAAATGGTCACCAGGTAAATAAATGAACAAATACACTTTTCTGGAGGGCAGTTTCAGAATACTCATTAAAATATAAAATGATTAATAACTTTGACCTAGCCAATTCTACTTGTTAGGTCTATTATGGGGTAAGGTCTATATATAAATGTTTATGAGATATAAGGAATGAAAAAATGGATTCTGGAACATTTATGGCATGATTGTATTTTATTAAGATTTGTTATAGATTTTTTTGTATTGGTGCATACAATACTGTGTAGAATGGTAGTCACCAAAAAAATAATGATGATTTTGGTGCTGGGAAGTGGGATTGAGATTAATCTTTACTGTTTCTTCATGTTCTTGTATATTTTGAAAAATAAATTAACTATCTTTCGGAAAACATGTCCTTCAAAAGCTAATAGAGTGGTTTTAAGAGTGAAACAAAAGTTTTCAAATTCAGAATTTATTCTGATGTGTAGCCTTATATCAAAGATTCCAGTAAAAAAGCTGCAGGTGAGCTCACAGGCCCCACAGTGGTGTGTTGCGATTCTTCTACTCACCGGCCCTGTTACAGTGCTAGCAGAAACCCTTCTCTGTCCAAGCAGACCAAAGAGTGGTTGCCTCCTACCTGGTGTCCCTGCTCCTTCCTGCCCCTCTGCTTCGGTGGAGCAGCCCTCAGTGGCTCCCTGTGGTCAAAGCCCACGCGTCAGGTCATCAGACTCAGGGCTGCCTTCCCACACAGCTCCAGACGCACTTTTTAAAGACTGCAAACACTCCTTTCCCTTGCCTTTCATCTGCCTGGGTCTTATGTCTAAATTTCACACATTAAAACCTGTTTTCACTCTTTCTCTCCACCATCTTCGCCTCCTAACAGTTGGATTCCTTTTATAAAATGTTTTTTATATCTATTACTGCTAAACCCAGGTGGAGAAAAAATTGTTGCACTCCTGTGTATTAGCTACAGAGACCTTTTATTGTTTATTCAATACATGTTGAAGTTCCAAGGAATTCTTGGGTAATAATTCCTCTGCTTTACCTGTTAATAAGTTAAGAATTTGGTTCTTACAATACTGTGGTGAATGGATGAGTCAGAACTCTGACAAATCAAAATTTCCTCACCCCCACAGGCTCTCTTTTGCTGTGTAATCAAGATAAGATTAATTAAATGATGATGTTATAGCTGATATTTTACTTTTTGTTTTAGTGATCCAGATGGGAACAACTCTTATCTCTTTATTGATAGCTAAAGTGATTTTCAGAATACATTCATTTATAATTTTTCTCAATCAGATGCCAAAATGTCAACTTAGGTTATTTTTAAATCAAAACATCACAAAGTAGCAAGCACCCACAATTTCTCAAGATAGAGCAAGAGAAAAAGGTGTTGTAAGACGTGTTGCTGTTGCATTTATTCCATTAATGTTTTGCTAATACGTAAGTCATGAGGAGTGATGACCCACATCCCATGCCATTTTCTTCTCATAACAGGCTCCGGATATTATGAAGAATTGTCATATGATAAGAAGTCAAGCTTTGAGCTAGCATAGGAATTTTCCAAAAGTGACATCAACCTTTTTGTTTTTCTATTAAAGAAAAAAGGGTCATAAAATTGTCATGTATTGTAGCATTAAGGATTCATTAGCATTATTTTGAAGGCAAAAGCAGTAGTGGTGCTGGGTGAAAAAATGTGGTATATATACACATTGTGGAATATTACTTAGCCATAACAATACAACAACATCCTGTATTTGGCAACAAAACAGACACAACTGAAAATGGTTAAGCTCAGGGAAATAAACCAGTTCCAAAAAGAAAAACATCATATGTTTCTGCCCATATGCAGTAGCTAATATAGAAAAATTAGGAATGAACTAGTCGCTTTGGGATATGATTGTCACTTTTAGTCCAAGTTTATGCCCCAGGGGAAGTGTAGTTCTTCTACGTTTTCAAGTTGAATATGGTGATTAGTGGCAAATTAAGACCGTGAATATAGAGTGGATTAAATTATATCTTTTCAAAAACTGATGAAGAGAGGATAGGGAGGAGTATTGAGGGGAACAGGGGAGTGAGGGAAGTATGGTCATTTTCTTGAAACTGTACCTGTGGATTGCACAACATCTGCCCAGTAATAAAAATGTTTTAAAATAAGACAGACCTTCATTTCTGCAGCTCAGTTTTATAACAGTGTGGGTAAAGGAAATAAGGGAGCTACATGCAGCTAGGGATCCAGCCCTCTTTCATTTCTTGCTCCATCTTGACATGTAGCTTCCAGTTTGTAAAGCAACGTGACTGTGCCAGCTACAGCAGACGATGCGATGGTAAAAAGGGAAAGAGGAAAGCCAGTCCTTCCGCTCCAGGTTATGCCCTCGAAGTTCAACACTTGATTCTGCTGACTCCCCACTGGCCAGATATAGTTACAGAATTACAATGAGCTGCAAAAGGTCTGACAAATGCTAATTGTACGGAGTGGTCATACAGGAAGTTAAAAATTATTCTCAACTGAACTTGAACTGTGGTTATGCAACAAGGTGGAGGAATCCACCATGGTGGGAGGGTTTGGGGAGGGGTGGGGAGAACCCGAGTACCTATGAAACCGTGTCACATAATACAATGTAGTTAATGAATTAAAAATAATAAATAATAAAAATTATTTACAATAAGAAAATGTGAGGGGGTGGGACAATTGGCATTCTTTCTGTTGGCACGAACAGACAAAAGTAAAATCAAAAAATTTGAGAATTTAAAAAAGAGGGAGAAAGGAAGCAGGAAGACAGTCAAAGATCACCTTGATGAATATAGATTGTTGTAAGGTGTTTTCTCATTTTGTGTTGTTCAGTGGATTCTAAACTTCCAAGTCTGTTTCTTATCAGACTTATGTGTTTTCTATTGCTCCTAATACTGAATTTTATTAATGAAATAAGAACCTATGAATGTAAATTGATGTGTGTCAGGCTGCAGTGGACAGCAAGGACACATTAGTTTCTGTCTTCAAGGAATGACATGAAGGAATGAGATGAGGGAAGACTGACCAAGCAATTTGAAAGTTAACGATAGAAAGGGCCAATAATCTTCTGCTTGTGGCACCGGCATACATATGAGTGTTGGTCCCAGTCTTAGTGGCTCCAGTTCTTTTTGTCTCCTTCTCTATAACTCTGCCTTCTAGTAAAACTAAATAAATCTTAAACATATTATTAATGATGTATAATGAAAAGGACAGGGAGCTAAAGCAGCCTAGCGATGAGTCTCCCGCACTACACTGGGAATGGAGAATAATTTCTCATATTAAGTTCTTTTTTTTTTAATAAGATAGTCTCACATGCCTGGGAGAAGCAGAATGATTTTTCTAGATTTCATCCATCTCAAGAATGCTAACTAGAGAATAGAGTCAAACTTTCCATGTCTTGAATATCTACTGTGTATGAGTTACTGAGCCTATCAGAAAATCTGGTTGCAAAAGAGACTAAAAGTTGGTCTTACATCCTAGGAACTCTGTAATTAAAGTTTTGTGAGAGATGATTGAAAAAGTGTATGGGATAAGCAGGTGAATTCTTACTTGGTAAAGTCTGAGAGAATGTGGCATGCCAACTGAACCTTGAGTAGAGGTGATAGGCTATGAGGGTTTTTTACATGGAAATGGTTGAAACAAGCCACAGAAAATGCAAGGCTTGACTTTCAGTCAAATGTAGCCAATGGGATGTGAAAAAAACACTGTGTTATACAACTGTAGGGTTATATGCAAGTAGATATTTGTGGAAAATCAGACGTTAGATAGCAGACCTTCATTTCTCTGTTTAGTTGATCAGTTTTTATTGATTTGTAGAAGCTACCAGAGAGGAAACTCTAAGACCAGAGAGTAGGCTTTAAGTATTTCCCAACATGGGTAACACTGTAGCACAGCTGGCTAAAACACTGCTTAGGAGACCTACATCCCATATCATTCGGATCATTCGAGAGCCTGGTTCTTGTCCTGTTCACTCCACACTCTTATTCAGCTTCCTGCTAATGCATCTGGAATGAAGTGAATGATGACCCAGAACGTAGGTTCCTGTCACTTGGGTGTGAAGCCTAGACGAAGCTCCTGGATCCTGACTTCAAGTTGGTTCAGTCCTAGTTGTGGCGTTTACAGGGTGAACCAGTGGATTAATGTCCTTTTTTTTGGGGTGGGGGTGTCTCTCTCTTTCATTCTGTCTTTTTAAAAAAATCATAAACTACCTAAACAAAGATTTTCACAGGGAAGAGGCTTATGAAGATTTATCTTTATGCCCAGTAAGTTGGAGAAAAGAACAAAATAGATAAACTCAGGATTTCAGATTGAGTGCTTGGGAGCGTAATGATGCTATTGAATGATCTAGTGAAGAAACAGAGGAAAGAAGCAGTGTGGAGACACAACTAATTGTTCTTCATCCAATAGCCATATCCCTGTCCTTCACAGCCACACCCCTGACCTTCACAGCCACACCCCTGACCTTCACAGCCACACCCCTGACCTTCACAGAGCCTTGATTTTGATGAATAACCAGCATCCTAATCCTCTAGGGAGTGTCCTGACTGCTGTAAGCATCCCCATGCTGACTCACTAGTCCAGGAGGGGCTGTGGTACTTACCTGGCCTTGTCAGATGGAGTACACATGTTATGATTGGGACTGCATATTCCAAGTTGTGGGAAGTCCCTAGAGGGGTAGGCTCAATAAACACCCAGACAGAAAAGGCAAATCATCCTACAGTAGAAAGTATCAAGAAAATGATGGAAAAAGAACTCAGGAAATTCAGTCTCTCCTGGGTCGGCCCTTAGCTAGATGAGAGCAGCCTTTGAAAATCAAACTGACATAAGGATCGTATGTCACAGAAGCTGGCTGGAACTTTTAACCTGAAACTAACAAATTGACTTTCCTGCAGAAACCAACAGAGCAGAATTCCCCAGAGGATTTCAACAAGACTCTAAGTTGCCTAACATTCCTGAGAATGCAATTCAAAATCGCATGGTACACATAGACCAAAACAAATGTCAACACACATTAGGAAAAGTAAGCAACAGATACCCATGACATAAGATTTTGAATTTACATATTCTAAGAAAGTATTATAGAAATGTTTCAAGTGGTAAGGGAAAGCCATTTTGAAATGATTGAACATCTCAGCAAATAATATAGGATTAAAAAGGAAGCAAACAGATTTTTGAACTGGAAAATAAAATAACCAAATCAAAATGGCAAAATTGATGTATCAGAAAAATCGCTAAGTTTGAAAACAGATCAACAGAAGTTATCCAATATAATGACAAAAAGAAGGGCTTGGCAAGGTTGCAAACAGTAGGAACAGTTCCTACTGTTTCCAACAGTAGAGAGAATAACAGAGGCTCTAAATCTTTGTTATGAAATCAGATGAACAGTAGAGAATTTCAAACATACTGATGCCCCATACATACAACTTTGACAGGTTTACCCATCTCTCTGTGCCTGTTTCCTCACCTTTGAATTGAGTAGAACAAGGCTAAGATAGAACTTTCATGAAAACTGACTAAGATCATGTAAACAAAACACTTAAAAATGATTTCTGGGTCTGGTGCCATGGCCTAGCAGCTAAAGTCCTCGCCTTGAACGCGCTGGGATCTCATAGGGTGCCGGTTCTAATCCAGGCAGCCCCGCTTCCCATCCAGCTCCCTGCTTGTGGCCTAGGGAAGCAGTGGAGGACAGGCCAAAGCCTTGGGACCCTGCACCTGTGTGGGAGACCTGGAGGAAGTTTCTGGCTCCTGGTTTCGGATTGGTGCAGCACTGGCCGTTGCAGTCACTTGGGGAGTGAATCATTGGATGAGAGAAGATCTTCCTCTCTGTCTCTCCTGCTCTCTGTATATCTGACTTTGCAATAAAAATAAAATATATCTTTATAAAAATGATTCCTGACGTACAGTAACTGTTGAATAAATATTAGCTTTTTAGAAAGCTGGGGGGGGGGGAGTTGGTCAGCCAAGATGACAACGAGGATTTTGGCAGGGCTCACTGCAAGGTGCAGAGGATCATATGGAGCTTTCCCTGCATAGCTAAGGGGATGAGCAGGACCACCTCGAATCGAACGGTGATTAAGAGCAGAAGATGCAAACACTTGCTGACACAGTTCGCTGATGACAGGAAGCTGCAAGATGGAATAAGAATTGCTGCAGAATACAAAGTTGATGGGATACTTTCTCTTTTTTAAGGTAGAAAATATGTTTCGGAGAATCAAGGTGGCGGAATAGGATAAGGACATGTTTAAACAGACAGAGAAATATTAGCCAGTGTGAACCAGACGGGACATTCCAGGAAATAGGAGAGGACAGAACAACAGCAGAGGGGTACCTGGAGACTTACAGACACAGGAAAGGAGTGGACACCTCAGCGGCATTCAACAAATTTTGATCTGAACTCCACTGGCAGCCAGAACTCCGCCAGCAACAAGGTCGGAAGGAATGTTTATCAAGAGCTCAGGATGTGAACCCAGACAAAGAACTGTCTGTCCTGCTGGTCTGTTTGATTTGACCAGGAGCAGAGACAGAGTTGCAGATCCCAGACAGGCAGCGTGAGAACAGGGTGGATTTCACAGCCAGGTCAGCCTCCTAGACCCGAATCAGGTGCCATTTTGTTTAAAGAGGCAAGGGCTATGGGGCAGGACTGCTCATGCACTGAGAAGGGAATGAACTCATTTCTGGCTCAGTGAACTGCAACAACATAGCGTTCTACAGGTTCCACCCAAGACAGGTCTGGGTAGCCATCAGACCTGACGGCCAGCAGATGAACAAATCTAGTAGTGTTGCATCAGGTGCCATTTTATACAGTGTGGAAAGGGTTTTGAGACTGTGGGGACAGCATTGAGCTGCACGTACGTTGAGCTCAGCGAGAACTCACTGAGCTTAGTGCACTACACTGGTTCCACAGGAAAATAATACTGACTATGGCATTGTACGAGTCAAAATAGATCCATGTGGCCCTCAGACCAAATGGCCAACAGGTTCCAGCAAGATCATCACCAACAACAACCTAGCTAAATAGGACACCTGGTATCTCCCTAATCCTGGGACCTGCACCAACCAGAAGTGGGAGAAAGGTTGTATAGACAATGGTGCAGCCTCAGCATGGTATCACAAGAGGTGGAGAGTGGTGAACCAAGAACTGGGGCTATGGAGACCACGGGGGAAATCTAACATAAGAACCCAGACCTGGAACTCACTGGAGGGTGTGGAACAATTGGCTGTAAGCAAAGAGTTGTGTACCAACTGCAATAAGTAAAATTGAACTGTAGACCTGTGGGTGACAGAGCTTAGAAACCTGCCCCAAGGAGAAGACTCTACTAACCAGAAGTACAATGACCAAGAGCAAAAGAAGAGGAAAAAGGTACACTGAATATTACTGAAGACTCCCCTGCAAAGGAGCAAAACCCTATGCCAACCTCAGAGTTAACTGAGGAAGACATTGAGAAAATGGGGGCCACAGAATTCAGAAAACTCATTTTAAAGCTTCTGATCAACATTGAGAAGCACATACAAGAGTTCAAAGAATTTAAGGAATATGTCACACTGGAAATGAATCAAATGAAAGCTGATAAATCAGAAATGAAGAATGCAGTACAGCAAAATTAAAAGTGCAGTGGAGAGTCTCCAAAATAGAATGAAGGAAGCAGTAAAAAGAACCTCAGAATTGGAAGATATTTCCTGACACCAGGGAAAAACAAACAAAAAGCTAGAAGCAGAGCTGGATCAGGCAAAAAAAATTATTCAAGAGTTGGAAGACACTATTGAAAATGGGAGTTGCAGAAGGTGCAGAAACAGAAGCTGAGTTTACAAATGTACTTAATGAAATCATGAGGGAAAATTTCCCTAATCTAGAGAAAGAATTGGGAACCAACATCCAGGATGGTCACAGAACTCCCAACAGGCTTGACCAAAAGCGAACTCTACCAAGACATATGATAATCAAGTTCTCTTCAATTGGACATAAGGAAAAGATGCTTAAACGTACACGTGAAAAAAATTCCTTTATAAGGAATGCCAATTAAACTCACAGGAGACCTCTCACAGGAAACTCTACAGGCAAGAAGAGAATGGAGCAACATATTCCAGATTCTAAAAGCAAAAAATTGTCGGCCCAGGATACTGTATCCAGCAAAGCTTTCCTTTGTCTTTGAAAATGAATAAAATTCTTCCTCAGTAAAGAAAAGTTCAAAGAATATGCCTCTTCCAAACCTGTCCTACAAATGATGCTTAAAAACGATGTTCCCTTGACAGAGAAAAGGAATAGCGCCCACCAAAACCAAAAGCAAATGGAAAGAACATCCCAGTAAAATAATAACAGAAGATTAAATCATGAACAACCCATTGCTAAAATGACAGAACCAAATTACCACCCATTCAAATTAACCCTGAATGTAAATGGCTTAAACTCATCAATACAATGTAACAGATTAGTAGACTGGATTAAAAAACAAAACCCATCTATTTGTTGCCTACAGGAGACACATTTCACCAACAAAGATCAACAGAAACTGTATCTCATGGGTTTTTTTTTATGGTTTTTGTTAGTTTCATCTCTTCAAAACACTTCTGATTAAATTCTTCAGTGACTCATAGATCATACAGTAGCATCATTGTCTTCAAGAAGGTTCTTGATTTTCTTTTTCATTTCTTCAGAAGCACGTAAGTCATTCGGTACCATGCTATTTAACTTCATGCTGTTAATTTCTTTTTTTTTCTTCCTGTTGTTGATTTTGTATTGTGGCTTTTCATTTAAGGAGATGTATAGTAACTGTGTAATGGAGACTGTCATATTCAGATGTGAGGATACAATGCAGTATGCATCTCTACTTTCAGAACAAAGATGGACTCCCATTGAAAATATTTACTATATCTTGACAATAGGATGCTGGACTGTCTGCCATTGTCCATCCCTGCAATAATGGACATATGACTGGGTATTAAGAACTATACTATACTAATGATATAGCGAAACTGAGGGGGGAGGGAATTGAGAAGGGGAAAAGGGAAATCCCAGGACCTATGGAACTGTATCATATAATGATAATAATAAAAAGAAGCAAAATTTGTAAAATGTTATATATTAGAACATGTAAAATAAAAAAATAAATATGCTGTGTTCAGATAAAAAAAAACAAAATATGTTTCATAAGCTAAGGTGGAGAAGCAATGGCCAGCAAGAGAACTAGAATGGCCCCTGGCCTTCAGAGGACATAAGATGAATGGTTCAAGTCTTCAGGTGTGTTTTGCTGCAGTAGTGGGTGTGTTTATTTGTGTTTGTGTGATCACACGAGCATGTGTGTCCGTGTGTGAGTTCTTGCTGGTGCGATGGCTTCAAATAGAAACTGGAAGTCTATTTGTCATCCAAGGTTGGGTTATCGTGGTTCACAGATTATGTGGCCTTGTCCTCAAGCAGTGTTTCCAATCTTTTCTCATTTGGCCTGGGAAAGAAGTGGCAGCATATGCAAGACAGACTGCATTGAACCTGAGGGGTGTTCGTCGCAATGTTTTGTGAGAAAACTCATTGTGTTTTTGCATGAAATAGCTATAATAGTAAAAGCAAAATATAAAATAAGGGGACATTAACTATTACATTTATGTAATTTCTAAGTATTCTCACACTGTTTTCTTAGAATCTCAAGTTTCTTTAGTTTCTTAAGTTTTCTTCTGTGGAAAAAAATTTTAGTGAAAGATTTTGTGCTAGCCACATTTTTCAAGACAGACTTCTTAATGACCATCTCTATATCGTTGACGTGAATGAGAAACTTTGTACCACTTGATTGCTGATTTAAAATATATTTGAAGACAAGGCCTGGGACACCTGCATTCCAAACTGGAGTGCTTGGGTTCAAGTCCTGCCTCGGCTCCCAACTCCTACTGTACTAATGTACAGCCTGGTGCTCAAGGGAGAGCTGAGGTAATGGGGCCTCAGCATTCCAACGGGAGCCGCGCGGTGCGTTCCCATTTCCCAGCTTCAACTTCAGCCCGGCTCAGCTGTTGTGGCCATTTAAGGAATGGACTCTGGATGTGAGCACTTAGTGTTTTCTCTCAACAATTAAAAAAAAAAAAAGAAAGAAAAATGTAATTCTATGCAAATCCAAAAAAGGAAAGATGTTTTAGAACATCCTAGGCTGGAATTTGCTGAAAAGGCAAACTGGATCTGTCAGGAATGACTGGCATGTGGAACTGGGCAAAGGATATTGTGTTGGAGCCAGGGAATAGATGCCTGAGCAGAAGCTGTAGTGTCAAAGACTTATGAAATGAGCACTGAGTGAATCTGAGTAGGAAAATGGAGACACTCAAATGGGAGAAGGCTGGAGTCAGGAAGACCTCTGGGGCTTCTTGAGCATTTATTATTCAACAAAAAGTCGTTGTTCCCCTCAGTCAGATGTTTGCTCATAAATATTCACAAAAACATGAATAAATACTTATTCATATTTGTACCTATATTCAGACGACTGAGTTGTGATGAGACACAAGGGTATCCAGATGGAAATACAGTAGAGAAAATTCCAGAATTACCCAGAGCATCCTCTGGCATACACAAAGCATGGCCATTCTGGTCTCATTCTCCCCAACAGAAAGCCATCAGACATGTGTTGTGCTTTGGACACTGTCTCCATTGTTCTGGGGAGACATCACTGACCCAGAGATCCTTAAGTCTGGGGGTGGTGAGAGAGAAGCACAGAAACTGAGGAATTGGGAGTTTGTATATGGGAGAGTGTGTGTGTGTCTGTGTGTGTCTGTGTGTCTGGGCAGTAAAGACAAACTCAACCAAGGAGTGAGTCATGGTGACATCTTGGGAAAAATGGCCTAAGATCCTCCAAACCATCAAGGTGAGGAAAGAAAGCTGAGGCAAGAACCCACATTTTCAGTGACACAATCAGACAGGGACTGAGAACAGCTCAGAAGGGAAAGAAGCACGAGGCCTGGGGATTCCGGACCTCAGAATCGGAGTGTCAAGAAACTCATTCCCTCTGGGCCCAGAACTGTCTGCAGAGGTGGCAGCGTTCTGCTTGCTTTGACTTCAGAGCAACTGCTAGACAGGGACAGAGAAAATGCCTTAGTTAGAAAACAAAACAAAATTTAAGAATTCAGTGGCTGCTACTCTTAAAGATGCCTTCTTCAGAGTTTAAAAGAAATCATGATAGATTTGTGGAGCAAAACTATAGAAATGGGATGATCGCCATCCAAAATCACACTCACAGGGAAAAAAAAAACAGAGAATGGAAAGAAACATCAGCGTACTTACATGGATCGCCATAATTCAGGTGTGGGGAGATCTGGGCTCTTCATGTTTCTGTTTCTGTTCATTTTATATAACAGTTGGTTTAAACATTGTCCTGTAGGAGGAGAAGGGAATGTAGCAGTCAAAGAATACTAACAGGGCCTGGCACAGTAGCCTAATGGCTGAGGCCCCACCTTGCACGCCCAGGATCCCATGTGGGGGCTGGTTCATGTCCCGGCTGCTCTACTTCACTTCCAGCTCCCTGCTTGTGGTCTAGGAAAGCAGTGGAGGATGGGCCACAGCCTTGAGATCCTGTACCTGCATAGGAGACCTGGGGAGGCTCCTGGCTTCGGATCAGCTCAGTACTGTTGCAGCCACTTGGGGAGTGAACCAGCAGACAGAAGATCTTTCTCTTTGTCTCTCCTCTCTGTAAATCTATCTTCTCAACAAAAATTAATAATTTTTGTTTTGAAAATTAAAAAAAGGACACAAACATAAAACTAATGTAGGAAATAAAAACAGGAAAAGCATGAAAAGACACTCAACAGTAGTAACAATTAAAGAAGTAAAAAGTAAACTTTTTTGAAATTGATCTTTTTTTGCTCACTAGATTAATATAGAAAACATTAATGCTGTGGAACCAATAACAATGTATGCAAAGAAATCATCAATTATATTTTCGAACCACAAAAGGAAATGGAAAGATGCCATCACTATAGCTGAGAGTAGATAGGTAGACTCTCATGACATTTCAGAGCATAGGGAACATAGATTAGATCCCACACGTAAATGGGAGATAAGAAAATGGCTTTTGTAAAAAGAGCAGTGCTGGCAGCCATGGTATTGCAGGTTAAGTCATGGCCTGAAGTGCTGCCATCCCATATGGCACTAGTTCATGTTCCAAGTGTTTCACTTCTCACCCCTCTCCCTGCTGATGTAAAGCAGCAGAAAACAGCCAAATTCCTGGGCCCCAGCACCCCTGTGGAAGACCCAGTAGAAACCCCTGGCTCCCAGCTTTGTACTAGCCCAGCTCTGGCCATAGCAGCTATTTGGGGAGTAAACTGGTGTATGGAAGATTCTTTTCTCTGTCTCTCCTCTCTTTGTAAATCTGCCTTTTCAGTATGAATAAGTAAATAAATAAATATTTTAAAGAAAGAGAGATCCTGAATCAGAACAGTTCTGAATTGTTGAACAGCAAAACAAGAAACAGGAAATACCTTCAAAAATATCCAAGGCAAAATTACTTACAACTCTTATTTTCAAAACTTATTTTAGAACCACCAAATTATCTTATCAATAAAGGTATTTTCAAAACTTAAGTATTTAGTTGTAGACTATTTTGTTTTCTTAG